>NC_041387.1:299603583-299606658 GCF_002162155.2 Triticum dicoccoides | reverse complement strand
TGGATCTAGCTAGGGGGGCGTCGGGGAGGAGAGAGGAAGAGAGGAAGAGAAGAGAGATAACGGGCGGGGGTGGCGTCCGTTAGTTACTCGGCTCTTTGCCGTCCGCCGCTCTTTGTCGTCCGCTGTTTTCTCTCTTTGCCATCCGCTAGCAGACGGCAAAGAGGTGGGGCGTTATGTTTTTTTAAACGGGCGGGTGGGTGGGGCCACCTCCCTCTTTGCCGTTAGCTGGCGGACGGCAAAGATTCTTTGCCGTCAGCTGGCGGACGGCAAAGAAATGGTGCATGGCAAAAAGCTTGTTTGCCTTCTGCCGTTTCTTTGCCGTCGACTTTTCAAGGGCTGATGGCAAAGAGCTTCTTTGCCGTCCCCTAGCGGACGGCAAAGATCTGGCAGATGGCAAAGTAGCTGATTCCAGTAGTGTTAGTTTTTAAGATCGTCATTTACAACAAATGTATCATGTCACTGTCCGTGACTTCCTCTTTTTTAAGTCCACATTTTGTTGGTGGCTCGGTTAACTCCTGGGGTTTCAGCAGTTATGTATAAAAACATAGAAAAGCCCAGGGAAATTAACTTTGGAATTTCTGCAGTTAACTAAAAAACCCATAAAGAGTATAGTTCATTATTGAATAAAATAAAATGGCAGTTTACTTAGAAATTTGCAGCAGTTGTTCTATGGTTTTTTCAGCACAAAAGGTCTGATCATATAAGCGAAGACAACTCTTAGCTTTTAGATGTTGTGGTGGTTCACTTTGGGGTAGCAGTTAGCAAAAACAACAGTTAGTTTAAAAAAACTTTTTTACTCAGAGAAACCATCAGTTAGCTAGAGTCCAGCAGTTAGCTTGTGCCTTCAGGTTTAGTTTGGCTCTCCTAAAAAACTCATGTCTAGAAACATCATACAGAACTTTGGTTTGAAAGTGCACATGTATCAAAAGAGCACTGTATGTATAAAAAAGGAAGAGTTACTTGCGCCAGCCAAGTAGTTCAATAGCCGGAAACACTTGCAATCCACTTGCTAAAAGAAATTGGTACTTGGCTTGCAAGGTACGTAGTAGGTTCGGTTTAGTTAACTACTAGTACTTCATGAAGATATGCTATAAAAAAGGAGTGGTTAACTTCTGTTCAGTTAATTAACATTGGTTGACTTTCAGTCCATTAACTTCATGTAGCAGCAGTACATATGAAAAGATGCACCAAATTAACTGAGCAAATATGCCAGTTAACTTTGGGACTTGCAGAAGTTTCCTAAAGAAATTAAAACAGTTCAAAGACGAAGTTTCACTACTTAAAAAACTGGTTCTATTCGACCGGGCAACAAATTCATCTTTAAAAAAGGAAAAAGTTAACTCCAACATGGCAAAGGTTGCTCATGCCTCATGGTCGTCACTGATGGAGATCTCGTGCTCCCAATCGCCAGCCACCTCCATCCTTGCCTCGGGTGCCATCCTCTATTGACCTGCTGCTCCACTAGCACCGCCCCTCCAGGGCTAGCCCTCTCCAAGCTAACTCCTTTGCAAAAAGCTACAGGGGAGCGCACCGGTGGTTCCGGATGTTCATTAAAGAATAGTTTGGTACCGGATGCGGCTATAGTTAGCTCGTGCCAGGAAAAAGAAGAAGCTCCCATTTTTTGATGGCCGTGGCGTTTACTGTTATATGTAGTTATCTGTACTAAGATAAAGGAGGTAACTTTTTGAGATGAACAGTTCTTTCCGCGAGTTAGCCACAATTAGCTATGAAAAAATTTCCCCAAGAAGTTACCAAATATGGAAAAAAACGTCCATAGTGGCAGTTAACAGCGGCCGACATGGTAGTTAACCTCGACATTCATGGCAGTTAGCGTGACCCCGGAAAAAATAACAAAAAAAATAAAATAGTATCTGTAGTCCTAATAGTTAACATGAAGTTAACTGCAGCGATCCCGGCAGTTAGCTATTTCAGTCCCGGCAGTTAACTTTACCTGCAAAAAACAAACAAAAGAAAAAATTAGTTTCTCCAGTCCGGCAGTTACCTTGCTCAGGATAGGGCAGTTAGCTATTACGGTCGAGCAGTTAGGGTGTTCGTCAGTTAGCTTGACCCTGGACAAAATGTAAAAGAAAAAAATTAGCACCTTCTGTCTGGCAGTTAACTTGTTAATTGCCACAATCCCCCACATTTAGCTATTTCAATACCGGCAGTTAGCTTGATCCAGCAAAAACCAGGAAAAACAAAAAAAAGTTTCTTCAGTACCGACAGTTAGCTTGATCATCATATGTCAGTTAGCTATTCCGGTCGGGCAGTTAGTGTGTAATGTAGCAATTCGGGCAAAAAATTACGAAAATGACGTTAGTTTTTTTAAAACTGCTCTTAAACCATAGCGAATCTGAAAATGAGTTCTATATACCAAAGTTCGGGTTAATCCATAGCTTTCCAATGGTATATCATACGCAACATTTCGACAAATGGTTTAAAATTTTATTTCACAAAAACATTGAAAACTTGTTTGATGAATTTCTAGTTTCTTGAATTTTGTTTAAAAATCGAATCGATTTTGGGAAAATGATCAACATGAGTTTTTTGCTCCTTTTCTATAGCTATCCAATGGTATATCCTTTGCATCAATCCGATGAATGGTTCAATAATTACGACAAAAAAACAATGTGAAAAAATAGTGTCAGAAAAAGTCTGCCCGACAGTTAACTAGTATAGGTCGCACAGTTAGCTGTTTGTTCTCGCGCAGTTAGGAAGGGTTCCCAAATAACTTATTCAGGAATGGGTTGTAGAATAGCCGGGATATATATATATATAGAGAGAGAGAGAGAGTGTGTGTCTATTCTAATAACACCCTTAAGACCCTTATTCTTCTAACACTACCGTTATTCTGCTAACACTTTGAAGCCGCGCCGGACTCCGAAACTAAACCAACACCCCCACGCACCCCACTTCCCTCCTCCTCCGCTTCCACGATCCCCTCCGCCCCCCGCGATCCATCCACCTTCTGCCTTGGCACGCCGCCCCATCCCCACTTGGTTTCTTCCCCCACCGACGTCGCCCCACCCCAAGCTTCTCTCCCAGCCAGGTTTCTCCCCCCACCAGCGCCGCCCC
>NC_041387.1:299389500-299603105 GCF_002162155.2 Triticum dicoccoides | reverse complement strand
CGGCTTCTCCACCGCCGATGCCGCCACCACTAGGCAACGGCCTTCCCACGCCTAGCTCCTCCTCCTCGTCGTGGTCCTGGTGCCATGATGTCCCGTCCGGTGCACCGCCCCAGCCCGGATTTCCATCCACGGCGGTCAGATCCGCCTTTCCACCCCACCTCCATGCGGGAACCTTCAACTCGCAGCCGGTGGAGGCCCCCACCTCCCCATACCTCCCTCCCCCGCTCTGGCCTAGATGTGCCTCCGCCATGGCCAGATCCACCATCGTTGCAGCGCCCCGCGCCCGAAACCAGCTCCCACGAGCCCCGAAAATTCATTCATACAGCCGACAGGGAGGTGGTGATGGCTTGGGGATGCGCTCCAACGCTCATCCACAGGTCCGAGGCAGCGGCCAACCATCGCATCACTGCTCCCCGTGCAGCTCGGTTGCCACCCCCGTGAAGCTCACCTGAGCAAATTCTCTCCGGCGATTCCACATCGCGTCTCCACCAGTCATTGCGTGCAGTTCGGTTACAGGGTAGGTTTCAGTGCGGGAAGCACAACACTCCCACCAAAGGGCCTAGTACGAATGCAGCCCAGGTCGCCGCTCGGTGCAGTCCACCTCGCCATGCGGTGACGTACACCGGCGATAAGAGCTCGGAGCAGTTCTAGGCACGTGCACGTGCAGCCCAGAACTCTCTCCACCGTCGCCCACCACCACCTCAACCACATCATGCGTCCTGCATGGCTACCACCTTGTATCTCCCTGCTGCACTCCTCCCTTCCCAAGTCTTTGACCTCGGCTCCCGAGCACACCGCGGACATGAGCACCAGATCCCTCGTCATCCACTTCCTGGAAGGTCTCCGGCAAAGCTGCTATGTTGCTAGCCTACGGTGGGGACGGTGGCAGATGTGGGCATGGAGCAGGAGGCTGTCGTCGCTGCCGCTCGATTCTAACCAGCTCACATGAGCCCGCAACTCCCCCAACAAGTTCAGAGTTTGTGTGTTCAGTGCAGTGCTGCAGTGCACTGCAGTGTAGTTTCAGTTTCAGAGTCCCGTCGAAGGCCTCCTGGTGCTATCCTCACTTAATATTTGGTGTGCATTGTTGTTCAATCATTTTTGTTGCTGGTGGATGAGCATCCTCGGCTGCTCGCAGTTTGCTAGGGCCATTGAGGAACTTATCTGTTGTCTTGAGGCAGCACATGTTTTCTTAAAATGGAGGCAACACATGTTTACTAGAGGTGCAGCCCCAAATCAGTTATCTCCAAATAAGCAGAAAGAAAAAGACTTTTTTTAGGTTCAATTTGTTTTTGAACCTAGTAGGAGACTAAGTTGATGCAGTTCGCCCGACCGAGGCCTATGGTTCGCGAGTCCATTTTTTGTCAAACAAAGTCAACTTTGTGTGTGATTTTTTTGCCGTTCACTTCTCGTATGGGAAAAAAGTTCACTTTCACATGATGTGGTCCCACAAGAGGTTCACTTCTTCTATTAATGCACTTTTTTTTGTTTGTAAGACGATTAGAAAAAATGTGTCGAAGTTCACTAGCAAAAGGAGTTTACTTTGTAAAAAATTGTACAGAGGAGTTTAGTTTTTTATTACTTATGGAGGAATTGTTTTTTCCAAATTTGTAAGGACATTGTGTATAATTTGTTAAAAATTGTGCAGCTCATTAATAAAACCTTTCCGATGCACTTCGCAAAACAATAAAAACGATGAATTTCATGGTTTCTCTAATGCATTACACACCTACGGTTGAGATAACCATATTTTGCAGGAGAAGACAAACACATAAAAAATGATGCAGCTCACTAATACTCCCTCTGTTTCAAAATAGTTGACCCAACTTTATACTAAAGTTAATACAAAGTTGAGTCATCTATTTTGAAATGGAGGGAGTATTAACAAATGACAGTGAGTTTAAAATTCCTTAGGGGCACCAGTGGTGCTCGGGCACTGCCCGAGTGTAGCTCGGTTGCTGTCCCAATGTAGTTTGGATGCCACTGTTCACTCTCCGATGTGGACGTGCAGCACGACGAGTGTGGACGTGCAGCTCAAAGGCACGCGTGGTGTGGTTTTAGTGCTCGTGCAGGTGCAGCTCGTCATCGCGAGTGCACTGCAGTACGCGTGATTCATCGGTGCGGCTAGGCGTTCTGTCGCAGTTCTTTATTGTTGATTTTCTAGATTTAGGAAGACATTGTAAGAAAAAAAATGAAAAATTGTAGTTCATTGTAATAAAAAACACAGAGTGCCATTTGATGCATCAACTCGTGTGAGAAAAATTTATGTTTGACAAAAAAAATTATGAAGTTCACTTGAACGTCTGATGCAGTGCGCTTTTTCATCCGATGCAATGCGGTTTTCAGTCGGATGAAGTACCCACGTCGATTTGGGTGTCGCGAAAAACAAAGTGTCCGCATTTCAGTAAATTTAAAACTGCTCTTAAACCGTAACGAATTAGATAGAGTGTTCTACATGAAAAAGTTGTGTCTCGTTGATATCTTTCCAACGGCATATCATTTGAATCATTTCGACAACCGGTTTGTAAAAAATTTGTGAAAAATGGCCGCTGCCACTCGTCGTCCGCCGCACGATTTTCAAAATTAACTTAAAACTGTAAGGAATCTCAAAACCATTTTTACGTATGAAAGTTGCACCTTGTCCATAGCTTTCCAACAACATATTACACGCATCGTTTCGACAAACGGTTCAAAAACTAGAGCGACAACAGTACCAAAAATTGCAAAAATTTCAAAAAAAACGTAATTCCGTGATTTAGTAAATTTGAAACTGCTCTTATACCGTAATGAATTAGAGATAATAATAGATATGAAAAAGATGCGCCTCAACAAGGTCTTTCAAACGGCGAATCAATTGCTTTATTCCGATGAGCGGTTTAGAAAAAATCACGAAAACACGCTCGCTGCCACTCGTCATCTGCCGCACCATTTTTGAAACTGCTCTTAAACCGAGAGAAATCTCGAAAAGTGTTCAACATGGCGAAGTTGCGCCTAATCAATAGCTTTCCAAGGGTATATTATACGCCTTGTTCCGATAAATGGTTAAAAAATTAGAGCGAAAATAGTACCGGAAAAACAATTCGTGCAGTTTTTTCCGACACGAAGTTCACTCGTGTGAGTACTGCAGCAAACTTGGTTCAAACAATAACGTGCACTTGCATTGAGCGTGCAGTGCAGAAGTGTTATCAGAATAGTTATTCTGCTAATATTAGCAGAATAAACCGGCTATATATATATATATATATATATATATATATATATATATATATATATAAGGAAAATCCATCCTACCACCCGGTAGTAGTTACCCCATATGTCTCATATACTACCATGTGGTAGTATATATACTGCTTTATCATTTTAAATAAATTCGTATATACTATATCTAAGATATTTCAAAGCAAGTTACATGAAAAAATTACATATGGACCCATAGTTTTTCTTATATTTATGAAATACGTACATATTTATACGTAAAAAAGAGCATACTCAAAACATGGTATATATTACCTAAAAAATAGTATATATACTACCTAATAATTGTTATATACTACATAGTACACATACATATTCTCGATTTCGACAGATACTATATACAACATACAAAACACAAGTGGTGGTAACTACCACTGCTTGTAGGAAACATTTGTCCTATATATATATATATATATATATATATATATATACACACACACGCATTGGAGGCTCAGCGTTCCTTTGCTAGGGAGGTGCGGCGTTCACTCTGCCGCCTTCGATGAGGGAGGCAATCCACTGTCGGCCGCGCTATTCTCTTTCACCCAGCGCCTGTGCGGGAGGGCCACTCTCAGAATTAATTACCGAATCTTAGTTCAAAACTGCAACACTTGTTAGGGATCGGTGGGAGTACCATTTCTGTTAAGGATCGGTCGGAGTACATGTTTAAGAAATGTATTGTTGAGATAATGTCTCTGTTAATATATCAGTTACAGTATTTTACAAATGGTACTATCCTGCTTTGTAGTTCTTTCTACATGTTTAACCAAGGTATTGTTAAGATAATGTCTCTGTTAATATGAATCAGTCGCATTGTTTTAGGAATGGTACTTTTCTGCTTTGTCGTTTTTATTCATGTTGAAACAAGCATTTTTTTGATTATACACAGTAGGGCAAAACCCCACTGCAATTTTTATATTAATAAGAATAACAACGAGTATACAAACATACAAGGCTTGAGATAAGCCAAAAAACAAAAACTACATTAAACTACTAAACAAAGAAACATGAAATTACAAGACAAGATTGTCCAACCAAGAGATGAAAGCAGCAACAAATTTCTCCTTGATTCAGAATTGGAGCAGGTGGAGCTTTGAAAGGAAGATGAATATCCAACTGTCAATGCTGGGAGGGATGTTTTTGAATATCTTGTCATTCCTGATTATCCAAATGGCCCGTGAAGCAATGATAATGATCTCCATGGAAAAGGTTGTCACATCCCCAGTTCAGGCCTTGCTTGTCTTTGCTTTAGCTTCCATGCATCATGTTTAAATTCTTTTGAAAACTTGAAATAGGGATTGCCTAAACCCTAGCATCAAAGGAATTCACTAGGTTCAACTAAAATAATTTCAGTGAATCCAAATGACTTTCAAAAATGTTCATCATTTCTGGAAAATGCTGGAAACAGTAACCAGAGGTGTTGCACATTTTTCCATGACATATTTGGGCTCTGAATTAAATCATATGGTATTTTCATTTGGGCATTTAAATACTATAAATATTTTAAATGCTCAAATAATCATAAACTAAAATGTTTAATGTTGGATATATTCTAAACGGTAGCCACGATTAGTTTCATGATTTTTGGATCTGTTTTAGTATTTTAAATAAAGCCCTAAAGATTACAAAATAATAGAAAAACAGAAACATTAAATAAAAGAGAGAGAGAGAGATTTTTACCTGGGCCACTTACCTGGCCGCAGCCCACCTGGCAGGCCCAGCACTGTGCTGGACCATGCCAGCCAGCAGCTTCGTCCTTACCAGGCAGGCACAAAGGTGACGCCGGCGAGCATGAGCTCGCCACAGCGTCAGCTGCTTGCCGCCTGCGCCCTGGACACCTGGGTGAGCTCCACGTCGCCGCCCCGACCCCGTGGACACCTCACTCGCCCCCTGCCTCTCTCCCTCGCTCTCCCGCACCATGGCCGACGCTGCTGCGCCGTGCCACCATAGTTCTCGCGTCCTTCGTCGTCCCTGCGCCGCGCCACCAAGTCCAACAGCTTCGCCGTCGTCGTCTCCGTCGAGCAGCCCGAGCCCCGAGCGCTCGCGTGCCCTGCTTCTTCCTCTTCGAGGTTGACTTCACCGAGCACCGCCGCAGATCCACTTCGCCGTCGCCGCCGCATCAGCTCGTCCCCGACCACGTCGTCTGCACCGCCGTGTTCGCCGTGAGCTGCTACACTTCTCCATCCCTCTTGTTCTCCCTCTCGAGCCCTGTATCGACCGCACCGAGCTCGGTCGCACTCGCCGCCGCCACCGCACGTCACCGTCGTGGCCACAACCACGTTGGCTCGATTCCGAGCACACCACCGCCCTCACCGCACTCGCAGGAGCCCAAAACACCACCCCACGCGCCTCGTCGTGCCCCCTAGCGCCGTGTTCGACCTCGGCCGAACTCCGGCAACCGCCAAGGTCATCGCCGGTGACGTTCCTGGCCACCCCGAGCTCCACCACTGCCACCAAACGATGCGGCTCGCTCCCCGCATCACGTAGACGTGCTCCGCCATCGTTTTGGTCGTCGGAGCCCGAAACCGCACTCCCACTGCCGCGTCTGGGCTCGCCGGCGGCTAAACGCCGGTGAGTTTGACCGCGCTTGACCCTGGTTGACTCCGTGTGGGCCCAGGTTGACTTCCCCGAGAGTCCATGACAGGTGGGGCCCGTATGCTAACTAAATTAGTTTTAGTGCTAACTAAAAATTAGCTAGGCTAATTACCCTGACACGCGGGATCCACTGGTCAGGTTGACCTGGACCGCTCCTTTGACCACTGACGTCACCCTGACGCAAAGCTGACGCATTAGTTCAATTACCGGAATTATTCTTTTACAGAAAATTTCAGAAAATGCCCAGAACTTCTAAAATTCATATAAATTCAACCGTAACTCCAAATGAGATAAATTATATATGAAAAATGATCAGAAAAATCCAATCTATCCATCTGCACTGGTTTCATGCATGTTAGAGCAACTTAACCGTGCTGTGTAGATGAAACAAGTTAATGCACCTTTATGACTTCATATAATGGGTTTGCATTTGAATCTTTGGTTCAAATGAACTCATTTCAATCTGTTCTAGCTTGCATTAGCCCAAAACACATTCATATTGCCATGTCATAGCATGCATCATATTGTTGCATATCGTCATGTGTTGATTGTGTTCGATTTATCTTTCGCGGTAGGTTCTGCCTCCGAGGATACCCACGATTATCCGACTGAAGGGCAGTATCCTACTACCACTCCATCAGGTAAGCAAAACCCCCTTGTTCATTCCGATACAATCCCACTCTCTGGCTCCTGCTCTCTTTTACTGCATTAGGATAACAACGAGTCATTTGTTACTTGCTGCGGTAGCTGAACCCCTTTATCCTCTGCATGACCTGTCATTGCCACAGTAAATAGGTGAAACCCACTAGCATGAGTAGGAGTTGTTTGAGCCCTATTGTGCCTACTCATTCATGCCTGTTTGTCATGCCTGCTACTGCTTAGAGTTGAGTCAGGTCTGATTCATCAGGGATGAATCAGAGGTGTGTGAACATGTCCTACTGTGTGTGAGCTAAGTGTGTGAACATGATTTGGTAAAGGTAGCGGTGAGAGGCCATGTAGGAGTACATGGTGGGTTGTCTCATTGAAGCCGTCCTTAGGAACTGAGTTCTGTGTTTGTGATCCATGAAACAGCTACTACCATGCATTGGGCCCTGAAATATGACCCCTCTCGACTTCTTAATCACCCTTGTCCTATGTCCAGTAGTTGCAAGTAGTTTCTGGTGTTTGTAGTATGCTGGAGGCCGTGCGCAGTGCTGACCGGATTGGTGGGCTGTGATGCGGTAGGCACGTCGCCGGGTATACCGGGCGCCCGTTTGGTGTCGCGGAACCCTGTACACATTGTTCGGGGCCATATATGGAAACCTCAGCCGGACTCCCTGCGAATGGAACCTGAATAGGCGATAAACCTGGACTTGAGACTTGAGTGTTTAGGTAGGTCGTTGTCTACACCCACGCCGTCTTTCGCTTGAAGTGTGCCGAGCACATGTCGTGTGCAGACGCTAAGTGGTGGAAACATGTATGAAGAAGTACACCCCTACAGGGTTAACATCATCTATTCGAATAGCCGTGTCCGCGGTAAAGGACTTCTGGGTTGTCTATAACAGTTCATAGACAAGTGAAAGTGGATACTCTAAAATACGCAAAATAAGTGTGAGTGCTATGGATTGCGTTCTCGTAGGGAGACGGGAGCGGATCCATAGTGGTGTATTGGTTGGTGAATATGTGGACTCATGTGCGCCACCTCAAAAGAGTTACTTGCAGTCGCAGTTCAGGTTAGACACTGAGTCAAAGCTGGCTTGCTGCAGTTAAACCCCACCACCCCCTTTGTTGATAATGATGCATATGTAGATAGTTCTGATGTAAGTCTTGCTGGGTACATTTGTTCTCACGTTTGCCTATTTTATGTTTTTGCAGAGAGACTTCAGTCTCGCTAGTAGTTCCGTGTGGACTTCAACGTTTAGCTTGTTACCTCAGCTACGATCTTGTGCCCTCGGCAGGATCTGGTAGTTAGTCAGGCTTCTCAGCCTTCTTCATTTGTAGTTGTTTGTACTCAGACATGTTAAGCTTCCGTGTGTGCTTTGATTTGTATGCTCTGAATGTTGGGTCATGAGACTCATATTTGTAATATCTCGCTCCTCGGAGCCTATGGAATAAATACTTGAGTTGTAGAGTCATGTTATGATGCCATGTTGTATTTGCACATATCGAGCATATTGTGTGTATGTTATTGAAATGCTTGGTATGTGTGGGATCTGACTATCTAGTTGTTTATCCTTGGTAGCCTCTCTTACCGGGAAATGCCTCCTAGTGCTTCCACTGAGCCTTGGTAGCTTGCTACTGCTCCGGAACACTTAGGCTGGCCAACATGTGTCCTTCTTCGTTCCTGTGTTTGTCCCTTCGGGGAAATGTCACGTAGGGTCTACCGGAGTCCTGTTAGCCTGCTACAGCCCAGTTTACCGGAGTCTTGCTAGCCCAGTTGCTACAGCCCGGATTCACTCGCTGATGACCGACACGTTCGTTGCTGGGTCATGTATGCCTGTCCCTGTAAGTTAGTGCCACTTTGGGTTTACGACTAGCCATGTCAGCCCGGGTTCTTTGTCATATGGATGCTAGCGACACTATCATATATGTGTGCCAAAAGGTGCAAACGGTCCTGGGCATGGTAAGACGACACCGTGGGAATACCGTGCGTGAGGCCGCAAAGTGATATGAGGTGTTACATGCTAGATCGGTGTGGCATAGAATCAGGGTCCTGACAGCTTTGGTATCAGAGCCTGACTGCCTGTTGGATTACCAAGCCAAACTGGTCAAAGTTGAGTCTAGAAATTCTTTAGTTATATAAGGGAATTGATTGTGGGATGGAACGTAAGGCTCTTTTTACTTCTTATCCCTTATGCCTTCTGATCTGAGTCATCTTATCTTTCCTGCGGGGTTAAGAAACTAGGCTTTCTTTTCTTCTATCAGGATCACGTGTTACTAATCTGTAGACTTATAGAATTGTCGGACTTAAGCCTTGGTTCAGTTTCTACTACTTCCGTATGATAACTATTGATCTCGAAACCTTGATATTGTGCTTCTGAGTGGCATTTTTGTAGCATGTCTCAAATCTTTTTGAGCATTTACAGCCGTTATGCTGTCCGAGTCATCCCAGGTTTCTAAATAATCTGATGCAGTTGCAAAATCCTTTCCCTCTGTTTTCGATGACCTTTCTGGCCAGGTTAACCACACTAAATGCTGAGTTGAGGTACTTTGTTGCCTCGACGTATATGTTGGAGCTATTATTATGACCCTAGATGTCTAGAGTATCACTTAGTAATCTAGCCATGTTCTGTGTTCCAGTGTGATGATTCTGGCCATCATTCTTGAAAGCATCCCGTGATGCCATTTAGTTAGTAGGTATTCTACTTCTGGGTTTTGAACCCGAGATTCACCCCACTTACCTCAGGTTGATAGTGTTTGCTAGTTCCTTTAGGAAATTAGTAACCTTTGCATTAGTCCTCGAGGTCTGTGGTATTTCCCTCTTCCAAATACTATGATCCACTTATGGCAGGAGTTTGTTGGATCAAAAGATCACAACAGGAGTGCTCTTGATGGGTTCTCCATTCTATATTGCGACTCTACCAGTTCTGCTTTTCTGCATGGGTTATCCGGAAGAAACCTGTTGAACATGATTCGACATACTAACCTATGCATCCACAACTCAGAAAGTTATATGTTCCTTGAGTTGTTCTCTTTAGCTGTATTCTGACCCCAGTCTATCATTTGATAGTCAAGAGTATGCGTGCATTCGATGTCGATGCCGACTTTTCTTGTGGTCTGTCGAGCCATTCTATTCTGGAATGACTAGGAGAAACAAACTCCAGTACCTTGTCTATATCCAGGATTGGATCAAAGCAGTTGTACTCCGCAGATCAAATTGCTAGTCTAGCTTTTGCTCTGTTCTACCCTGGGGCATTAGCATCTTTATATCAAGAATGTCTTGGGAATTGCACACCAGCCTATGCACTCTTGATACAGTGATACTTCTCGCCCTCATTATTCATTTCTCGGTCCCCGTGTTGTGGCAACCGAAATACCGACAAGTGAATCGTGATGTGTGAAATCTATACTCCTAGCAATTTGTTGCTTGGTAGTTAAACGACTGTAGCTTCATTCTTAGTATATTGATTATTGAATCATCACTCTAGGATTGATCGTGCTACCTAGTCCATTTTCCAAGGACCCCTCTTTGATCAATGAGTTAGGATTGTGTCAAACTCTCGCTCTTTCGATCATATCATCTTGCCCTGAAAAGCAAGATCGTTCTCGAGCTTAATAACATATCGGTGGTTCGTGATGTTCCGAATATCTTCCCGGACGTATTACCAAGTTGTCACCTAACTGCTATGTTGAGTTCGTGATCAAATTGGTTTCCAATAAACCACTCCTTCTCCAAGAATCCGTGTTAGATACCCCTGAGCTAGTGGGTTAAGCTAAACAACAACTTGGAGAGTTGGAAGATGAAAGCTTGTCCGACTCAGCTCATCCCAAAGGGATGTTTCTATGTGTGTGTTAAAGAAAGATGGTATCTTCATCGATTGATCCTCGTGACCAGTTGTTGGAGCTATTGTCTTGCCAAAACTTTGATTTGAGTATGGGATATCCTCAAATCAAATCAGAACCAACGTTGTTCGAAATGTTGTCTTACTCGTGGATTTTCCTCGAGCATACACCATTATATCTTTTGGGTCTGACCAATACTATCACCTTGTTCACATAGTTATGGAATTCCATCTCCATGGGAGTCTGGATGAATTATTGTTGAGCCCATTGACAACATCCTTGTCTTCTCCATAATTTTGTTGAACATTAAGCTAGTGTTGGAAACTTTTTAAAGCATTTGTTTATGCTAGCTCATGAAGCATATGTTCGGATGTAAGAAGTGACTTCCTCTAGTTCATGTGCATTTGATGCAAGTTGTCGCCGTGGATTCGAGAAAGTCAATATTGCTTCCTTTGGAATCATCCCAAATCAGTCATGCATACGTGCGAAGTATAATGTAGTTCGAAGACTTGCAACCTTCATTCTATATGTATTCCTAGCACACCAAGCCACTGATTGAATTGTTCAAGGAGAAGAAGTTCCTTCTTAAGAGCAAGACTTAGGCAAGGACTTCGATATCCTTGTTGATGGTTCCCCACCTGAACTCAGTAGTGTTTTATTATAAGACTACCACGTGGTCATGCTTGTCTGAGACAGCGTGTTCACATGTGTGTAGCAGAACCATCTCATGTTTTGGAGCTTACTACCGTAGTCCATTTCCCGAGAATCTCGCAACGTCGTCTCGTCGATTTGTGTTGCAAACTTTCATTCTTCTTTCTAGACTTGATTAGTCTAGAATATTCTGACACCAACCGAATCCGAATCTCAGGCAGATATGATGGTTGGAACATTTCCCAAGAACTATTATATTGGTCTGTCTGTAACCCGGTAAAGTGGATGTCGTGGCCAACACACCCAGCCGGAAGACCTATTATTGTAGTGTCTTGATTGAGGAAGTTGGCCACCTCCCCATAAGGATTTCGTAGAATTTATTCTAGTACTTGTTCCTTATGTATTCTTAAGTTCCCGAAGTCCAACCTTTTACTTGATGTTCTAGATATTAAACCATATCTACGAATGGGATATGCTAGTGCATCAAGGAGAACATTAGAGGCGGAGTGCTAAATGTCTCTCGGTCGATCATCCAGATTTTGTTTCCTTGGCCTTGCTAAGGTGAAATCTGAGAAAGTGTTATCCTCCTTTGCATTTGCATCGTCCATCGCTATTCATCATGGTAGTATGTTGTGTTTTCAGCACCCTTGACACAGATGTTGGTAAAACCTTGATGATTAGATGAATGCTCAAAGTTCTTGAGAGCACGTGCAAGTGCTAGGTTTTATCGTCGGCATTAATTGCATAGTGCTCTCAGTTTCCTCGGTTATGCTATAACCCTTTCAAACAGTGGATTCACTCTCTACTGATGGGGTTCCTCCCCAGTCACTAGAATCATTCCCATCATTTGCATGTTGTTCCCAGCTTGCACCGCCATCGTGCCACCCTACTCTGGATTACCCTTCTCAGTAATTACTGATCAGGATCATTTTCAAAAGTGGTCCTACCATGGGTCTCATCCATTTTTGGTGATCAGCAAAATTATCCCTTGTGTTGTCTTCAACAAGGTAATCCACATCATCCATACTAGTCCGACTATGCCATTCCTTCGAACTCCGCCAAACGATTGCTGTGATTTGCCTTAGGCTGATATAGAGAGTCTCAATGATCTCTATATCAAAGGTAATTCTTTTTGCCACTTAAGATAATAATTCTATGAATCACCCTCCTCCAGGATGTCTCGCTGAGGTATCATGGCAACTCAACTCCTCGCTACGTTCACAACCGTTCACCACCCTCGTAAGTGTGAAATTGTTGTCTACCTAGTGAACCTTCGTCATCTGTTCCACTCCATTCCTCTAGAGGTGTGCTTCGTCTCTCAGCTCGAGAGATGTTGCTATGTCTCATTCCGTGAGTTAATACTGAGTTGCTCGACCTTCGAGAAGATCGATCCTTCTAGAGTTTTCTTTCTCCTCTCGTTGTCATGTCGGTTGGACTTCTCGGAGCAAGACATCAAGATAATGATGGTGATCGAATCAACGTTCATTTGAAGTGCACCCTGGATCGTGTGGATTGTGTTAGTTTGTGTTCCCCCTTCATCTTACCCTACACTTGAATCTCGGGACGAGATTCTTGTCTAGTGGGGGTGAGTTTTCACATCCCCAGTTCAGGCCTTGCTTGTCTTTGCTTTAGCTTCCATGAATCATGTTTAAATTCTTTTGAAAACTTGAAATAGGGATTGCCTAAACCCTAGCATCAAAGGAATTCACTAGGTTCAACTAAAATAATTTCAGTGAATCCAAATGGTTTCAAAAATGTTCGTCATTTCTGGAAAATGCTGGAAATAGGAACCAGAGGTGTTGCACATTTTTCCATGACATATTTGGGCTCTGAATTAAATCATATGGTATTTTCATTTGGGCATTTAAATACTATAAAATATTTTAAATGCTCAAATAATCATAAACTAAAATGTTTACTGTTGGATATATTCTAAACGGTAGCCATGATTAGTTTCTTGATTTTTGGATCTGTTTAAGTATTTTAAATAAAGCCCTAAAGACTACAGAATAATAGAAAAAACAGAAACATTAAATAAAAGAGAGAGAGAGAGAGAGAGAGAGAGAGAGAGAGAGATTTTTACCTGGGCCACTTACCTGGCCGCAGCCCACCTGGTAGGCCCAGCACTGTGCTGGCCCATGCCAGCCAGCTGCTTCGTCCTTGCCAGGCAGGCACAGAGGTGACGCCGGCGAGCACGAGCTCGCCACGGAGTCAGCTGCTTGCGGCCTGCGCCCTGGACACCTGGGTGAGCTCCACGTCGCCGCCCCGACCCCGTGGACACCTCACTCGCCCCCTGCCTGTCTCGCTCGCTCTCCCGCACCATGGCTGACGCTGCTGCGCCGCGCCATCGTAGTTCTCGCATCCTCCGTCGTCCCTGCGCCGCGCCACCAAGTCCAACAGCTTCGCCGTCGTCGTCTCCGTCGAGCAGCCCGAGCCCGAGCGCTCGCGCGCCCTGCTTCGTCCTCTTCGAGCTCGACTTCACCGAGCACCGCCGCAGATCCCCTTCGCCGTCGCCGCCGCATCATCTCGTCCCCAACCGCGTCATCTGCACCGCCGTGTTCGCCTTGAGATGCTACACCTCTCCATCCCTCTCGTTCTCGCTCTCGAGCCCTGCATCGACCGCACTGAGCTCAGTCGCACTCACCGCCGCCACCGCACATCGCCGTCGTGGCCACATCCACGTTGGCTCGATTCCTAGCACACCATCGCCCTCACCGCACTCGGAGGAGCCCAAAACACCACCCCACGCGCCTCGCCGTGCCCCCTAGCACCGTGTTCGACCTCGGCCGAACTCCGGCGACCGCCAAGGTCATCACCAGTGACGTTCCCGGCCACCCCAAGCTCCACCACTGCCACGAAAAGATGCGGCTCGCTTCCCGCATCACGTAGACGTGCTCCGCCGTCGTTTTGGTCGTCGGAGCCCGAAACCGCACTCCCACCGCCGCGTCTGGCCTCGCCGGCGGCTAAATGCCGGCGAGTTTGACCGCACTTGACCCTGGTTGACTCCGTGTGGGCCCAGGTTGACTTCCCCCTGAGTCCATGACAGGTGGGGCCCGTCTGCTAAATAAATTAGTTTTAGTGCTAACTAAAAATTAGCTAGGCTAATTACCCTAACACGTGGGACCCACTGGTCAGGTTGACCTGGACCGCTCCTTTGACCACTGACGTCACCCTGACGCAAAGCTGACGCATTAATTCAATTACCAGAATTATTCTTTTACAGGAAATTTCAGAAAATGCCCAAAACTTCTAAAATTCATATAAATTCAACCGTAACTCCAAATGAGATAAATTATATATGAAAAATGATCAGAAAATCCAATCTATCCATCTGCACTGGCTTCATGCATGTTACAGCAACTTAACACTGCTGTTTAGATGAAACAAGTTAATGCACCTTTATGACTTCATATAATGGGTTTGCATTTGAATCTTTGGTTCAAATGGACTCATTTCAATCTGTTCTAGCTTGCATTAGCCCAAAACACATTCATATTGCCATGTCATAGCATGCATCATATTGTTGCATATCGTCATGTGTTGATTGTGTTCGATGTATCTTTCGCGGTAGGTTCTGCCTCCGAGGATACCCACGATTATCCGACTGAAGGGCAGTATCCTACTATCACTCCATCAGGCAAGCAAAACCCCCTTGTTCATTCCGATACAATCCCACTCTGTCGCTCCTGCTCTCTTTTACTGCATTAGGACAACAACGAGTCATTTGTTACTTGCTGCGGTAGTTGAACCCCTTTATCCTCTGCATGACCTGTCATTGCCACAGTAAATAGATGAAACCCACTAGCATGAGTAGGAGTTGTTTGAGCCCTGTTGTGCCTACTCATTCATGCTTGTTTGTCATGCCTGCTACTGCTTAGATTTGAATCGGGTCTAATTCATCGGGGATGAATCAGAGGTGTGTGAACATGTCCTACTGTGTGTGAACAAGATTTGGTAAAGGTAGCGGTGAGAGGCCATGTAGGAGTACATGGTGGGTTGTCTCATTGAAGCCGTCCTCGGGAACTGAGTTCTGTGTTTGTGATCCATGAAACAGCTACTACCATGCATTGGGCCCTGAAATATGACCCCGCTCGACTTCTTAATCACCCTTGTCCTCTGTCCAGGAGTTGCAAGTAGTTTCTGGTGTTTGTAGTATGCTGGAGGCCGTGCGCAACGCTGACCGGAGGGGTGGGCTGGGATGCGGTAGGCACGTGGCCGGGTATACCGGGCGCCCGTTTGGTGTTGCGGAACCCTGTACACATCGTTTGGGGCCGTATGTGGGAACCTCGGCCGGACTCCCTGCGGATGGAACCTTAATAGGCGATAAACCTGGACTAGAGACTTGAGTGTTTAGGTAGGTCGTGGTCTACACCCACGTCGGCTTTCGCTTGAAGTCTGTCGAGCACATGTCGTGAGCAGACGCTAAGTGGTGGAAACATGTATGAAGAATTACACCCTGCAGGGTTAACATCATCTATTCGAATAGCCGTGTCCGCGGTAAAGGACTTCTGGGTTGCCTATAATAGTTCATAGACAAGTGAAAGTGGATACTCTAAAATACGCAAGATAAGTGTGAGTGCTATGGATGGCGTTCTCGTAGGGAGACGAGAGCGGATCCATAGTGGTGTATTGGTTGGTGAATATGCGGACTCCTGTGCGCCACCTCAAAAGAGTTACTTGCAGTCGCAGTTCAGGTTAGCCACCGAGTCAAAGCTGACTTGCTGTAGTTAAACCCCACCACCCCTTTTGTTGATAATGATGCATATGTAGATAGTTCTGATGTAAGTCTTGTTGGGTACATTTGTACTCACGTTTGCCTATTTTATGTTTTTGCAGAGAGACTTCAGTCTTGCTAGTAGTTCTGTGTGGACTTCGATGTTTAGCTTGTTACCTCAGCTATGATCTTGTGCCCTCGGCAGGATCTGGTAGTTAGTCAGGCTTCTCAGCCTTTTTCATTGGTAGTTGTCTGTACTCAGACATGTTAAGCTTCCACGTGTGCTTTGATTTGTATGCTCTAAATGTTGGGCCATGAGACTCACGTTTGTAATATCTCGCTCCTCGGAGCCTATGGAATAAATACTTCAGTTGTAGAGTCATGTTGTGATGCCATGTTGTATTTGCACATATCGAGCATATTGTGTGTATGTTATTGAAATGCTTGGTATGTGTGGGATCTGACTTTCTAGTTGTTTATCCTTGGTAGCCTCTCTTACCGGGAAATGCCTCCTAGTGCTTCCACTGAGCCTTGGTAGCTTGCTACTGCTCCGGAACACTTAGGCTGGCCGGCATGTGTCCTTCTTCATTCCTGTGTCTGTCCCTTCGGGGAAATGTCACGTGGGGTCTACCGGAGTCCTGTTAGCCTGCTACAGCCCGGTTTACCGGAGTCCTACTAGCCCAGTTGCACAGCCCGGATTCACTCACTGATGACCGACACGTTCGTTGCTGGGTCATGTATGTCTGTCCCTGTAAGTTAGTGCCACTTTGGGTTTACGACTAGCCATGTCAGCCCGTGTTCTTTGTCATATGGATGCTAGCAACAGTATCATATACGTGTGCCAAAAGGCGCAAACGGTCCCGGGCATGGTAAGACGACACCGTGGGAATACATGCGTGAGGCCGCAAAGTGATATGAGGTGTTACATGCTAGATCTGTGTGGCATAGAATCGGGGTCCTGACAAAGGTTGCTACAAATTACCCCTTAGGTCTGGAAGTGCTTCCATGATGGTTAAATTTCTTTGTCTGCTGGGGCATAGGATGTCCCAACATTCTGAAGCAAAAGGACAAGTCCAAAAAAGGTGTTGCAGTGTTTCTTCCTGTTGACAGCTGAAGGTAGCACAATTATAGTTATCCAAATGAAAGGTTTTCCTCCTGAGTAGATTCCTGGTATTCAATCTATCATGGAGCAGTCTAAAAAAAACTTTGTATTTTAGCCGGCAAGAACTCTTCCAAATCCAATTGAACTGTGCTGGCACAATTTTAACTCCTATCAGAATTTTGTAAGCCTTGGCCATAGAAAAGGTATTATTACCCCACATATAGCTCCATGAGTCCAAGTGATCTCTGAATTCAGATCTTCTTAAGCTGTCACAAATCTCTTCCATCAATTCAAATTCCATGAAAGCTTCCTCCGTAAGTGGCAGGTGAAACAAATCTTCCAAATATTCAAGCTGGAGCACCCTTTGCACTGAAAGATTCTGGTCTTTTGCAAAGGAGTATAGGTGAGGGAAGGATTGATTCAGGCAAGTAGAGTGCCAAAGGTCAGACCAAAAAAGGGCAGATTTACCATCTCCAATTGAGCATCTTGCCATAGATTTATAATTGTCAATGAGCGTTAAATTGCACTTCCACCAGAAAGAACCTTCCCATTTTTGCCTTGGAAGAATACCATTATCATAGTAAGCATCCCATATGAGGTTGACCCATGGGATGTTTTCCCTATTGTAAAATTTGTGAAGGTTCTTGAGAAGCAGAGCTTGATTTTTTACAAAAATGTTCATCACTCCAAGGCCACCCTGACTTTTTCGTTTGCAAATAGTGGACCAAGCTACCATAGCAGGCATGTGATCCTCTAGATCTGGTCCTATCCAAAGACAATTCCTGAGGTATTTGATAACCTGAGTTTTGATGGTTACAGGTACATCAAGGCAGCCCATGAAATATATAACAAGTGAATTGAGAACTGGTTTGACCAAAAGCAACCTGCCAGCAAGAGTCATAAATGAAGATAGACCCACCAGTTTTTTAGCAACTCTGCTCTCTAAAGGCAAACATTGTTCCACTGTTGGTTTGAAAAGCCCTAGTGGCATGCCAAGGTAATTAAAATGGAATGAGCCCTTCTTGTAGTTCAAAATACATGTCAAGATTTCCATTTTATCATCATTCGCATTAATTGAGATGAGGTTTGATTTGTTGTAATTGACCTTTAAACCAGTGGCATCAGCAAAGGTATGAAGTAAGGCTTTGAGACAGTGGGGCTGTGTGGCATCAGGTTGCATGAGAATCAAAGTGTCATCAACATATTGCACTATGGGAAAATCTGGACTTGAATGTACTTGCAAAGGTGGTGTGAGAAGATCCAGGTTCATTGCTCTATTCATGATTGACTGGAGAAGGTCAGCAGCAAGCACAAAGAGAAGGGGGGAGAGGGGGTCCCCTTGTCTTACTCCTCTAAGACAGTAAAACTTTTTCCCAGGTATTCCATTGAGTAGCACATGAGATGAGGCAGAGGTGAATAACATTTTAGTCCAGCCAATCCATCTTTCTCCAAAACCCTTTGCTTTGAGGATGTCAATAATTGTTTTGTGCTCAATTAAGTCAAAAGCCTTTTCAAAGTCCAACTTCAACACAACCACTTCTTCTTTTGATTTGTGACATTGGTGCAAGTACTCAGATGCCCATCCAAGACAGTCATGGATAGCTCTTTCCTTAAGGAAACCATACTGGTTAATGTGGACCATTTTGAGAATCACCTATTGTAATTTGTTAGCCAGCAGTTTAGTGATGAGCTTGAGACAACAATTTAGTAATGAAATAGGCCTGAAATCATTTGAAGTAGTTGGAGTGGGCCCCTTTGGGACTAAAGTGATGAAGGAAGTGTTGATACTCTCCAGTGAAATTTACCCTGCATAGAACTCATGAATCAGTCTAGTAACATCAGGTTTTATAATGTCCTAGCAGTTCTTGATGAATTCATTGTTAAACCCATCAGGCCCAGGTGAATTTTTTGATGGTAAGTGCTTGACCACCTCATTGATTTCTTCCTCGGTGAATGGAATTTCTGGTTGTTCAAAATCTGAAGGATCAGCTTGATGCTGATATAAAGAATTTAGATCAAAGTGCATTGTGGTTTTCTCAGATTGACCTAATCATTTCTTGAAAGCATTCCACAGAAGAGCCGCTTTCCCTGCATGGTCAGTTATTTCCACTTGATCATCATTTTTCAACATTGCAATGTGATTATGCCTGAAGTTAATAGAGGCCTTTGTATGGAAAAATTTTGTGTTCTCATCACAAAATTTTACACCCTTGATCTTTCCTCTCCGCTTCCAGTAAATCTTTTGATTTCTGGGCAAAATGAGCAAATTTTCCTTGAGAACCAGCCTGTAGTTCCATTCAAAATCTCCTAGGTCCTGAATTCCTCAAACAAACCAAGGAGGAAAATCACCTCGTTAATTGCAGCAATTTTTTATTTAAGGCAAGACAGATATTTAGCCCATAGTTTAAGAGCCCTTCTCATGTTTTCGAATTTGGCATTTAAACTTTTTGCTGCATCAAGATTACCCACATGTATATTCCAAGCTATAGAGACAACATCTTTGAAGTCAGATTGTTCTAACCAGTAATTTTCAAATCTAAAAACCTTTCCCTTTGGGATAGCAGTTCCAATTTTTATGACACAAGGGAGATGGTCTGAAATGGTCCTGGAGAGTGGCATAGCAACTGTATCAAGAAAAGAGGTCACCCACGAAGCAGAAGTTAAGAACCAATCCAATTTTGCAACAAAGGGATCTATTGCATATTACTCCAGCTGAATTTTCTACCATGGAGTGGGAGTTCAATTAATCCAAGGTTACTGTTGGCTTCATTAAAAAGTAGCATCTCATTAACATCTCCACCAGGTCTATTCCTGTTAGAGGGAGCTCTAATGAAATTGAAGTTCCCAACTAAAATCCAATTAGTGTCCAGTGGCATATGAATGTTGGAAAGCCAGTTAATGAACTCAATTTTGTCTGCTTGTTCACAAGGACCATAGATGTTGGTGAGGATCCAAGATTTATTTGACAGGAGACATGTGAAATTGATTGACAGAGAGAATCTGTTTTGAAAAATGACCTCTCCGTCAAAGAGAGACCCATTCCAGGTGATTAATAGCCCACCGGAGGCACCAATTGAAGGAAGAAAAGCAAATTTATTAAGTCTGTTAGGGCAAAAATTTCTGATGTAAGCAACATCAAAATTTTCCCTCTTGGTCTCTTGCAAGCATAAAATAGCACAGGCACTTTCCTCTATTTTTTCCCTAGAGCAAGCCATTTGTCAGGTGAGTTAATCCCTCTGATGGTCCAGGCCAAAATATTCTAGCTTCTGTTTTGATTATTCATGGGCATGATTTGAAATGTGAAACCGGGGACCAAGCACCATCACTTGGCCAAAACCACAGAATGCATGACATACAAAGCAACAGAGCTTGCACTTTCAGCAAATACAACAACCCCATCATCCACAAGATTGCAAAGGAGATAGTTTTCTTGAATGTAATAAGGTAGCAAGGTGTACTGGCATCAGAACATGAGTTAACACAACTTGTCAACTAGGCACATAAATGGAAAGTACAACCAAAAGGAATCAGGGGGATACATGTCAAATTCTTAACCCCTTCCCTTACTACTAATGAAGCATAGACTATGATCATCTAAACACTTGGAGAGTCTTGCCTGTTCTCATTGGTTGGAAGCACCCCAGCCAATTGTTCTCCCCCTTCCTCTTGGGCTTCTTAGAGATCTTTTCCTCCAAATCTTGGTCAGCCACCTTGCAAAAAGAGGTAGTGAGATTTTTTACCATAGATTTCTGAGCAATTGGGGGGGCAACATTACAAGGAAGGCACTTATTATTAGAGCAAGATCCTCTTTTAAATCCAGCATTATCTTTTTTAATTCTGTCACTCCTTCTTACCTCAGTTTCCACTAGAGGTGTCTTTCCCCCCCTTATTTTTTTGAGTTTTCAACCCCGAAAGGTTGGAGAAGGGCAAGAGAATCTAGATCCTGCTGGTTTGAAGAATCACAAATATTTTCGTTGTTTGTGTCCTTCTACTGTGGATCAACCATGGCCTGCTAGCAGATAGGAGCCTGTGTTGTTAAAAATTTGTCAGGTATGTGGAAAAGAATGGAGTCCTCAGTGCCTTCAACTTCAGCAAGTAATTCCCATAAGGGAGATTTGAGCATATTGACAGTCCAATTAAGCTTGTATGGTGTCATTAGAAGATGCACAATAAAGTTAAACCAACTTACTGGAATCTTAACAGAGAGTGAAGGAGCACCCTCCAAAGGCTTTTGTGCAAAGTTCTCCTTCCAAATCACTAGCCCTTCTTCTAACAAAAAAGTATCTTTATTAGCTACTTCCTTTAGCTGGATAGACTTTAAGCCCAATAGAGAGGGAGCAAACTCAAAGTGCTCTTTAATTTGATCAACCCATTTACCTTTGTTTTTAGCACCAATCACCCGAAGATTTGCCAAAGGTTGAGGGCTGCCCCTTGGAGAGTTGACATGGGGGCCACCAAATAATTGAGCAGTGTCAGAATCTATCAGCTTACTGCCTTGGCCAGTTGCTGAAGCAAATATGCCCTAGAGGCAATAATAAAGTTATTATTTATTTCCTTATATCATGATAAATGTTTATTATTCATGCCAGAATTGTATTAACCGGAAACATAATACATATGTGAATACATAGACAAACATAGTGTCACTAGTATGCCTCTACTTGACTAGCTCATTAATCAAAGATGGTTAAGTTTCCTAACCATAGACATGAGTTGTCATTTGATTAATGGGATCACATCATTAGGAGAATGATATGATTGACTTGACCCATTCCGTTAGCTTAGCACTTGATCGTTTAGTATGTTGCTATTGCTTTCTTCATGACTTATACATGTTCCTATGACTATGAGATTATGTAACTCCAGATTACTGGAGGAACACTTTGTGTGCTACCAAACGCCACATCGTAACTGGCTGACTATAAAGGTGCTCTATAGGTGTCTCTGAAGGTACTTGTTGAGTTAACGTATTTCGAGATTAGGATTTGTCACTCCGATTGTCGGAGAGGTATCTCTGGGCCCTCTCGGTAATGCACATCACTATAAGCCTTGCAAGCAATGTAGCTAATGAGTTAGTTACGGGATGATGCATTATGTAACGAGTAAAGAGACTTGCCGGTAACGAGATTGAACTAGGTATTGAGATACCGACGATCGAATCTCGGGCAAGTAACATACCGATGACAAAGGGAACAACGTATGTTGTTATACGGTTTGACCGATAAAGATCTTCGTAGAATATGTAGGAGCCAATATGAGCATCCAGGTTCGGCTATTGGTTATTGACCGGAGACGTGTCTCGGTCATGTCTACATAGTTCTCGAACCCATAGGGTCCGCACGCTTAAAGTTAGATGACAATTATATTATGACTTTATGTGTTTTGATGTACTGAAGGTTGTTCGGAGTCCCGGATGTGATCACGGACATGACGAGGAGTCTTGAAATGGTCGAGACATGAAGATCGATATATTGGACGACTATATTTGGACACCGGAATGGTTCCGGGTGAGATTGGGACAATACCGAAGCTCCGGGAGGTTATCGGAACCCCCCGGGAGGTATATGGGCCTTAATGGGCTTTAGTGGAAAGGAGGGGAAAGGAGCAAGGGAGGGGGCGCCCCCCCAAGCCCAATATGAATTGGGAGGGGGGCCGGCCCCCCTTTCCTTCCTCCCTCCTTCCTCTTCCTTCCCTCTCCCTCTCCAAATAGGAAAAGGAGGAGTCCTACTCCCGGTGGGAGTCGGACTCCCCCCTTGGGCGCGCCTCCTCCCCTTGGCCGGCCCCCTCCTCCACTCCTTTATATACGGGGGAGGGGGGCACCCCATAGACACAACAATTGATCATTGATCTCTTAGCCGTGTGCGGTGCCCCACTCCACCACAGTCCTCCTCGATAATATCGTAGCGGTGCTTAGGCGAAGCCCTGCATCGGTAGAACATCATCATCGTCACCATGCCGTCGTGCTGACAGAACTCTCCCTCGAAGCTCGGCTGTATTGGAGTTCGAGGGACGTCATCGAGCTGAACGTGTGCAAGAACTCAGAGGTGCCGTGTTTTCGGTGCTTGATCGGTCAGACTGTGAAGACGTACGACTACATCAACCGCGTTGTGCTAACGCTTCCGCTATCGGTCTATGAGGGTACGTGGACACACTCTCCCCTCTCGTTGCTATGCATCACGATGATCTAGCGTGTGTGTGGGAGTTTTTTTTGAAATTACTACGTTCCCCAATAGTGGTATCAGAGACATGTTTTATGCATTGATGTTATATGCACGAGTAGAACACAAGTGAGTTGTGGGCGATACAAGTCATACTGCTTACCAGCATGTCATACTTTGGTTCAGCGGTATTGTTGGATGAAGCGGCCCAGACTGACATTACGTGTACGCTTATGCGAGACTGGTTCTACCAACGTGCTTTGCACACAGGTGGCTGGCGGGTGTCAGTTTCTCCAACTTTAGTTGAACCGATTGTGGCTACGCACGGTCCTTGAGAAGGTTAAAACAGCACTAACTTGACGAACTATCGTTGTGGTTTTGATGTGTAGGTAAGAACGGTTCTTGCTCAGCCCGTAGCAGCCACGTAAAACTTGCAACAACAAAGTAGAGGACGTTTAACTTGTTTTTGCATGGCATGTTGTGATGTGATATGGTCAAGGCATGATGCTATATTTTATTGTATGAGATGATCATGTTTTGTAACCGAGTTACCGGCAACTAGGAGGATCCATATGGTTGTCGCTTTATTGTATGCAATTGTCGTAGAAGGATCCATACTGTAATTGCTTTACTTTATCACTAAGCAGTAGCGACTGTCGTAGAAGCAATATTTGGCGAGACGACAACGATGCTACGATGGAGATCAAGGTGTCGCGGCGATGATGATGGTGATCACGATGGTGCTTCGGAGATGGAGATCACAAGCACAAGATGATGATGGCCATATTATATCACTTATATTGATTGCATGTGATGTTTACCTTTTATGCATCTTATCTTGCTTTGATTGACGGTAGCATTATAAGATGATTGTCGGTGTCAAAACCGGCGGATCTCGGGTAGGGGGTACCGATCTATGCGTCTAAGGCTAATGGTAACAGGAGGCAAGGGTGTCAGGACCCCGACTCAATGCCACATCGATCTAGCATGTAACACCTCATATCACTTTGCGGCCTCACGCACGGTATTCCCACGGGTGTCGCCTTACCTTTTCCCGGGACCGTTTGCGCCTTTTGGCACACGTATATGATAGTGTCTCTAGCATCCATATGATAAGGAGCCCGGGCTGACATGGCTAGTCATAAACCCAAAGTGGCACAAACTTACAGGGACAGGCATCCATGACCCAGCATCGAACGTGTCGGTCATCAGCGAGTGAATCCAGGCTGTAGCACTGGGCTAGCAGGACTCCGGTGAACCGGGCTGTAGCGGGCTACATGACTCCGGTATTCATCGCATGACATTTCCCCGAAGGGACAGACACAGGAACGAAGAAGGACACATGCCGGCCAGCCTAAGTGTTCCGGAGCAGTAGCAAGCTACCATGGCTCAGTGGAAACACTAGGAGACATTTCCCGGTAAGAGAGGCTACCAAGGATAAACAACTAGGTTGTCAGATCCCACACATACCAAGCATTTCAATAACATACACACAATATGCTCGATATGTGCAAACACAACATGGCATCACAACATGACTCTACAACTCAAATATTTATTCAATAGGCTCCGAGGAGCGAGATATTACAAACATAGGTCTCATGACCCAATATTCAGAGCATACAAGTCAAAACACAAGCGGAAGCTATCATGTCTGAGTACAGACATCTATAAATGAAAAAGGCTGAAAGCCTGACTATCTACCAGATCCTGCCGAGGGCACAAGATCGTAGCTGAGGTAACAAGCTAAACGTCGAAGTCCACGCGGAACTACTAGTGAGACTGAAGTCTCTCTGCAAAAACATAAAATAGGCAAACGTGAGTACAAATGTACCCAGCAAGACTTACATTAGATCTATCTACATATGCATCATTATCAACAAAGGGGGTGGTGGAGTTTAACTGCAGCAAGCCAGCTTTGACTCGGTAGCTAACCTGAACTACGACTGCAAGTAACTCTTTTGAGGTGGCGCACACGAGTCCACATATTCACCATATCAATACACCACTATGGATCCGCTCCCGTCTCCCTACGAGAACGCCATCCATAGCACTCATGCTTATCTTGCGTATTTTAGAGTATCCACTTTCACTTGTCTATGAACTATGCAAGGGGTCCAAGTTTCCATATCCGAGGAATCCGGCTATTCGAATAGATGATGTTAACCCTGCAGGGGTGTACTTCTTCACATACGCTCCCGCCACTTATCGCCCTGTACACGTCATGTACCTCGGCAACCTTCAAGCGGAAGCCGGGCGAGGGAGTCGGCCACGACCTGACTAACCAAACAAGTCTCTCGTCCAGGTTTATCGCCTATTCGGGTTCCATCCGCAAGGAGATCCGGCCGGGGTGTCACTCACGGCCCCAAACGATGTGAGCAGGGTTCCCAAGCCCACCTCGACGGGTGGATGTACGCTTGGTACACTGTGCCACTGTGCCTAGTCTGTCCCAAGCCCACCTGCACCGGGTGCCACTTAGTAGACTACTAACACTACCTACAAACACCAGAAACTAGTTGCAACTCCTGGACAGAGATCATGTTGATTAATAAGTCGAGAGGGGTCGAGTTACCGGAACCCAATGTGTGGTAGTAACTGTTCATGGATCACAAACACAGAACTCAGTTCCTGAGGACGGCTGCAATGAGACAACCCACCATGTACTCCTACATGGCCTCTCACCGCTACCTTTACCAAATCGTGTTCACACACTTAGCTCACACACAATAGGACATGTTCACACACCTCTGATTCATCCCTGATGAATCAGACCTGACTCAACTCTAAGCAGTAGCAGGCATGACAACAAACATGAATGAGTAGGCACAACAGGGCTCAAACAACTCCTACTCATGCTAGTGGGTTTCATCTATTTACTGTGGCAATGACAGGTCATGCAAAGGATAAAGGGGTTCAGCTACCGCAGCAAGTAACAAATATGTTGTTGTTGTCCTAATGCAGTAAAAGAGAGCAGGAGCGAGAGAGTGGGATTTTATCGGAATGAACAAGGGGGTTTTGCTTGCCTCGCACTTCTGAGGATAACATTGAGTCTTCATCAGTGTCAACGATCACATCGTCGGTACAACGTCTACCGAGGGGGAACAACACCGGCAAACACAGAAGAAACACGATCAATGCAATGCACAATATGATGCATGCTATGGCATGGCAATATGAATGTTTTTTGGGCTAATGCACCTAACTATGATTTAAATGAAGTTGGTTTGAATACATGATTCAAATTCCAACTCCATATATGATTATTTAAATGCCCTTAATTTGTTTTGTCCAAAACAGAGGACAAACATTGTTCAAACATGCATGAAAATAGTACAGATGGATTCCTTGAATTTTTCTGATAATTTTTCATATATAATTTATTTCATTTGAAGTTACGGTTAATTTTCTATGATTTATTGAAGTTTTAGCTATTTTCTGGAATTTCAGAATTAAATTAAATCCAGAAAACATTACTGCGTCAGTATGATGTTGGCATGACGTCAGCAAGTCAACAGGGGCTGGTCCGGGTCAAACCTGACCAGTGGGGTCCACTGGTCAGTGACTGGGGCTGGTTAGTGACGCTGACAGGTGGGCCCGGTCAACAGACACATCAGCCTGGTCAACTCCGACGTGTGGGGTCGGTCAAAGTGTGACGGGGCCAGGTCAAACTGACCTATGGGGCCCACAAAAATTAGCACTAATCTAAACAAAAATTAAGCTAATTAATTTTGGCACCGGGGCCCACGTGGCAGTGGCACTAGGGGGTGATTACCGGGGTGTTTAGGACCTAATTAAGTGGCCACGTCGGCACTCGCCGGGGTTCGGCCGGCGGTGACCACGACTCGCGGCGGAAGATCGCCGGAAACATGCTAGGGGCTGCGGTTTGACGCTCGGGAGGCACAGGCCATGAGTTCTTGCACTCGCGCATCTAATGGACCAGACGGGAGGTCACGGAGCAGCCGGAATCTCGCCGGCGACGACAAGCGCGGCGGCAGGTGTTCGGACGTCGAGCGGGACGAGGCTACGGAGTGCTAATGGCTGGCCAAAGGGGTTCTCTGGACTCCTGGGAGCTCCAGGAGCACAACCGTGCGGCGGGTTTGAGCGGAGGAGCTCGCGAGCGCAAGGCTCGTCGGCCATGGCGGCGGCCGGAGCTCGGGTGCACGGGGACGGCGGATAGAGAATGGGAACGGAGGGGGGAGAGCATAGGGGGAGGATCAGGAGCTCACAGGGGTGCTTAAAAGAAGCTCAGGGAGGCCGGGGAAGCACGAACGGCGGCGGATCGAGGGTGAGGTTGCCGGCGGCCGAATGTTGAAGACGAGCTCGAGGGCGATGCTGCAGGGCTTCCGGCGGGACGTGGCTCGGTGAGGGGGTCGAGGGCGACGTCGCGGAGCTCGTGGGCACAACAGAGGGGCGAGGGGGTAGCGGTGGCTGCAGCTACGGCGAAGGCGTCGGCGGCTGCGTTCGGTCGCACTTGGGGAAGGAGCTAGAGAGCGAGGGAGAGAACAGAGAGTGAGGGCAGAGGCAGAGGGGGTTGCGGGGCGTCTCCAGACGCGTCGACAGGGAGGAGGTTGAGCCTCCAGCGCGAAGCAGGAGGTGGAGCCTGCGTGCGTTGCGCTTTCTCACGGCGATAGCAGCAGCTTTGGGGCGAGGGGAGGAAGACGACAGGGGGGAGGCGGCGGTGGGCTGGGCCGTGCTGGGCCGGTTGGTGGCGCCAGGTAAGTGGCTGGGCTGCTGGTGGGCTACCAGGTAAGTCTTCTGCTCTTTTTTAATTTTTCTGTTCTGTTTTATTTTATTAATTTATTTTGCCACTGTTTTGAATTTAAAAATAATTCAAACAATGCCAAAAACTCCTCTGAATATTTTTATTTTGCTAGATGGACTTTTCCAAAAGCTTATAAAATATTTCAGGGGTATTTGAGATTATATTCTAATTATATGAATATAATTCAAATTCAAATAGCTAATGATTTAAATTCAAAGTCCCAAAAATAAATCCTTAAAAATATTTAATATTTTGGTTGGGACCAGAACCCTTGCCAAAAATTATCAAACATTTAAGAAGAGCATTTTGGAACAATGAATGAGATTTTAGGGTTTTTGCCCTTCTATTTATTTAAATTTTGAGGCTTCCAAATTTCCTCAGTTCAAGTTTCAAAAGTTTAAACATGATGCAACACCAGGCAGCAACAGAAGCTAGGGATGTGACAACTCACCCCCGCTAAACAAGAATCTCGTCTCGAGATTCAAGCGTAGGGTAAGATGAAGGGGGAACGCAAACTAGTATAATCTTCACGATCCAGGTTGCACTGCATAGGAACGTTGTTTCGATCACCATCTTTGTCTCGAAGTCTTGCCTTGAGAACTCCAACTATCATGACAACGAGAGGAAAGGAAAGACCCTAAAAGAATTGTTCTTCCCGAAGGTCGAACAACTCAGGATTAATCCACGGAATGAGACATAGCAACATCTCTCGAGCTGAGAGACGAAGCACACATCCATAGGAATGGAGTGAAGCAGATGACAAAGGTTCACTAGGTAGACAACAATTCCAGACTTAAGAATGTGGTGATCGGTTGTCAACGTAGCGAGGAGTTGAATTGCCATGATACCATAACGATGCACCTTAGGGAAGGTGACTCGTAGAAATATCCCCTTAAGTGGCAAAAAGAATTACCTTTGATTCAAGGATCATTGAAACTCTTTATACCAGCTTAAGGCAAATCATAATCGATCATTTAGAGGGATTCGGTAGAATGGCATACTCGAACTTGGATGATGTGGATTACCTTGTTTAAGACAACGTAATGGATGGATTTGCTTATCACCGGAAATGGAAGAGACCCATGGTAGAATGGCACATTGGCGGTGCAAGCTGGGAACAAAAATGCAATGCTGGGAATGATTCTGGTAACTGGGGAAGAACCCAACAATAGAGAGTGAATTCACTATTTGAAAAGGTCATAGCATTGCCGAGGAAACTGAGAGCAAACCCAGCTAGTGCTGATGATAACAACTAGCGTTTGTGCGTACTCTCAAGAACTTGAGCATTTCCATAATCATCAAGATTTTACCAATATCCGTGTCAAGGATCCTGGCAACACAACTTGCTACCATGGTGAATGATGATGGATGATGCAGATGGAAAGGAAGATAACACTTTCTCAGATTTCACCCTAGCAATGCCAAGGAAAGAAAATCTAGATGATCGACCGAGAGACATTTAGCACTCCGCTTCTAATGTTCTCCTTGATGTGCTAGTGTATCCCATTCATAGATATGGTTTGATAACTAGAACATCAAGTAAAAGGTCGGACTTCGGAACACAGAAATCCATAGGGGCAACTAGGGAGTAAATCCTACGAAATCCCTATGGGGAGGTGGCCAACTTCTTCAATCAAGATACTACAATAATAGGTCCTTCGGCTGGGTGGTGCTGGCCACGACATCCACTTTACCAGTTATCGAGGGACCAATATTATAGTTCTTGGGAAATGTTCCAACCATCATATCTGCCTGAGATTCAGATCTGGTTGGTGTCAGGATATTCCAGACCCATCGAGTCTAGGAAGAAAAATGAAAGTTTGCAACACAATTCGGCGAAATAACGTTGCGAGATTCTCAGGAAATGAACTACGATAGCAAGCTCCAAACATGAGCTGGTTCTGCTACACACATGTGAACACGCTGTCCCAGACAAACATGATCACATGGTAGTCTTACAATAAAACACTACCGAGTTCTGGTAGGGAACCATCATCGGGGATATCAGAGTCTTGTGCATTACCATGGATTAACACTTAACTCCTTTCCCTGAACAAATCAGTCAGTGGCTTGGGGTGCTACGGAATACATATGGAGTGGAGGTAATTAATCTATCAAACCATAGTATACTTTGCACATGCATGACTGACTTGGGACGATTCCAGAGGAAACAAAACAAACCTTTCTCAAACCCACGGCGGCAACTTACATCAATGCACGTGAATCAAAGGAAGTCACTTCCTTCATCGACACATATGCTTCATGCACGGAACATGAAGATAATGCTTATAGAAGTTTCCAACACTAGGTTGATGTTCAACATGAATCATGGGGGAGACAAAATGCTGCTGATGGGCTCAACAACAACTCATCGGAATTTCCATATCACTGGACTTCCACCATCATGTGAACATGGTGATAGTATTGGTCAGACCAAAAGATGTAATGGTATATGCCCGAGGGATCAACCACGAGTAAGACAACATTACGAGCATCGTTGGTACTGATTTGATTGACGATAGCCCACACTCAAATCAAAGGATTGATAAGACAATAGGTCCAGCAACTGATCACAGGGACCAATCGATGAAGATATCATCTTTCTTCAACACACACTACACAAGAATATCCCTTTGGAACGAACTAAGTTAGGCAAGCTTTTATCTTCCAATTCTCCAAGTTGTTGTCTAGCTTAACCAACTAGCTCAGGGGTATCCAACACGGATTCTTGGAGAAATAGTGGTTTACAGGAATAAACCAACTTGATCACGAGATCAACATAGCGATCAGGCGACAACCTGGTGATACTTCCGAGAAGAAATTCGGAATATCATGAACCACCGATATGTTACTAGGCTCGAGAACAATCTTGCTTTTCAGGGCAAGATGATATGATCAAATGAGCGAGGACTTGACAAAATCCTAACTTATCAACCAAAGAGTGCACCAGGAAATAAGGACTAGGTAGCACGATCAATCTTAGAATGATGACTCAATAATCAGCACGCTAAGAATGAGGTTGTTGTCCATTTAACTACCAAGCAACGGAGTTGCTAGCAGTATTGATTTCACACACCACGATTCACTTGTCGGCATTCCGGTTACAATAACACAGGAACCGAGGAATGAACAATGATGGCAAGAAGTATCACTGTACCAAGAGTTCATAGGATGGTGTGCAATTCCTACAATAATCCCGATATAAAAGACGGTAATACTCCAAGGTAGAACAAAACAAAAGCTGGATTAGCATTTTGATCTGCGAAGTACAATTACTTTGACCCAATCCTGGATATGGATGAGGTACTGGAGTTTGTTTCTCCTAGTCATTCTGAAATAGAATGGCTTAACAGACCACAAGAATAATAAGCATCGATAACACGGATGCACAATTACTCCTGACTATCAATTGATAGACGAAGGTCAGTATACAACTAAAGGGGGACAACTCAAAGGAACATAAGATTTTCTGAGTTGTGGATGCATAGATTAGTATGTCGAACCAAGTTCAACAAATTTCTTCCGGATAATCCATGCGGAAGGTAGAACTGGCAGAGTCACAATATAAAATGGAGAACTCATCGAGGGCACTCCTGTTGTGATCATTTGATCCAACAAACTTCTGCCATAAGTGGTTCATAGTATTTGGAAGAAGGAAATACCACGGACCTCGAGGACTAATGTAAAGGTTACTAATTACCTAAAAGAACTAGCAAACACTATCAACATGAGGTAAGTGGGGTGAATCTCGGGTTCAAAAACCCAGAAGTAGAATACCTACTACTAAGTAGCATCACGGGATGCTTTCGGGAATAAAGGCCAGAATCATCACACTGGGACACAAATCATGGCTAAATTACTAGATGATCCCCTGAGACACCTAGGGTCATAATAATAACTCCAACATAAAGGTCGAGGCAGTAGAGTACCTCGACTCAACAATTTGTGTGATTAACTTGGCCTAGAAAGACATTGAAACCAGAGGAAAAAGGATTTTGCAAATGCATCAGACTGTTTAGAAACCTGGGATGACTCGGACAGCATAACGACTGTAAATGCTCGAAAGATTGGAGACATGCTACAAAAATGGTGGCATAGCCACTCAGAAGCACAATATCAAGGTTTCGAGATCATCAGAGACATACCGAAGTAGTAGTAACTGGACTGAGGCTTAAATCCAACAATCTTATAAGTCTAAGGATTAGTAACACGTGATCCTGATAGATAGATGAGAAGGCCTAGTTCCTTAACCCCGTAGGAAAGATAAGATGACTCAGATCGGAAGGCATAAGGTATAAGGAGTAAAAGAGCCTTACGTTCCATCCCACAATCAATTCCCTTATATAACTAAAGAATTTCTAGACTCAACTTCGACCAGTTTGGCTTGATAATCCTACAGGCAGTCAAGCTCTGATACCAACGCTGTCAGGACCCCGACTCAATGCCACATCGATCTAGCATGTAACACCTCATATCACTTTGCGGCCTCACGTACGGTATTCCCACGGGTGTCGCCTTACCTTTTCCCGGGACCGTTTGCGCCTTTTGGCACACGTATATGATAGTGTCGCTAGCATCCATATGATAAGGAGCCCGGGGTGACATGGCTAGTCGTAAACCCAAAGTGGCACAAACTTACAGGGACAGGCATCCATGACCCATCATCGAACGTGTCGGTCATCAGCGAGTGAATCGAGGCTGTAGCACTGGGCTAGCAGGACTCCGGTGAACCGGGCTGTAGCGGGCTAACAGGACTCTGGTATTCATCGCGTGACATTTCCCCGAAGGGACAGACACAGGAACGAAGAAGGACACATGCCGGCCAGCCTAAGTGTTCCGGAGCAGTAGCAAGCTACCATGGCTCAGTGGAAACACTAGGAGACATTTCCCGGTAAGAGAGGCTACCAAGGATAAACAACTAGGTTGTCAGATCCCACACATACCAAGCATTTCAATAACATACAAACAATATGCTCGATATGTGCAAACACAACATGGCATCACAACATGACTCTACAACTCAAATATTTATTCAATAGGCTCCAAGGAGCGAGATATTACAAACATAGGTCTCATGACCCAACATTCAGAGCATACAAGTCAAAACACAAGCGGAAGCTATCATGTCTGAGTACAGACATCTATAAATGAAAAAGGCTGAAAGCCTGACTATCTACCAGATCCTGCCGAGGGCACAAGATCGTAGCTGAGGTAACAAGCTAAACGTCAAAGTCCACGCGGAACTACTAGTGAGACTGAAGTCTCTCTGCAAAAACATAAAATAGGCAAACGTGAGTACAAATGTACCCAGCAAGACTTACATCAGATCTATCTACATATGCATCATTATCAACAAAGGGGGTGGTGGAGTTTAACTGCAGCAAGCCAGCTTTGACTCGGTAGCTAACCTAAACTACGACTGCAAGTAACACTTTTGAGGTGGCGCACACGAGTCCACATATTCACCATATCAATACACCACTATGGATCCGCTCCCGTCTCCCTACGAGAACGCCATCCATAGCACTCACGCTTATCTTGCGTATTTTAGAGTATCCACTTTCACTTGTCTATGAACTATGCAAGGGGTCCAAGTTTCCATATCCGAGGAATCCGGCTATTCGAATAGATGATGTTAACCCTACAGGGGTGTACTTCTTCACACACGCTCCCGCCACTTATCGCCCTGTACACGTCATGTACCTCGGCAACCTTCAAGCGGAAGCCGGGCGAGGGAGTCGGCCACGACCTGACTAACCGAACAAGTCTCTCGTCCAGGTTTATCGCCTATTCGGGTTCCATCCGCAAGGAGATCCGGCCGGGGTGTCGCTCATGGCCCCAAACGATGTGAGCAGGGTTCCCAAGCCCATCTCGACGGGTGGATGTACGCTTGGTACACCGTGCCACTGTGCCTAGTCTGTCCCAAGCCCACCTGTACCGGGTGCCACTTAGTAGACTACTAACACTACCTACAAACACCAGAAACTAGTTGCAACTCCTGGACAGAGATCATGTTGATTAATAAGTCGAGAGGGGTCGAGTTACCGGAACCCAATGTGTGGTAGTAACTATTCATGGATCACAAACACAGAACTCAGTTCCTGAGGACGGCTGCAATGAGACAACCCACCATGTACTCCTACATGGCCTCTCACCGCTACCTTTACCAAATCGTGTTCACACACTTAGCTCACACACAATAGGACATGTTCACACACCTTTGATTCATCCCCGATGAATCAGACCTGACTCAACTCTAAGCAGTAGCAGGCATGACAACAAACATGAATGAGTAGGCACAACAGGGCTCAAACAACTCCTACTCATGCTAGTGGGTTTCATCTATTTACTGTGGCAATGACAGGTCATGCAAAGGATAAAGGGGTTCAGCTACCGCAGCAAGTAACAAATATGTCGTTGTTGTCCTAATGCAGTAAAAGAGAGCAGGAGCGAGAGAGTGGGATTTTATCAGAATGAACAAGGGGGTTTTGCTTGCCTGGCACTTCTGAGGATAACATTGAGTCTTCATCAGTGTCAACGATCACATCGTCGGTACAACGTCTACCGAGGGGGAACAACACCGGCAAACATAGAAGAAACACGATCAATGCAATGCACAATATGATGCATGCTATGGCATGGCAATATGAATGTGTTTTGGGCTAATGCACCTAACTATGATTTAAATGAAGTTGGTTTGAATACATGATTCAAATTCCAACTCCATATATGATGATTTAAATGCCCTTAATTTGTTTTGTCCAAAACAGAGGACAAACATTGTTCAAACATGCATGAAAATAGTACAGATGGATTCCTTGAATTTTTCTGATAATTTTTCATATATAATTTATTTCATTTGGAGTTACGGTTAATTTTCTATGATTTATTGAAGTTTTAGCTATTTTCTGGAATTTCAGAATTAAATTAAATCCAGAAAACATTACTGCGTCAGCATGACGTTGGCATGACGTCAGCAAGTCAACAGGGGCTGGTCCGGGTCAAACCTGACCAGTGGGGTCCACTGGTCAGTGACTGGGGCTGGTTAGTGACGCTGACAGGTGGGCCCGGTCAACAGACACATCAGCCTGGTCAACTCCGACGTGTGGGGTCGGTCAAAGTGTGACGGGGCCAGGTCAAACTGACCTATGGGGCCCACAAAAATTAGCACTAATCTAAACAGAAATTAAGCTAATTAATTTTGGCACTGGGGCCCACGTGGCAGTGGCACTAGGGGGTGATTACCGGGGTGTTTAGGACCTTATTAAGTGGCCACGTCGGCACTCGCCGGGGTTCGGCCGGCGGTGACCACGACTCGCGGCGGAAGATCGCCGGAAACATGCTAGGGGCTGCGGTTTGACGCTCGGGAGGCACAGGCCATGAGCTCTTGCACTCGCGCATCTAATGGACCAGACGGGAGGTCACGGAGCAGCCGGAATCTCGCCGGCGATGACAAGCGCGGCGGCAGGTGTTCGGACGTCGAGCGGGACGAGGCTACGGAGTGCTAATGGTTGGCCAAAGGGGTTCTCTGGACTCCTGGGAGCTCCAGGAGCACAACCGTGCGGCGGGTTTGAGCGGAGGAGCTCGCGAGCGCAAGGCTCGTCGGCCATGGCGGCGGCCGGAGCTCGGGTGCACGGGGACGGCGGATAGAGAATGGGAACGGAGGGGGGAGAGCATAGGGGGAGGATCAGGAGCTCACAGGGGTGCTTAAAAGAAGCTCAGGGAGGCCGGGGAAGCACGAAAGGCGGCGGATCGAGGGTGAGGTTGCCGGCGGCCGAATGTTGAAGACGAGCTCGAGGGCGATGCTGCAGGGCTTCCGGCGGGACGTGGCTCAGTGAGGGGGTCGAGGGCGACGACGCGGAGCTCGTGGGCACAACAGAGGGGCGAGGGGGTAGCGGTGGCTGCAGCTACGGTGAAGGCGTCGGCGGCTGCGTTCGGTCGCACTTGGGGAAGGAGCTAGAGAGCGAGGGAGAGAATAGAGAGTGAGGGGAGAGGCAGAGGGGGTTGCGGGGCGTCTCCAGACGCGTCGACAGGGAGGAGGTTGAGCCTCCAGCGCGAAGCAGGAGGTGGAGCCTGCGTGCGCGGCGCTTTCTCACGGCGACAGCAGCAGCTTTGGGGCGAGGGGAGGAAGACGACAGGGGGGGGGGGAGGCGGCGGTGGGCTGGGCCGTGCTGGGCCGGTTGGTGGCGCCAGGTAAGTGGCTGGGCTGCTGGTGGGCTACCAGGTAAGTCTTCTGCTCTTTTTTAATTTTTCTGTTCTGTTTTATTTTATTAATTTATTTTGCCACTGTTTTGAATTTAAAAATAATTCAAACAATGCCAAAAACTCCTCTGAATATTTTTATTTTGCTAGATGGACTTTTCCAAAAGCTTATAAAATATTTTAGGGGTATTTGAGATTATATTCTAATTATATGAATATAATTCAAATTCAAATAGCTAATGATTTAAATTCAAAGTCCCAAAAATAAATCCTTAAAAATGTTCAATATTTTGGTTGGGACCAGAACCCTTGCCAAAAATTATCAAACATTTAATAAGAGCATTTTGGAACAATGAATGAGATTTTAGGGTTTTTGCCCTTCTATTTATTTAAATTTTGAGGCTTCCAAATTTCCTCAGTTCAAGTTTCAAAAGTTTAAACATGATGCAACACCAGGCAGCACCAGAAGCTAGGGATGTGACAAAGGGACATGATGTTTTACCCAGGTTCGGGCCCTCTCGATGGAGGTAAAACCCTACTTCCTGCTTGATTGATCTTGATGATATGAGTATTACAAGAGTTGATCTACCACGAGATCGTAGAGGCTAAACCCTAGAATCTAGCCTATGATGATTATGATTGTCCCTCTACGGACTAAACCCTCCAGTTTATATAGAAACCGGAGGGGGCTAGGGTTTACATAGAGTCGGTTACAAAAAAGGAAATCTAATATCTGGATCGCCAAGCTTGTCTTCCACGCAAGGGAGAGTCCCATGCGGACACGGAACAAAGTCTTGAGTCTTGTATTTTCACGGTACAATAGTCCGGTCGAAGTATATAGTCCGGCTGTCCGGATACCCCCTAATCTAGGACTCCCTCGGTAGCCCCTGAACTAGGCTTCAATGACGATGAGTCTGGCGCGTAGATTGTCTTCGGCATTGCAAGGCGGGTTCCATCTCCGAATACTCCAAAGTAAACCTCGAACACTTAAATTGTGTTCACCTCTGCAAGGCGATTTTCACATACCACCGTAGAGAGAACGATATTCCACTAATATAATCTGCTGAAAACTTTAGATAACGAACCCTTTCCCACAACCAGCCACAACACATATTGCCAGGTAGTTTCGTTGGCACGTCTTGTCGATGCAGAGATCATGTTCCCTTATCATAGGATTCTCATCAATACAGGTACGGGTAACCCAACCGCGCCATCAATAATGGCGCTTGGGAGATAAGCGATTTTCCACGGGCAAGTGGGGAGGCGCACCGTTTTCGTCGCCTCTATAAAGGGATAAGGATTCCCCAATTTTACCCATGCCTTCTTCCTTCTTCGCTTATCCATTCTCGCACCCTTGAGCTCTAACGCCCTAGTTCACGCCTTATCCACACATCCAAAAATGTCAGGAGAAGGAGGCAAGTAGGTGGCCTCCACCGTCAAGGAGGAGCATATTACGGAGCTCTGGGCGGCCGGATACTTGGCAGCAGATATTGCGCACCGGCTGTCGGACGCAGAGCAGATCATTCTGACTCCGGGACCCCATGAGAGGGTCGTGTTCCTTGCCCACTTCGTCCGCGGACTAGGATCTCCACTTCATCCCTTTGTCCGTGAGCTCATGTTTTACTACGGGCTGGACTTCCATGATCTAGCCCCAAATTTCGTCCTCAACATCTTGGCGTTTATCGTCGTGTGCGAGGCCTTCCTCCGCATCAAGCCCCACTTCGGCTTGTGGTTACGAATCTTCTGCGTGAAGCTGAAGATCGTGAGCGGCCAGCAAGCAGAGTGCGGAGGCGCCATGGTGGGCAGGATGCCCAACGTTACCTGGCTTGACGGCTCCTTCGCGGAGACCGTGAAAGGGTGGCAATCGGGGTGGTTCTACATCACCGAGCCGTGTGACGCCAACTGGGCGACGACCCCTGAATTCCGATCCGGAATTCCCATGCAGCTTACTTCCTGGGAAAAGAAGGGCCTGGCCTGGGGTGAACCTGCGGAGCTGACAGGACTTCAGAACCGCCTCAAAAATATGATGGACAAGAAAATAAAGCTTGTCAACATGGTCCAGGTCATGCTCGTCCACCGAATCCTTTCATGCCAAAGACGGGCATTCAATTTGTGGGAGTTCGTTTCGGCCGAACACCAGACCCTTCAAGAGCTTTACGGCACGACACACAAGGATGCATGGAAGGTGCTATTCAAGGCCTCCGAAATACCTCCTCCCACATCTAAGAACCGCGGACTTCACGCCGCGCGGCTCCCCCATCCGGTGAGTTTTCTAACCATCACTAGATGTACCTTTCCCAGCATACTCATGGGAGGATTTTAAGTCATCGTGTGTATTTAATCAGGATTACGTGGTGACGGCGGAGCGGATCGACTGTCCGGCTCCACTGCCCAAAGACCCAACAACCGCTCTCCCGACGGAGATGCTAGTCCCGGCGCCTTACAAGGTGCCGGAAAAGAAGGCCAAAAAGAAGGCCATGGGGACCAGGAAGGGTCTCCGGCGTAAGGTCACACCGGACACCTCGTCCAAAGACGATGAGGCACGCTCCTCCCACGAAGGGGAGGACGAGAAGAAAAAGGCCGCCCCATCCGGGGAGGCCGAAGGGTCTAAGAGGGCCGCCTTGGGGACCAGGAAGGGTCCCCGACGCAAGGCCGTCATAGACTTGTCGTCCGAGGACGACTAGGCAGATTCCTCCCGCGGAGGCGGGGGGAAACACGAAGAAATTCCGCCTCCTCACATTGGCGAGGAGAGGAAAAGGAAAGCCTCCCCGCAGGGGGTGGCTAGGACACCAAAGAAGGGAAAGGCGTCCCTTCCGGATCACTCCACCACGGACCCTATAGCGAGGAGGAGTGGCTGCCCAGGGGCAAGCCCCTGGTGAGATCGTAAGTATCCGCACCCTGTAATACTGTAGTGCCACTTAGTTTCATAGTTTGTTATAACGCCGAACACGTATATGCAGTCCGGCCAGGGCCCATCCCGAGGTATCCTCTTTGGATGGGTCTTTGAGCGATTCGGCGATGAATTTGCTCCCGACGGCCACTTCCCCTCGCCTTGCGATACGTCTCCAACGTATCTATAATTTTTGATTGCTCCATTCTACTTTATCTACTGTTTTGGACTATATTGGGCTTTATTTTCCACTTTTATATTATTTTTGGGACTAACTTATTAACCGGAGGCCCAGCCCAGAATTGTTGCTTTTTTGCCTATTTCAGTGTTTCGAAGAAACATAATATCAAACGGAGTCCAAACGGAATTAAACCTTCGGGAACGTGATTTTCTCACCGAACGTGATCCAGGAGACTTGGACCCTACTCCAAGAAGTGCCAAAGGCGGTCTTGAGGGTGGAGGGCGCCCCCCTGGGCACGCCCCCCTACCTCGTGGCCCCCCTAGCGGTCCACCGACGTACTCCTTCCTCCTATATATACCTACGTACCCCCAAACGATCAAAATAGGAGCCAAAAACCTAATTCCACCGCCGCAACCTTCTGTATCCACGAGATCCCATCTTGGGGCCTGTTTCGTAGCTCCGCCCGAGAGGGCATCCACCACGAAGGGCTTCTACATCAACACCATAGCCCCTCTGATGAAGTGTGAGTAGTTTACTTCAGACCTTCGGGTCCGTAGCTAGTAGCTAGATGGCTTCTTCTCTCTTTTTGGATCTCAATACAAAGTTCTCCCCCTCTCTTGTGGAGATCTATTCTATGTAATCTTCTTTTTGCGGTGTGTTTGTTGAGACCGATGAATTGTGGGTTTGTGATCCAGTATTATCTATGGGAAATATTTGATTCTTCTCTGAATTCTTTTATGTATGATTGAGTTATCTTGCCAAGTCTGTTTGAATTATCCTTTTTGGTTTGGCCAACTAGATTGGTAGTTCTTGCAATGGGAGAAGTGCTTAGCTTTGGGTTCAATCTTGCGGTGTCCTTACCCAGTGACAGAAGGGCAGCAAAGCACGCATTGTATTGTTGCCATCGAGGATAACAAGATGGTTTTTTTTACCATATTGCATGAATTTATCCCTCTACATCATGTCATCTTGCTTAAGGCTTACTCTGTTTTTAACTTAATACTCTAGATGCATGCTGGATAGCGGTTGTGTGACGCCCGGGTAATTAAGCTACAGTAACCATCTACTAATGATGCCATGTCACCTTGATTACTGTTGCTAATCTCGTGTTAGTTTAGAACCGATCCAAATTCAAATTTAAGATCAAGTCGAACAGTTAAAGTTTTCAAAAGTGAAAACTAAAATGTTGTAAATGTTTTAAATAAATCCTGGGTAATAATGGTGGAGAAACATAAATTTAATAAAATGTTCAAGTGTTCAAAATAGTTAAAACTATGGGTTAAATAATAAAACAAGTGCCTTTGGAATTTTATAAAATATTAAACTATTTTGATTGGGATGAAAAGTAATGTGGCAGTAGTTTATTTAAAAGTACCAATTTAGGTGTTAGTGATAATTTTTACTAAAACTAAAATAAAATGTAACTAAAATAAAACAGAAAAGAAATCAATAAAAAGGGAAGAATAAAACCAGTAAAACAAAGCTAACTAAAATAAAGAGAAAAGGAACCCCCCAACCCCCGGGCCAACTGGCCCAGCTGGCCAAGGCCCAACCGGCCAGCCCAACCGGCCCCTCAGTCCCCATAACACCCCCACCGATGGGAAACCCTAGCCCATCGCACCCATGCCCCCCCACTCGCTCCCCACGTCCCTCCTCCCCTCTCCCCCGATCCAGATCTGGATCGGGGATGAAACCCCCCTCGACGTCGTTCCCCATCGCGCCCGACCCCTTGCCGCGTTGGAGCCCCACCTCGCCCGCGCGACCGCGCCTGGGGAACCGTCACCTGCCGCCGTCCCCAGCGCTGTCGTTGACCACCGCCGCCGCTCGAGGACCCGAAGCCGCCTGATGATGCCCCGCCGTCGTCACGTCCCCGTCCTCCTCCCCGCCGGACTACGCCCGCCTCCCCGACGTCGTGACGACGCCTCGTCCCCGTCCTCCTCCACAACGGTCGCCTCCGAGCCTCGCCGCCCCGCTTCTCTCCAACGCTGGTGAGGCCACCTCCGGCCTACACTCCTTCCTTCCCCACACCAGCTCGCTCCGGTCGCCGCTTCCCTGCCACTGGCTTCGCCCCGACCGCCCCACGCCTCGCAGGCCATGCGCTGCTCGTGCGCCCGCCCAGGGCCTCGCCGCCGTTGCTTGCTACTCGCCCGGCTGAGCGCGGCGCGCCCCCGCAGCCGTCCATGTGCCTTCGCCCGCCCCCACTGCCTGCTGCGGCCATCCCTTTGCTACCTCCGATGGCCGCCGACACCGGCGTATGCCGTGCGTGCGCAGCGCCCCTCGGGTGTGCACCCGATCGGGCAACGCCCGTTTGGCCCTATGGGCCAATGACATGTGGGGCTCAGCCCCTGGAACGTTTAAATAATAATAATAATTAAATAAAAAAATATAAATATTAATTAAGTAACTAAGCAATCATGTTTAATTAACTTAATTAATTATGTTTAATTAACCTAATCAATTAACTAAACTAGTTAAACCTATTTAGTTAGCATTAGTCAATGATAGGTGGGTCCCATTGGACCCACAGGCCAGGTTTGACTCTGGTCAGCTGGGTTTGACCTGCTGACGTCATGGTGATGTCATGCTGACATCACCTTTCACTGTTCTGGATAATGCTCGAATTAAATAATTAAATAAATTCTAAAAATGATTTAAAACTTTAGAAAATCATATAAAATAAACCATAGCTCAGATGAAAATACTTTCTACATGAAAGTTGCTCAAAACGACAAGACGGATCCAGATACGCAGCCCGTTCGTCCGCCACACACTCCTAGCATAGCAAACACGCAACTTTCCCCCTCCGGTTCATCTGTCCGAAAACGCGAAACACCGGGAATACTTTCCCGGATGTTTCCCCCCTTCGTCGGTATCACCTACTACCGCGTTAGGGCACACCTAGCACCGTGTATTGCCATGTTACGCTTTGTGATGCTTTGATTGCTCTATTATTTATTGTGTTCCGTCTCCGTTACTTCTTTCCGATAGACCCCGAGTCTGCTGGCGACCCCCAGTTCGACTACGATGTTGACGACCCCTCCTTGCCAGAGCAACCAGGAAAGCCCCCCCCCCCTTGATCACCAGATATCGCCTATTCTTCTCTATACTGCTTGCATTAGAGTAGTGTAGCATGTTACTGTTCGGTTACTCCTATTCTGTTGCATAGCCTGCCATTGTTGCTACAGTCATTGATACCTTACCCACAATCCTAAATGCTTAGTATAGGATGGTAGTTTATCATCATTGGCCCTACATTCTTGTCAGTCTTCCTTGCTATACTATTGGGCCGTGATCACTTGGGAGGTGATCACGGGTATATACTATACATATATACATACTATACAGATGGTGACTAAAGTCGGGTCAGCTCGTTGAGTACCCGCAAGTGATTCCGATGTGGGGGCTGGAAGGACAGGTGGCTCCATCCCGGTAGAGGTGGGCCTGGGTCCCGACGGCCCTCGACTGTTACTTTATGGCGGAGCGACAGGGCAGTTTGAGACCACCTAGGAGAGAGGTGGGCCTGGCCCTAGTCGGCGTCCGCGGTTACTTCATAATAACACGCTTAACGAGATCTTGGTATTTGATCTGAGTCTGGCAACTTGCCTATACGCACTAACCAACTACGCGGGAAAGATATGGGCACTCGACGTCGTGGTATCAGCCGAAGCCTTCTTGACGTTAGCGATTGAGCGGCGCGCGCCGGATTGGACCGCTTAACGTGACTTCCTTTGTAATGGAGGTTGCTAGGTCTGCTTCCGGCCGAACTCGCAACATGCAGGTGTGCAATGGGCGATGGGCCCAGACCCCTGCACGCATAGGATTTAGACCGGCGTGCTTACCTCTCTGTTGTGCCTAGCTGGGGCTGCGACATGTTGATCTTCCGAGGCCGGGCATGACCCAGGAAAGTGTGTCCGGCCAAATGGGATCGAGCGTGTTGGGTTATGTGGTGCACCCCTGCAGGGAAGTTTATCTATTTGAATAGCCGTGTCCCTCGGTAAAAGGACGACCCGGAGTTGTACCTTGACCTTATGACAACTAGAACCGGATACTTAATAAAACACACCCTTCCAAGTGCCAGATACAACCCGGTGATCGCTTTCTCATAGGGCGACGAGGGGAGGATCGCCGGGTAGGATTATGCTATGCGATGCTACTTGGAGGACTTCAATCTACTCTCTTCTACATGCTGCAAGACGAAGGCTGCCAGAAGCGTAGTCTTCGACAAGATTAGCTATCCCCCTCTTATTCTGGCATTCTGCAGTTCAGTCCACTGATATGGCCCTTTACACATATACCCATGCATATGTAGTGTAGCTTCTTACTTGCGAGTACTTTGGATGAGTACTCACAGTTGCTTTGCTCCCTCTTTTCCCCTGTTTTCCTCTTCTTCTCGGATGCCGCAACCAGACGATGGAGCCCAGGAGCCAGACGCCACCGTCGACGACGACTCCTACTACACCGGAGGAGCCTTCTACTACGTGCAGGCTGCTGACGATGACCAGGAGTAGTTAGGAGGATCCCAGGCAGGAGGCCTGCGCCTGTTTCGATCTGTATCCCAGTTTGTGCTAGCCTTCTTAAGGCAAACTTGTTTAACTTATGTCTGTACTCAGATATTGTTGCTTCCGCTGACTCGTCTATGATCGAGCACTTGTATTCGAGCCTTCGAGGCCCCTGGCTTGTATTATGATGCTTGTATGACTTATTTATGTTTTAGAGTTGTGTTGTGATATCTTCCCGTGAGTCCCTGATCTTGATCGTACACATTTGCGTGCATGATTAGTGTACGATTGAATCGGGGGCGTCACAAGTTGGTATCAGAGCCAACTGCCTGCAGGAATCCCCCTTTCCAACTCCTTTGTCGAAGTTGAGTCTAGTCGATGAAAATTGTTTTACTAACTTGGCTGTGCGGGCCATGGGCCCACGTCACCAATTGGGTGGTATTAGGATCTTTTATTCCTCGACCTATACTCTGGGACTCTAATGTCTCCTCTATTCGGGTTAAATGATTTTGCTAAAAAGACTAACTTTAGGTTCTCGAAAATACTTTCTCCCGGAGAGCCCCTCCCTCCAGATGATCGCTTGCTGCACCAGAAGATTCCAAAGATACTCTTCGAGGTTTTTCCGAGACCCTTGTGCCCATTAACTTTACAGTCCCCTACCACCGATATACCCTTATGGATAACTACCTACAATTGTCGTTCATACCTTCATCCTCAGTTGCTCTTGTTATTACAAGATGCCTTAAATTGCTCTCCATTGTTCCGAAAATCCTTTAAGCTTATTGCGTTGCAGTTCTTTACCACATGAATACCCCTATTGAAAATTCCTCGCACTTATTGAGTATCCGTTCATCCCCAGTTGTTCATATGCTTCATAAGATACTCTGAAATACTATCCGACCTTCTGAGCATCCTCTTCAAACTATTGCTCTGCAAATACTTGTATGCTTACATTATGGATGCTCCCATATCACTAGCAATATTCACTAGTATCTTTTGACACTGTCATTTTGATCCTATTGATTCAACATGTGTGCGAATTCACACAATCATCAATCGACCCTTCTAAATTATCTTTCCGGCTCAGACGTCATTCTGAACATGAGCTGGTTCTGGACCAAACTATTTGTCGTCAATTGTGCCTCTGGTCTATCCAACTTATCCATCCTTGATCAAAGTGTCTGCTTCTGATCCCTTGTTTTGGAAATCATAATTCCTTTGTTATCTAAGCATCAAATTATTCAGATGTTCTATAATCTGATGCCCGTGCATTCTTTCTTCCTCTGATTGAGTACAGATACTCACATCAGCTCCATTGTGGATCGCCCGATCCATTGTTGGATTTCATCTGACATCGTCCTTCATATTGAATAACCTTGTGAGCCTTTCCACGGGTGTATATTGCCTTTGGTAAATTGTATCCTCTGCTTGGCCAACCATGCTCTGCTTTCGAGCTTGTGTATTTACTTTTGAAACTTGTGGTATATGTTCTAAGATGCCCCGATGGGTTAAACCTATGCCTTCCCTAATCTGTGTGAACCCGGAAGTTTTCGCGGGTCATACTCCTCTGGTAATCACTAGGTAGGTTTTGACACTAAAATCATTTTTTTGGAGTGAATGAAAGGTTATGCATTGGAGAAGTGGGAGTCGACCTTGAACTTAGTGATCATGCCCATGGAAACGATGTTGAGCTTATCATGATAGCTTCTCGTAACAATAATTATTCACTTAATTTGATCTTGTGTCTATGATTTTGTCCTTTGCAATTGTGGTTCCGACCATGATTGTTCTTCTTTGATCCCATTCTCGGACAAGTTAAAAGTACTTGCGTTCTGCAGATCATTACATCTGCCCAACCTCTATTTGATCTACATTCGAGTATTACCCCCTGGTATCTCGAGGATATCAACCCATTACACTACATATTATGAAAGTAACTTTCCCTGTCATGGTCACTCCACGGGTTCTAGGTTGTCGTCAATCGAGAACATCGATTTGTGAATCAAATCAACACTGTGATTCAGTACTTCCAGTACTTTGTTGTTGAGAAGTTTAATACTCCATCACGTCATTCTGAGCCTGATAGGCTACATCATTATCGTGCTAATTTAAACTGTGCTACCTGGTCCTTCCCGGAGCACAAGTTTTGATGATGAGCTAAGCTTATGCCGATCTTCTTTGTCATACCATTTCGCCTTGAACAACAAGCTTGATTTTGAGTTTGCGTCGTACTCGTGGTTTTAATAACCTTTCGCGTCATCATTCCTTTGACTTGATGTCATCGCCTATTGATTACATCTTCATGAAATCTCTCGACAATTTTGTTGTGATCATCATCAATATTCCGAGCTCTTATAGGATATCAATTGAATTAATGATGAGAAAGACCATCCTTGTCCTCGATGATTAGTGTTATCATCGACCACTCTACTGCCTTCCCTCCAACACAAACTTGTTCATGTTTTTGTGTTATACCTTGAGTTCCTTGCTATCCGGCGTTTGTTCTTCTTTACCTTGGAGTATTACCATCTTTTATGTCAAGGATGTTGTGAGGACTGCTCCACTTCTTAAGGAATTCTTGTTATTATGATACTTCTTACCCTCACCATTCTTTCTTGGTCCCCGTGTTGATTCTAACCGGGATACCAACACGTGAACCATGCTGCTTGGATTCTGTACTTCTAGCAACCCTATTGCTTTGAAGTTAATGGTCGACATTTCATCCTTAGACCATTGGTTATTGAATCACCATTCTAACATTGATCCTGCTACCTAAGCCCATATTTCGGGTGCACCTTTCAACCAGTGATTAATTGTGTATGTTTCCCTCGAGCATACATCATTATATCATTTGATCTGTTAAATGTTATCTCCTTGTTCACATAATTGTGGAAATCCACCTTTTTGTAAATCTCAATGAATTGTCGCTGAGCCCATCAGCCACCTCCTCAGCCTCCCCTTGATTTAAGGATGAACTCCTGCTTTGGAACTCGCTTCCATAGTACATTTCCCGAGAATCTTACAATGTCGTCTCGCCAAATTGTGTTGCACCCCTTCCTTCTCAGGCATCGTGAGTCTGAGGTATCCTAACACCAATCAGATCCAAATCTCGGGTCAGATATAATGGTTTGAACTTATTTCCAAGAGTTTTAACATTGGTCTTTATATGACCCGGTAAGGTGATGTCATGCCTAGCACACCTGGCTGGGGAACCCATTGTTATAATACCCCCTCTTTTCAGTAAGGTTAGCCATTCTTCCATAAGGGAATTGTAAGACCTATTCTATAAGATGTTCCTGATGGATCCTTGGTGTATACAAAGCCTGATCTTTGCTTGAAGACCATGTCAGTGCTATCTCGAAGCATGTCTATGGTACTCCGATTTTCAACAAAAACATTTGAAGCCCAATGCTAAATGTTTCCTGCTCGATTATCCAAACACCGCTGTATGGGTAATGTCATGAAAATTCTCTCCCCTACCTAAAGAGTTTACTACATTATATCCTGTCATGGATATCATGCTCTGCTCGTCCTTCCGAAGGTTATACCTTTGAAATATGTGCTTAAACACATTTTCCTTTCCATTGTTCTGTTTAATCTGATAATCATATTTTTCTTTCCATTTGTTGGGTTAACGTTTCTTGTGATCTATATGATCTAAGCAGTAATATTCTCCTGCTTAGGTAAACACCTCGGTTTACAACTCTATAAGTGTGACCCTGTTACTATTGCTGACGACATCCTGTTAACCCCCGATGGATGAGAACTTTGCCTATTGGTCCGCCTCGTTCAACGAGCAGGAAAATGGTTCTCTTTGTCCCTCGCCCTTGGTACCAACGTTGTTGCCAACATAACTGACAGGTTATTCTCTGACATGCCTTGCTTACATGATCATGCAAGACGTCATCCCCCTTCCTACCTTTAACCCACATGGTGGGCCCATAACCCACAGTTCCACAGGATCGAAACCTGACTCTCCTGTACACCCTATTGTCAAAGTTATTCCTCACGCTTGACTTCGTATGTAATTCACGAGCCACCTTCAGGTCTCATATCGGACACAATACTTATTCCCGTTGCTTTGACCCTTTCACGCCCTATAACAGGCATCGAACGATTGCCTTCCCGCTGGAAACTTCCTAGGATACCTCCTTACTTTGCTCCCGATATTTTCTTAAGTTTCGATTCGAGAGTTACTTTCCGCCACCTTCCTCGATGTTTTCGACCCGATAGTCAACCTTGCCGAGGTCCGTTCTCCTAGAATGCCCACCCTTTATTCTCTCGTAAGTACGATGGAGTTCCTGAAGAAAGGACGCCGACTTCATCATGATGACCTGAAGTAGAGAAGTGAAGACATCAATGCTATGGATCGACCTCTTCGAGAACAGCAACCAAGACCAAGAAGAATCATTAGAATTTCGAAACCTAGTCTTTCCCCCTTACTCCCCTCTTAAATCTCGGGATGAGATTTCTTGTAGTGGAGGAGAATTGTGACGCCCGGGTAATTAAGCTACAGTAACCATCTACTAATGATGCCACGTCACCTTGATTACTGTTGCTAATCTCGTGTTAGTTTAGAACCGATCCAAATTCAAATTTAAGATCAAGTCGAACAGGTAAAGTTTTCAAAAGTGAAAACTAAAATGTTGTAAATGTTTTAAATAAATCCTGGGTAATAATGGTGGAGAAACCTAAATTTAATAAAATGTTTAAGTGTTCAAAATAATTAAAACTATGGGTTAAATAATAAAATAAATGCCTTTGGAATTTTATAAAATATTAAACTATTTTAATTGGGATGAAAAGTAATGTGGCAGTAGTTTATTTAAAAGTACCAATTTAGGTGTTAGTGATAATTTTTACTAAAACTAAAATAAAATGTAACTAAAATAAAAAAGAAAAGAAATCAATAAAAAGGGAAGAATAAAAACAGTAAAACAAAGCTAACTAAAATAAAGAGAAAAGGAACGCCCCAACCCCCGGGCCAACTGGCCAAGCTGGCCAAGGCCCAACCGGCCAGCCCAACCGGCCCCTCAGTCCCCATAACACCCCCACCGATGGGAAACCCTAGCCCATCGCACCCACGCCCCCCCCACTCGCTCCCCACGTCCCTCATCCCCTCTCCACCGATCCAGATCTGGATCGTGGATGAAACCCCCCTCGACGTCGTTCCCCATCGCGCCCGACCCCTTGCCGCGTCGGAGCCCCACCTCGCCCGCGCGACCGCGCCTGGGGAACCGTCGCCTGCCGCCGTCCCCAGCGCTGTCGTCGACCACCGCCGCCGCTCGAGTACCCGAAGCCGCCTGATGATGCCCCGCCATTATCACGTCCCCGTCCTCCTCCCCGCCGGACTGCGCCCGCCTCCCTGACATCTGACGACGCCTCGTCCCCGTCCTCCTCCACAACGGTCGGCCCTGAGCCTCGCCGCCCCGCTTCTCTCCAACGCTGGTGAGGCCACCTCCGGCCTACACTCCTTCCTTTCCCACGCCACCCCGCTCCGGTCGCCGCTTCCCTGCCACTGGCTTCGCCCCGCGCCTCGCAAGCCGTGTGCTGCTCGTGCACCCGCCCAGGGCCTCGCCGCCATCGCTTGATACTCGCCCGGCTGAGCGCGGCGCGCCCCCGCAGCCGTCCATGTGCCTTCGCCCGCCCCCACTGCCTGCCGCGGCCATCCCTTTGCTGCCTCCGCTGGCCGCCGACACCGGCGTATGCCGTGCGTGCCCAGCGCCCCTCGGGTGTGCGCCCGATCGGGCAGCGCCCGTTCACCCGCGCCCGTTTGGCCCTATGGGCTAATGACATGTGGGGCTCGGCCCCTGGAATGTTTAAAAAATAATAATAAATAAATAAATAAAATAATAAATATAAATATTAGTTAAGTAACTAATCAATCATGTTTAATTAACTTAATTAATTACGTTTAATTAACCTAATCAATTAACTAAACTAGTTAAACCTATTTAGTTAGCATTAGTCAATGACAGGTGGGTCCCATTGGACCCACAGGCCAGGTTTGACTCTGGTTAGCTGGGTTTGACCTGCTGACGTCATGGTGATGTCATGCTGACATCACCTTTCACTGTTCTGGATAATGCTCGAATTAAATAATTAAATAAATTCTAAAAATTATTTAAAACTTCAGAAAATCATATAAAATAAACCATAGCTCAGATGAAAATACTTTCTACATGAAAGTTGCTCAGAACGACGAGACAGATCCGGAAACGCAGCCTGTTCGTCCGCCACACACTCCTAGCATAGCAAACACGCAACTTTCCCCCTCCGGTTCATTTGTCTGAAAACGCGAAACACCGGGAATACTTTCCCGGATGTTTACCCCCTTCGTCGGTATCACCTACGACCGCGTTAGGGCACACCTAGCACTGCATATTGCCATGTTACGCTTTTGTGATGCTTTGATTGCTCTGTTATTTATTGTGTTCCCTCTCCGTTACTTCTTTCCGATAGACCCCGAGACTACTGGCGACCTCCAGTTCGACTACGATGTTGACGACCCATCCTTCTTGCCAGAGCAACCAGGCAAGCCCTCCCCTTGATCACCAGATATCGCCTATTCTTCTCTATACTGCTTGCATTAGAGTAGTTTAGCATGTTACTGTTCGGTTACTCCTATTCTGTTGCATAGCCTGTGATTGTTGCTACAGTCATTGATACCTTACCCGCAATCCTAAATGCTTAGTATAGGATGGTAGTTTATCATCATTGGCCCTACATTCTTGTCAGTCTGCCTTGCTATACTATTGGGCCGTGATCACTTGGGAGGTGATCACGGGTATATACTATACATATATACATACTATACAGATGGTGACTAAAGTCGGGTCAGCTCGTTGAGTACCCGCAAGTGATTCCGATGTGGGGGCTGGAAGGACAGGTGGCTCCATCCCGGTAGAGGTGGGCCTGGGTTCCCGACGGCCCCCGACTGTTACTTTGTGGCAGAGCGACAGGGCAGTTTGAGACCACCTAGGAGAGAGGTGGGCCTGGCCCTGGTCGGCGTCCGCGGTTACTTCATAATAACATCTTAACGGGATCTTGGTTTTTGATCCGAGTCTGGCCACTGGCCTATACGCACTAACCAACTACGCGGGAAAGATATGGGCACTCGACGTCGTGGTATCAGCCGAAGCCTTCTTGACGTCAGCGACTGAGCGGCGCGTGCCGGATTGGACCGCGTAACGTGACTTCCTTTGTAATGGAGGTTGCTAGGTCTGCTTCCGACCGCCCACGCAACATGCAGGTGTGCAATGGGCGATGGGCCCAGACCCCGCGCGCATAGGATTTAGACCGGCGTGCTGACCTCTCTGTTGTGCCTAGGTGGGGCTGCGACGTGTTGATCTTCCAAGGCCGGGCATGACCTAGGAAAGTGTGTCCGGCCAAATGGGATCGAGCGTGTTGGGTTATGTGGTGCACCCCTGCAGGGAAGTTTATCTATTCGAATAGCCGTGTCCCTCGGTAAAAGGACGACCCGAAGTTGTACCTTGACCTTATGACAACTAGAACCGGATACTTAATAAAACACACCCTTCGAAGTGCCAGATACAACCCGGTGATCGGTTTCTCACAGGGCGACGAGGGGAGGATCGCCGGGTAGGATTATGCTATGCGATGCTGCTTGGAGGACTTCAATCTACTCTCTTCTACATGCTGCAAGACGGAGGCTGCCAGAAGCGTAGTCTTCAACAAGATTAGCTATCCCCCTCTTATTCTGGCATTCTGCAGTTCAGTCCACTGATATGGCCCTTTACACATATACCCATGCATATGTAGTGTAGCTCCTTGCTTGCGAGTACTTTGGATGAGTACTCACGGTTGCTTTGCTCCCTCTTTTCCCCCGTTTTCCTCTTCTTCTCGGATGCCGCAACCAGACATTGGAGCCCAGGAGCCAGACGCCACTGTCGACGACGACTCCTACTACACCGGAGGAGCCTTCTACTACGTGCAGGCTGCTGACGATGACCAGGAGTAGTTAGGAGGATCCCAGGCAGGAGGCCTGCGCCTCTTTCGATCTGTATCCCAGTTTGTGCTAGCCTTCTTAAGGCAAACTTGTTTAACTTATGTCTGTACTCAGATATTGTTGCTTCCGCTGACTCGTCTATGATCGAGCACTTGTATTCGAGCCCTTGAGGCCCCTGGCTTGTATTATGATGCTTGTATGACTTATTTATGTTTTAGAGTTGTGTTGTGATATCTTCCCGTGAGTCCCTGATCTTGATCGTACACATTTGCGTGCATGATTAGTGTACGATTGTATAGGGGGCATCACAGGTTGATGAGTGGAGTAATAGTAGTAGAGGCAGAATCGTTTCGATCTACTCTTCTTGGACGTGATGCCTATATACATGATCATTGCCTAGATATACTCATAACTATGCTCAATTCTGTCAATTGCTCAATAGTAATTTGTTCACCCACCGTAGAATACTTATGCTCTTGAGAGAAGCCACTAGTGAAACCTATGGCCCCCGGGTCTATACTCATCATATCAATCTCTATCACTTTATTTACTTGCTTTGTTTTACTTTGCTTTTTACTTTTTACTTTGCATCTATCTATCAAAAATACCAAAAATATTATTTATCATCTCTATCAGATCTCACCCTCGTAAGTGACCGTGAAGGGATTGACAACCCCTAATTGCGTTGGTTGTGAGTTGCTATCATTATGTGTAGGTACGAGGGACTTGTGTGTGGTCTCCTACTAGATTGATACCTTGGTTTTCAAAACTGAGGGAAATACTTATGCTACTTTGCTGCATCATCCTCTCCTCTTTGAGGAAATCCAACGCAGTGCTCAAGAGGTAGCAAGAAGAATTTATGGCACCGTTGCCGAGGAGGCTCAGGCAAGCAAGTCAACTATACCAAGTACCCATCGTAATCCCTATCTCTTGCATTACATTATTTGCCATTTGCCTCTCGTTTTCCTCTCCCCCACTTCACCCTTGCAATTTTATTCGCCCTCTCTTTCCCAATCTCCTCCTCTCTTTCCCGTTTGCCTTTTTCTCGTTGCCTTTCTGTTTGCTTGTGTGTTGGATTACTTGTTGCCATGGCGCAAGATAATACCAAGTTGTGTGATTTCTCGAATACCAATAATAATGATTTCCTTAGTACTCCGATTGCTCCTCTTAATAATGATGATTCTTGTGAAATCAATACCGCTTTTGCTGAATCTTGTTATGAAAGATCAATTCGCCGGCCTTCCTAGTGAAGATGCTGCTACTCATCTAAACAATTTTGTTGATTTGTGTGATATGCAAAAGGAGAAAGATACGGACAACAATATTGTCAAATTCAAGTTATTTCCGTTTTCACTTAGAGATCATGCTAAAGTTTGGTTTTCGTCTTTGCCTAAAAATAGTATTGATTCTTGGAACAAGTGCAAAGATGCTTTTATCTCTAAGTATTTTCCTCCCGCTAAGATTATCACTCTTAGGAACGATATGATGAATTTTAAACAACTTGATCATGAGCATGTTGCCCAATCTTGGGAAAGAACGAAATTGATGCTTCGCAATTGCCCTACTCATGGTTTGAATTTATGGATGATCATACAAAAAATTTATGCCAGATTGAATTTTGCTTCTAGAAGTCTTTTAGATTCGGCCGCGGGATGCACGTTTATGGAAATTACGTTAGGAGATGCCACAAAATTGCTTGATAATATTATGGCTAATTATTCTAAATGGCACGCTGAAAGATCTTCTAGTAAAAAGGTGCATGCTATAGAAGAAATCAATGTTTTGAGTGAAAAGATGGATGAACTTATGAAGATGTTTGCTCCTAAAAATACTCCTCTTGATCCCAATGATATGCCTTTGTCTACTTTGCTTGAGAATAATAATGAATCTATGGATGTGAATTTTGTTGGTAGGAATAGTTTTGGAAACAATGCTTATAGAGGGAATTTTAATCCAGGCCTTATCCTAGTAATCCTTCTAACAATTATGGAAATTCCTACAACAAATCTTATGGAAATTTTAATAAGATGCCCTCTGAATTTGAGAGTAGTGTTAAAGAGTTTATGAATTCACAAAAGAATTTTAATGCTTTGCTTGAAGAGAAATTGCTTAAAGTTGATGATTTGGCTAGGAACGTTGATAGAATTTCTCTTGAAATTGATTCTTTAAAGCTTAGATCTATTCCTCCTAAGCATGATATCAATGAGTCTCTCAAAGCCATGATAATTTCCATTGATGAGTGCAAGGAAAGAACCGCTAGGATGCGTGCTTCCAAAGATGCCTTTATTAAAGCGTGTTCTTCCAATTCCTATGAAAATCAAGATCAAGATCTAAAAGTTATTGATGTGTCCCCCATTAAATATTTGTTTTGCAATATGAATCTTGATGAAACTGAATATGATCTTCCTTTACCTAGAACGCGTTCTAAGAATTCGGAGTTTCTAGATCTTGATGATGAATTTGATGAAAGTGGGATTGAAATAAATAAAAACTTAGATATTGCTAAAACCACTATTTTGGATCTCAAGGAATTTAATTATGAAAATTGCTCTTTGATTGGTTGTATTTCCTTGTTGCAATCCGTGCTAGATTCTCCTCATGCTTATAGTCAAAATAAGGCCTTTACCGAACACATTGTTGATGCCTTGGTGCAATCTTATGAAGAAAAACTTGAGTTGAAAGTTTCTATCCCTAGAAAACTGTATGATGAGTGGGAACCTACTATTAAAATTAAAATTAAGGATTATGAGTTTCATGCTTTGTGTGATTTGGGTGCTAGTGTCTCTACCATTCCGAAAGCTTTATGTGATTTGCTAGATTTCCGTGATTTTGATGATTTCTCTCTAAACTTGCATCTTGAGGATTCCACTATTAAAAAGCCTATGGGAAGAATTCATGATGTTATTATTGTTGCAAATAGGAATTATGTGCCCATAGATTTATCGTTCTTGATATAGATTACAATCCTTCATGTCCTATTATTCTTGGTAGACCTTTCCTTAGAACGATTGGTGCAATTACTGATATGAAGGAAGGGAATATTAGATTCCAATTTCCCTTAAAGGAGGGCATGGAACACTTCCATAGAAAGAAAATAAAATTACCATATGAATCTATCATGAGAGCCACTTATGGATTGCCTACCAAAGATGGCAATACCTAGATCTATCCTTGCTTTTATGCCTAGCTAGGGGCGTTAAACGATAGCGCTTGTTGGGAGGCAACCCAATTTTATTTTGTGTTTTTTGTTTTTGCTTCTGTTTAGGAATAAATAATCCATCTAGCCTCTGTTTGGATGTGGTTTTATCTTTTAATTAGTGTTTGTGCCAAGTAGAACCTATAGGATAACCTACGATGATAGTTGATTTGATTCTGCTGAAAAACAGAAAATTTGCGCGCACGAATATAATTTTGTTAAATCACAGGGACGTGCTTTTTTCCTTCATTCTTTTTGCTGCTGTTCAATAAACAAAATTTCCAGGACTTCCTATTTTGGTAGAATTTTTAGAGTTCAAGAAGTTTGCGTTAGTTACATATTGCTACAGACTGTTCTGTTTTTGACAGATTCTGTTTTACGTGTGTTGTTTGCTTATTTTGATGAATCTATGGCTAGTAAAATAGTTTATAAACCATAGAGAAGTTGGAATACAGTAGGTTTAACACCAATATAAATAAAGAATGAGTTCATTACAGTACCTTGAAGTAGTCTTTTGTTTTCTTTCTCTAACGGAGCTCACGAGATTTCTGTTGAGTTTTGTGTTGTGAAGTTTTCAAGTTTTGGGTGAATTCTTTTGATGGATTGTGGAACAATGAGTGGAAAGAGCCTAAGATTGGGGATGCCCATGGCACCCCCAAGATAATCCAAGGACACCAAAAAGTCAAAGTTTGGTGATGCCCCGGAAGGCATCCCCTCTTTCGTCCACTTCCATCGGTAATTTACTTGGAGCTATATTTTTATTCCCCACATGATATGTGTTTTGCTTGAAGCGTCTTGTATTATTTGCGTATTTGCTTGTTAGTCTACCACAATAATCCTTGCTGTACACACCTTTTGAGAGAGCCATACATGATTTGGAATTTGCTAGAATATTCATAGTGCTTCACTTATATCTTTTCAGCTTGATAGTTTTGCTCATAGTGCTTCACTTATATCTTTTGAGCGCGATAATTTTTGCTCTAGTGCTTCACTTAGATCTTTTAGAGCACGGTGGTGGATTTGTTTTGAAGAAACTATTGATCTCTCATGCTTCACTTAGATTATTTTGAGAGTCATTAATAGCATGGTAATTTGCTTAATGATAATATACTTGGTATTCAAGATATGTGAAACTTTGTTTTGAGTGCATTGAATACTAAGATAAGTTTGATGCTTGATAATTGTTTTGAGATATGGAGGTGATAATATCAGAGTCGTGCTAGTTGCATAATTATGAATTCAAATAATGCTTGTGTTGAAGTTTGCAAGTCCCGTAGCATGCACGAATGGTTAAAGTTGTGTGACAAATTTGAAACATGAAGTGTACCTGGCTTGTGCATCCTTATGAGTGGCGGTCGGGGACGAGCGATGGTCTTTTCCTACCAATCTACCCCCTAGGAGCATGCGCATAGTACTTGATTTTTGATGACTTCTAAATTTTTGCAATAAGTATATGAGTTATTTTGACTAATGTTGAGTCCATGGATTATACGCACTCTCACCTTTCCGCCTTTGCTAGCCTCTTCGGTACCGTGCATTGCCCTTTCTCACCTTGAGAGTTGGTGCAAACTTTGCCGGTGCATCCAAACCCCATGATACGATACACTCTATCACACATAAACCTCCTTATATCTTCCTCAAAACAGCCACCATACCTACCTATCATGGCATTTCCATAGCCATTCCGAGATATATTGCCATGCAACTTCCATAATCATCATGACATACATTACTTTTGTCATATTGCCATCGCATGATCATGTAGTTGAGATCATATTTGTGGCAAAGCCACCATGCATTATTTTTCATACGTGTCACTCTTGATTCATTGCACCATCCCGGTACACCGCCGGAGGCATTCATATAGAGTCATATCTTGTTCTAAGTTTTGAGTTGTAATCCTTATGTTGTAATAAATGGAAGTGTGATGGTCATCATTTTTAGAGCATTGCCCAAATAAAAAAAAAGAGAAAGGGCCAAAAGAAAACAAGAAAGTCCCAAAAAATATATATAAAAAGGGCAATGCTACTATCTCTTTTTCCACACTTGTGCTTCAAAGTAGCACCTTGTTCTTCATGTAGTGAGTCTCATATATTGTGCTTCAAAGTAGCACCTTGATATTCATGTAGCGAGTCTCATAAAGTAGTCCTTTTATGCTAGTGGGAATTTTTCATTATAGAACTTGGCTTGTATATTCCTACGATGGGATTCCTCAAATGCCCTAGGTCTTTGTGAGCAAGCAAGTTGGATGCACACCCACTAGTTTTCTTTTGTTGAGCATTCATAGCTCTAGTGCATCCGTTGCATGGCAATCCCTACTCCTCATGTTGACATCAATTGATGGGCATCTCCATAGCCCGTTGATTTGCCTCGTCAATGTGAGACTTTCCTTTTTTTGTCTTCTCCACACAATCCCCATCATCATATTGTATTCCACCCATAGTGCTATATCCATGGCTCACGCTCATGTATTGCGTGAAGGTTGAAAAAGTTTGAGATTATTTAAGTATGAAACAATTGCTTGGCTTGTCATCCGGAGTATAGAAGTTGGGAACATCTTTGTGTGATGAAAATGAAGCATAGCCTAACTATATGATTTTGTAGGGATGAACTTTCTTTTGCCATGTTATTTTGAGAAGACATGATTGCTTTGATTAGTATGCTTGAAGTATTATTATTTTTGTGTCAATATGAACTTTTGTCTTGAATCTTTTGGATCTGAATATTCATGTCACAATTAAGAAGATTTACATTGAAATTATGCCAAAGTATCACTCCGCATCAAAAATTCTTTTTTTATCATTTACCTACTCGAGGACGAGCAGGAATTAAGCTTGGGGATGCCTGATACGTCTCCAATGTATCTATAATTTTTGATTGCTCCATGCTACTTTATCTACTGTTTTGGACTATATTGGGCTTTATTTTCCACTTTTATTTTATTTTTGGGACTAACCTATTAACCGGAGGCCCAGCCCAGAATTGTTGTTTTTTTGCCTATTTCAGTGTTTCGAAGAAACAAAATATCAAACGGAGTCCAAACGGAATGAAACTTTCGGAAACGTGATTTTCTCACTGAACATGATCCAGGAGACTTGGACCCTACTCCAAGAAGTGCCAGAGGCGGTCACGAGGGTGGAGGGCGCCCCTTGGGCGCGCCCCCCTACCTCATGGCCCCCCTGGCGCTCCACCGACATACTCCTTCCTCCTATATATACCTACGTACCCCCAAACGATCAGAACAGGAGCCAAAAATCTAATTCCACCACCGCAACCTTCTGTATCCATGAGATCCCATCTTGGGGCCTGTTCTGGAGCTCCGCCGGAGGGAGCATCCAACATGGAGGGCTTCTACATCAACACCATAGCCCCTCTGATGAAGTGTGAGTAGTTTACTTCAGACCTTTGGGTCCATAGCTAGTAGCTAGATGGCTTCTTTTCTCTTTTTGGATCTCAATACAAAGTTCTCCCCCTCTCTTGTGGAGATCTATTCGATGTAATCTTCTTTTTGCGGTGTGTTTGCTGAGGCCGATGAATTGTGGGTTTATGATCCAGTATTATCTATGCAAAATATTTGATTCCTCTCTGAATTCTTTTATGTATGATTGAGTTATATTTGCAAGTCTCTTTGAATTATCCTTTTTGGTTTGGCCAACTAGATTGGTAGTTCTTGCAATGGGAGAAGTGCTTAGCTTTGGGTTCAATCTTGCGGTGTCCTTACCCAGTGACAGAAGGGGAAGCAAGGCACGTATTGTATTGTTGCCATCGAGGATAGCAAGATGGGGTTTTTATCATATTGCATGAATTTATCCCTCTACATCATGTCATCTTGCTTAAGGCGTTACTCTGTTTTTAACTTAATACTCTAGATGCATGCTGGATAGCAGTCGATGAGTGGAGTAATAGTAGTAGATGCAGAATCGTTTCGATCTACTTGTCTTGGACGTGATACCTATATACATGATCATTGCCTAGATATACTCATAACTATGCTCAATTCTGTCAATTGCTCAATAGTAATTTGTTCACCCACCGTAGAATACTGATGCTCTTGAGAGAAGCCACTAGTGAAACCTATGGCCCCCGGGTCTATACTCATCATATCAATCTCTATCACTTTATTTACTTGCTTTGTTTTACTTTGACTTTTACTTTTTTACTTTGCATCTATCTATCAAAAATACCAAAAATATTATTTATCATCTCTATCAGATCTCACCCTCGTAAGTGACCGTGAAGGGATTGACAACCTCTAATCGCGTTGGTTGCGAGTTGCTATAGTTTTGTGTAGGTACGAGGGACTTGTGCGTGGTTTCCTACTGGATTGATACCTTTGTTCTCAAAAACTAAGGGAAATACTTACGCTACTTTGCTGCATCATCCTCTCCTCTTTAGGGAAATCCAACGCAGTGCTCAAGAGGTAGCAGCCTGCGGTTGACACGGAGGTGTGGTCCCAAAGGGTCCCAGAGCAGGGGGAGGCGACTCTGGAGACGCCCCAAGGCGAAATTCCAGATGCCAGGCACACGGGGCGTAAGATCCCTGAAGATTATGCCGACGAGAGCCGCGGCAAGTTGGGCTCCCAGCCGGACACTGTACCGGAACCTCCAAAGGTTTCGGATTCGGGCAGGCAGCCCCTCGCTAAGGAGGGCGAGCCGACCGTGCCGATGACTTCCGTTGCGCCAGAGGCGCCGGATAGTCTGCTGGAAGTGCTTCGCGGTGCTTCCATGGATGAAGAGCACCATACTCTTATGAGTGCGGTGATTCAGAAGGTTCGGTCCGCCAAAAGCGGATTGACCGAAGTCTGTACCAGCCTGCTGACAGGCTTTGAGGTAAGTAACCAAAAAGTGTGAGAAATTATCACCCAATAGACAGTATCCCCTGATACTCTATTTGGTGTTCGGAAAGAAAAGCTAAACAAAGTGTCAACTCTAAACCACAGGAGTCTAACAGTAAGTGTCTTATGTGAATAAGCAGGCGGCGCTACTTGCCACTGCTGCCCGCACAGCAGAGGTCACCGGACTCAAACGGGACCTGGAGCAGGCCAAAGGGGAGCTCAGCCTCACGAAGAGGCAGCTCGAAGAGAACAAAGGTGAGTGATACCCCTTCACATATCACATAGAGTAAGAAAAATGGGTGACACTAACAAAAAAACCGTCATGATTTTGTAATAGGGGCCACGACCGAGGTGGCGGCCCTGAAGAAAGCACTATCCGAGGCCGAAAACAAGGCGGCTATGGAGCGCATTGAGCGTGAAAAGCAAGTTGCTAGGGTGGGCGAGGTACAGCAAGAGCTCCAGGAGCTCGACAAGAAGTTTGAGTCCTTGGAGCGTGACTTCAAGACAAAGGAGTCTGAGCTTGCGAAGGCCCTTTTGAGCACGAAAGATGCCAAGGCCGAAGCCCAAAAGGCCCAGCAGGAAATCCAGGCGGCCAAGAAGATAGCGGCAGGTAAGGCATTCATTATGCAAAGCAAGCATGTGGAGGAGATATTTGTTTTACTTACCCGAATTTGGAGCTCTCCAGTGGCATTTGCAGATCTGCCATGCAACATATCGGATGCCGCGGAGTTCTACCGTGCCGAAGAGGGGATCTCAACAAAGAAGCTGTTCTGGTCCCAGTATGCTGGAGCCGAACACCCAATGCCTCTGAGTGACAAACTGAAGCAATTGGTTGAACTCCACAGGGCGGCCGAAGTGGCCATGAAGGATTTCATAGTTCGGATGTGGCCTGGTGAGCCCCTGCCCGCCAGCTACTTCGGCCTTATAAAGCGGATGGTAAATGCCTGTCCGCGGCTTGAAGTTATCAAGCGATCCGTTTGCATTGAGATGTATTGGGCCAAGCTGGATGCATAGAAGCTGGTGAAGGAAGGACCGCCAGAGGGCAAGGCGCATCGCTACCCCGAGAAATACTATGATGGTGTGATGAAAGGTGCTGGGTCTCGTGGCCGATGAATGTACCAAGGACACAATCTTTGAGTGAGTGTACTCATGTCATCTTTGTAATATGAAAACGAATTTGTTTGCGCTATATAGCATTTTGTTGATTTAAAATATTACCTTCTGTGCGGCTGTTTATAAAATTCTGAAAGTAGGCCAGTCGTCGGCTTCCGCCCCCACATAGCTAGTACTGGGCTGTTCGTGGAAAACCCAAAACAATCTTTTATCCAAATTTTTGGTCCTGGAAGGAGGTGTTTGGCACAGAGAACAAGGCAATCGGACAATGCGGCTTTATATCTCTCACTTAGCCATAGAAGTCTACAATATTAAATTGCGGCGAAGCCCCTAGAATTCGGAAAACCGAATTGGGGCGCTGTACACGCCTAATCCGGACGAGGCCAACTCCTCGCCTAAAGCGGAAAAAACCTTTAAGGATTTTGAGACCTCTCGAACAGCGACCAGCTCTCGCCGCATCATGACAGTCAGTTTTCGGCTTTCTCTACGGAGGTGCTCGTCCGGAAGAACCGGGGCACAATTGCAGTAGTTCTCCCTGCGCTACCTTAGCCGGGCAAACCCAACTATTGACCCAAGACATGATTCGGAGCTGATGCATATAGTGCTATAAGTTTGGGATGCCGCACTATTGAAAGTGTTCGGACTTCTCTTTCCGTATTAAGGGGCACCACGAGAAGCCCCTGGCAAACTGACCGTACCAAAGTGTACGGGTTCAATATTAGATAAACATTTTTAGGGAAAATGTGGACATAGGAATAATAAGTTGATGCTATATATTATCTCCCATTGATAAATAATACGTCCAGGCATATATGTACAATTAATGCGTTGAGCAGAAGCAAACAGGACTATTTGACATGTCCTATCCAAGGGCAGGCCGCATGTAGGTATGTAAAACATGTATAACGATCATTGACAGATACCACCTGGGTATTCCCTTTGTGCGTAAAGCCTTTTGCCTCCTTGGTTTTCCCTCCTGTGATAAGTCCGATAATCCGACTCTCTGAAGAGGCTGCCTGAAAGTAGGGTCCTGAAAGAGAAAAGGGGGTTATTAAAGTATGTTGCGGCTGAACCGCACTGTTGACCGCATCACCATTGTCCCTCCGTCTATGCCCATGATATTTTGAGTGCGTAATTGTGTACGCGCGGCACAAATGCTGCTTGAATGGGACTAGGGCGGAGGCCGGACTGCTAGTCACGCTCTTGGCGTGTCTGGCAATCCTGTTGTAGGGTGCTCTGGACTCACTTGACGGTGTTCGGGGTTGTTGTCGCCGGATTGGTGGTTTGCCGGAGAAGGCTGCTTTGTACTTCTACCGCAAGGGCCGTAATGTGCTCCTCTGTACGGAGAGAGCGGTCTGTGTTTCCATGGATTGTTATAACCCCACAAGGTCCTGGCGTCTTGAGCTTGAGGTATGCATAGTGTGGTACCGCATTGAATCGAGCGAATGCGGTTTGTCCGAGCAGTGCATGATAGCCACTGCGGAAAGGGACGATGTCAAAGATTAACTCCTCGCTTCGAAAGTTATCCGGGGATCCTAAGACCACTTCCAGTGTTACTGAGTCTGTACAACGGGCCTCTACTCCTGGAATTACACCTTTGAAGGTGGTTTTGGTGGGCTTGATCCTTGAGGGATCGATGCCCATTTTGCACAATGTGTCCTGATAAAGCAGGTTCAGGCTACTGCCACCGTCCATAAGGACTCACGTAAGGTGGAATCCGTCGATGATTGGGTCGAGGACCAATGCGGCTGAACCGCCATGACGGATGCTGGTAGGTTGATCCCTACAATCAAAAGTGATCGAATAGGCTGACCATGGGTTGAACTTTGGGCCGACTGGCTCCATCGCATAGACGTCCCTTAGTGCTCATTTTCGTTCCTATTTGGGAATGTGGGTGTCAAAGATCATATTGACCGTTTTCACCTGGGGAGGAAATTTCTTCTGTCCCCGCGTGTTCGGACGCCGGGGCTCCTCGTCATCGTCGCTGTGCAACCCCTTGTCCTTGTTTTCGGCATTTATTTTGCCGGCTTGTTTGAACACCCAATAATCTCTGTTAGTGTGGATTGCTGGCTTATCAGGGGTGCCGTGAATTTGGCATCAGCGATCAAGTATGCGGTCCAGACTGGACGATCCCTGATTGTTTCTTTTGAATGGCTTTTTCCGCTGACCGGATTTTGAGCCACTGAATCTGGCGTTGACTGTCGTGTCTTCGGTGTTGAAGCCATTGTTCCGACGCTTATGTCTGTTGTGCCGTGGCTTGCCGTTTTTGTCGCAGATATCTGAAGTGTCGGAGTTTATTGGCGTGGTGCTACTGCGGGGCAACCAGTTGTCCTCGCCCGTGCGAAAGCGGGTCATGAGTGTCGTGAGGGCCGCCATGGAGTTCGGCTTTTCCTGGCCGAGGTGTCGGGCGAGCCACTCGCGGCGGATATTATGCTTAAAGGCCACTAAGGTTTCAGCGTCCGGACAGTCGACAATTTGATTCTTTTTAGTTAGGAATCGAGTCCAGAATTTTCTGGGTGACTCTCTGGGCTGTTGGGTAATCTGACTCAAGTCATCAGCATCCGGTGGTCGCGGAAGTTGGGTAACGTGCCCTGGAAGTTGTCAAGGAATGCGTCCTCCAGGTTTTCCCCACTGCCGATGGAATTTGCCGGTAGGCTATTTAGCCAGTGCCAGGACAGTCCTTTGAGCTTAAGGGGAAGATACTTGATGGCGTGTAGATCTTCACCGCGGGGCATGTGAATGTGGAGAAGGAAATCTTTGAACCATACTACAGGGTCTGTTGTGCCATCGTATGATTCGATGTTTACGGGTTTAAACCCTTCTGGGAATTCATGATCCATCACTTCGTGAGTGAAGTAGAGGGGGTGTGTGGCACCTCTATGCCGGGCTATGTGGCTATGTCCGGCCCGGCCCAGCTGGACTTGTTAATAGTATATCCGGCATGACGATCATCGTCATGTGTTGGGGCGCGCCTCCGCGATCCGTAGATCGATCTTGGCTGTCCTGCCTTGTTTTCCAGTATGTCTTGCAGGTCCTGCCTATTGCCCCGGGCCGTAGTGTGTTGGCGTGGGGGTACGGGCTGGTATTCGGGCTGATACGTCGTTTTATCCCGGCCACGAGCTGGCCGTTCAGCCTCGTCCTGTGCTGGTACTACAGGCTCCTCCTCGAGTTGAGGTAGCAACTTGTGCTTTGGGTAACCTTTGGTGTGGCGCTCGAGTCCATATTCCTCGGCTGCCAGGACTTCAGTCCATCTGTCTGTGAGCAAATCTTGATCAGCTTGAAGCTGCTGCTGCTTCTTTTTCAGGCTCCTCGCAGTGGCCATAAGCCGGTGCTTGAAGCGCTCCTGCTCTACGGGATCCTCAGGCATGCTGAATTCATCATCGCGCAGGCTTATCTCATCTTCGGAGGGGGGCATGTAGTTGTCCTCTGATATGTCTCCGTCGTATCTATAATTTTTGATTGTTCCATGACAATATTCTTCAACTTTCATATACTTTTGGCAACTTTTTATATAATTTTTTGGGACTAACATATTGATCCAGTGCCCAGTGCTAGTTCCTATTTGTTGCATGTTTTATGTTTCACAGAAACCCAATATCAAATGGAGTTCAAACGGGATAAAATGGATAGAGAATTATTTTGGAATATTCGTGATTTTTGGGAGGAAGAATCAACGCGAAACGGTGCCCGAGGTGGCCACGAGAGTGGCCCACGCCACCACTCCAAGTGGGCGCACCCCTATCTCGTGGGCCACCTGTAAGGCGGTTGATACCCTTCTTTGGCCGCAAGAAAGCTAATTTTTGGAAAACGATGTGGGCGAAGGTTTCAATCAAATCTGAGTTACGGATCTCCAGATATAAAGGAAACGGTGCCAGGGCAGAATTCCAGAACGCAGAAACAGAGAGATAGATCCAATCTCGGAGGGGCTCTCGCCCCTCCCACGCCATGGGAGCCAAGGACCAGAGGGGAAACCCTTCTCCCATCTAGGGAGAAGGTCAAGGAAGAAGAAGAAGAAGGGGGGCTCTCTCCCCCTTGCTTCCGGTGGCGCCGAAACGCTGCCGGGGGGCCATCATCATCACCGCGATCTTCACCAACACTGCCGTCATCTTCACCAACATCTCCATCACCTTCCCCCATCTATATCCAGCGGTCCACTCTCCCGCAACCCGCTGTACCCTCTACTTGAACATGGTGCTTTATGCTTCATATTTTTTTCCTATGATGTGTTGCCATCATATGATGTCTGAGTAGATTTTCGTTGTCCTATCGGTGATTGATGAATTGGTATGATTGGTTTGAGTTGCATGTTTTATTATTGACGCTTTCCTATTGTGCCCTCTGTGTCGCGCAAGCGTGAGGGATTCCCACTGTAGGGTTTGCAATATGTTTATGATTTGCTGATGGTGGGTGGCGTGAGTGACAGAAGCACATACCCGAGTAAGTAGGTTGTTTGTGTATGGGATAAAGGGGACTTGATACTTTGATGCTATGGTTGGGTTTTACCTTAAGGAATCTTTAGTATTTGCAGATGCTTGCTATAGTTCCAATCATAAGTGCATACGATCCAACAAGATAAAGTATGTTAGCTTATGCCTCTCCCTCAAATAGAATTGCAATAGTGATTACCGGTCTAGTAACATAGTCAATTTCTTAGGGACAATTTCACAACTCCTACCACCACTTTTTCCACACTCGCTATATTTACTTTATTGCTTCTTTATCTAAACAGCCCCTAGTTTATATTTATGCGTTCTTTATTATCTTGCAAACCTATCCTATCACACCTACAAAGTACTTTACTTTCATACTTGTTCTAGGTAAAGCAAACGTCAAGCGTGCGTAGAGTTGTATCTGTGGTTGATAGAACTTGAGGGAATATTTATTCTACCTTTAGCTCATCGTTGGGTTCGACACTCTTACTTATCAAAAACTGTTGCGATCCCCTACACTTGTGGGTTATCAAGACCTTTTTCTGGCGCTGTTGCCGGGGAGTCATAGCGTGGGGTGAATATTCTCGTGTGTGCTTGTTTGCTTTATCACTAAGTAATTTTTTATTTTCTGTTCTTAGTTGTTCTCTATCTTTAGTTATGGGTAGGAAACGCAAAATACCAAAAAAATTAGTTGTACCTACTACACCAATGGTTGAAGAACCACTCAAAATCTATCACACTCCTGAAGCTTTTTACTTGGATCATCTTCGATCCCTTTGTGCTCGTGCTGAAACCCCCACTAGCTTAGTTGAGGGCAAATCTTAAGATGAGCATGCTTGTTATGTGTGACACGGTATATCTGAAAAAGGGAAACTTTTACTGGATCAAATTCATCGTTTGCAATGCTATGCTTGGAATTTATGTGAAATATATGATATTACTTGTTGTTCTGAAAACCCTAAGAAACACCTTCCGTACCAATATGAGTTTATTGATAATGGAATTGTATCTTCATATGCTAAGGGTGTTTATAATTACTATGATGTTCAACAAATTGAAGAATTTGTTGCTTTTAAGGGTGCTTATGAAATTGCTTCTTTGATTGAAAAGTATGATGCTACTCTCTACAAATCTGAAAATTTTGCCATACTTGAATATTGCTATGATAATTATGCTTCTAATGCCTGTGTTAAACTATATATTGAGGAATTCTCCGCTGTCCAAGAAGAGACTAATATTTTGCAGGAAGCTATGGAAGAAGAAATTGATGAAACTATGAGCTCATTGGATGAAAAAGATGATGAGGAGAGCGAAGAACAAAAGGAGGAAGAGCGGATTGATCACCCGTGCCCACCTTCTAATGAGAGTAACTCTTCAACTCATACATTGTTTAATTCCCCTTCGTGCTTACCAGACTAAAACCGAGTACATGATGTGCGGTTTCAGTACTACTAGGTGTGAGGAGGAGGAGGTTAGCCTTGATGGTCAGGTGGTACCTCAGAAGGACACCTTTCGGTATTTGGGGTCAATGCTGCAGGAGGATGGGGGTATTGATGAAGATGTGAACCATCGGATCAAAGCCAGACGGATGAAGTGGGGCCAAGCTTCTAGCATTCTCTGTGACAAGAGAGTGCCACAAAAGCTAAAAGGCAAGTTCTACAGGATGGCGGTTCGACCTGCAATGTTGTATGGCGCTGAGTGTTGGCCGACTAAAAGGCTACATGTTCAACAGTTAGGTGTGGTGGAGATGCGTATGTTGAGATGGATGTGTGGCCACACGAGGAAGGATCGAGTCCGGAATGATGATATACGAGATAGAGTTGGGGTAGCACCAATTCGAGAGAAGCTTGTCCAACATCGTCTGAGATGGTTTGGGCATATCCAGCGCAGGCCTCCAGAAGCTCCAGTGCATAGCGGATGGCTAAAGCGTGCGGAGAATGTCAAGAGAGGGCAGGGTAGACCGATTTTGACATGGGAGGAGTCCGTTAAGAGAGACCTGAAGGATTGGGGTATCACCGAAGAGCTAGCTATGGACAGGGGTGCATGGAAGCTTGCTATCCATGTGCCAGAGCCATGAGTTGGTTGCGAGATCTTATGGGTTTCACCTCTAGCCTACCCCAACTTGCTTGGGACTAAAGGCTTTGTTGTTGTTGTTGTGCTTACCGAAGGATGATAGCTATGATGATTGCTATGATCCCGTTGATTCTCTTGAAATATCAATTTTTTATGTTGCTTGCTATGCTTATGGACAAGATGCCAATATGAATTATGCTTATGGAGATGAACTTCCTATAGTTCCTTATGTTAAAAATGAAATTGTTGCTATTGCACCCACGCATGATAGTCCTATTATCTTTTTGAATTCTCCTGACTTCACTATATCGGAGAAGTTTGTGCTTATTAAGGATTATATTGATGGGTTGCCTTCTACCATTGCACATGATGATTTTGATAGATGTAATATGCATGTGCTTGCTGCTCCTACTTGCAATTATTATGAGAGAGGCACTATATCTCCACCTCTCTATGTTTCCAACACGATAGAATTGCAAGAAACTGCTTATACTATGCATTGGCCTTTACTTGGTGTGCATGAATTGTTCTTTTATGACATGCCGATGCATAGAAATAGAGTTAGACTTCGTCATTACATGATATATGTTACTTTGTGCTCACTACTAAATCACAAATCATTGTTAATTAAAATTGGCTTTGATATACCTTGGGACCCGGGTAGATCCATTACTTGAGCACTATATGCCTAGCATAATGGCTTTAAAGAAAGCGCTGTCAGGGAGACAACCCGAAAGTTTTAGAGAGTCATTTATTCTATTGAGTGCTTTTATATAGTCTAAAAACAAAAAATAAAGAGGGGAACCTAAAAAGTTTTCAAAAAGGAAAGTGAAAGTGAGAAAGACAAGCATTGTTAAAGTGGGAGAGCTCCTTGAACTTTGTTCATGCTCACGGAAACTTTGTGAATCTTTATTACAGAAAATTTTCATCAAAAATAATTATCCCTTTGTACAATTCCATTGTATTATAAAAATAATGTGCCAAGGTTTTCCTTTAGGATGTTTACAATGCTTGTTGGTTTGTATGGTGCAGGACAGAAACTTTGGCTGTAGTGCGTGATTTTACATTTTTAAGTGGACCATCAATTGGTTCTGATTCCTTATGCACTGTATTTATATACAACTTTTTTATTTTTCCTAATTTTGGTAGAATGTTTGGGGTACCACAAGTATGGTGGATGTTCAGATTTCTACAGACTGTTCTGTTTTTGACAGATTCTGTTTTTGATGCATAGTTTGCTTGTTTTGATGAAAATATCAATTTATATAAGTGGATTAAGCCATGGAAAATATATATTACAGTAGACACAATCCAAAAACAAAATATGAATTGGTTTTCTACAGTACTTAGAGTAGTAATTTTCTTTATTATACTAACGAATCTTATCGAGTTTTCTGTTGAAGTTTTGTGTGGATGAAATGTCTAATTGAGGATGTCTCGATATGAGAAAAACGAAGAGAGGCAAGAGATCAAGCTTGGGGATTCCCAAGGCACCCCAAGTAAATATTCAAGGAGACTCAAGTGTCTAAGCTTGGGGATGCCTCGGAAGGCATCCCCTCTTTCTTGAACAAGTATCGGTATGTTTTCGAATTCGTTTTGTTCATGCATTATGTGCAAGTCTTGGAGCGTCTTTTGCATTTAGTTTTCATTTTTCTTTTATGCACCATGATGGTATGAGATAGTCCTTGGTTTATTTATATAATGCTCATTGCACTTCACTTATATCTTTTGAGTATGGCTTTATAGAATGCTTCATGTGCTTCACTTATATCATTTGAAGTTTGGATTGCCTATTTCTCTTCACATACAAAACCGCCATTTGTAGAATGCTCTTTTGCTTCACTTATACTTGTTAGAGCGTGGGCATATATTTTGTGGAAAGAATTAAACTCTCTTGCTTCACTTATATCTATTTAGAGAGATGACAGGAATTGGTCATTCACATGGTTAGTCATAAAATCCTACATAAACTTGTAGATCGCTGAATATGATATGTTTGATTCCTTGCAATAGTTTTGAAATATAAAGATGGTGATATTAGAGTCATGCTAGTGGGTGGTTGTGGATTGTAGAGACACTTGTGTTGAGGTTTACAAGTTCCATAGCATGCACATATGGCAACCGTTGTGTGGCAAATTTGAAGCATGGGGTGTTTCTTTGATTGTCTTCCTTATGAGTGGCGGTCGGGGACGAGCGATGGTCTTTTCCTACCAATCTATCCCCCTAGGGGCATGCGTAGTAGTACTTTGCTTCGAGGGCTAATAAACCTTTGCAATAAGTATATGAGTTCTTTATGACTAATGTGAGTCCATGGATTATACGCACTTTTACCTTTCCATCATTGCTAGCCTCTTCGGTACCGTGCATTGCCTTTTCTCACCTCGAGAGTTGGTGCAAACTTCGCCGGTGCATCCAAACCCCGTGATATGATACGCTCTATCACACATAAGCCTCCTTATATCTTCCTCAAAACAGCCACCATACCTACCTATCATGGCATTTCCATAGCCATTCTGAGATATATTGCCATGCAACTTTCATCATCATCATATACATGACTTGAGCATTCATTGTCATATTGCTTTGCATGATCGTAAGATAGCTAGCATGATGTTGTCATTGCTATGCTAGATCATTGCACATCCCGGTACACCGCCGAAAGCATTCATATAGAGTCATATCTTTGTTCCAGTATCGAGTTGTAATATCGAGTTGTAAGTAAATAAAAGTGTGATGATCATCATTACAGAACATTGCCCTGTACAAAAGGAAAAAAAAGGAAAAAAAGGAAAGGCCAAAGAAGCCTAAATAAAAAAAGGGGGCCAGAGAAGCCCACCCAAAAAGAAAAAATAAGAAAAAAAATAAAAAGAAAAGGGGCAATGTTACTATCCTTTTTCCACACTTGTGCTTCGGAGTAGCACCATGTTCTTCATAGAGAGAGTCTCCTATGTTATCACTTTCATATACTAGTGGGAATTTTCATTATAGAACTTGGCTTGTATATTCCAACGATGGGCTTCCTCAAATGCCCTAGGTCTTCATGAGCAAGCAAGTTGGATGCACATCCACTTAGTTTCTTTTGTTGAGCTTTCATACACTTATAGCTCTTAGTGCATCCGTTGCATGGCAATCCCTACTCCTCGCATTGACATCAATTGATGGGCATCTCCATAGCCCGTTGATTAGCCGTGTCGATGTGAGACTTTCTCCTTTTTGTCTTCTACACATAACCTCCATCATTATATTCTATTCCACCTATAGTGCTATATCCATCGCTTGCGCTCATGTATTGCGTGAGGGTTGAAAAAGTTGAAGCGCGTTAAAAAGTATGAACCAATTGCTCGGCTTGTCATCGGGGTTGTGCATGATGGGGGCATTTTGTGTGACGAAAATGAAGCATGGCCAAACTATATGATTTTGTAGGGATAAGCTTGCTTTGGCCTTGTTGTTTTGAAAAGACATGATTGCTTTATTGGTACGCTCGAAGTATTATTGTTTTTATGTCAAATGATAGACTATTGCTTTGAATCATTCGTGTCTTAATATTCATGCCATGATTAGACTTACGATCAAGATTATGCTAGGTAGCATTCCACATCAAAAACTATCTTTTTTATCATTTACCTACTCGAGGACGAGCAGGAGTTAAGCTTGGGGATGCTGATACGTCTCTGTCGTATCTATAATTTTTTATTGTTCCATGCCAATATTCTTCAACTTTCATATACTTTTGGCAACTTTTTATATTATTTTCTGGGACTAACATATTGATCCAGTGCCCAGTGCCAGTTCCTGTTTGTTGCATGTTTTATGTTTCGCAGAAACCCAATATCAAACGGAGTCCAAACGGGATAAAAATGGACAGAGAATTATTCTGGAATATTTGTGATTTTTGGGAGGAAGAAACAATGCGAAACGGTGACCGAGGTGGCCATGAGAGTGGCCCACGCCACCACTCCAGGTGGGCGCCCCCTATATCGTGGGCCACCCGTAAGGCGGTTGATGCCCTTCTTTGGCCGCAAGAAAGCTAAATTTTGGAAAACGATCTGGCCGAAGGTTTCAATCCAATCGGAGTTACGGATCTCTAGATATAAAGGAAACGGTGCGAGGGCAGAATTCCAAAACGCAGAAACAGAGAGATAGATCCAATCACGGAGGGGCTCTCGCCCCTCCCACGCCATGGGAGCCAAGGACCGGAGGGGAAACCCTTATCCCATCTACGGAGAAGGTCAAGGAAGAAGAAGAATAAGGGGGGCTCTCTCCCCCTTGCTTCCGGTGGCGCCGGAACGCCGCCGGGGGCCATCATCATCACTGCGATCTTCACCAACACCGCCGTCATCTTCACCAACATGTCCATCACCTTCCCCCATCTATATCCAGCGGTCCACTCTCCTGCAACCCGTTGTACCCTCTACTTTAACATGGTGCTTTATGCTTCATATTATTTTCGAATGATGTGTTGCCATCCTATGATGTCTGAGTAGATTTTCGTTGTCCTATCGGTGATTGATGAATTGCTATGATTGGTTTGAGTTGCATGTTTTATTATTGGTGTTGTCCTATTGTGCCCTCCGTGTCGCGCAAGCGTGAGGGATTCTGACTGTAGGGTTTGCAATATGTTTATGATTTGCTTATGGTGGGTGACGTGAGTGACAGAAGCACAGACCCGAGTAAGTAGGTTGTTTGCGTATGGGATAAAGGGGACTTGATACTTTAATGCTATGGTTGGGTTTTACCTTAATGAATCTTTAGTATTTGCGGATGCTTTCTAGAGTTCCAATCGTAAGTGCATATGATCCAAGAAGAGAAAGTATGTTAGCTTATGTCTCTCCCTCAAATAGAATTGCAATAGTGATCACCGGTCTAGTAACGTAGTCAATTGCTTAGGGACAATTTCACAACTCCTACCACCACTTTTCCACACTCACTATATTAACTTTATTGCTTCTTTATCTAAACAGCCCCTAGTTTATATTTACGTGTTCTTTATTATCTTGCAAACCTATCCTATCACACCTACAAAGTACTTCTAGTTTCATACTTGTTCTAGGTAAAGCGAACATCAAGCATTCGTAGAGTTGTGTCGGTGGCCGATAGAACTTGAGGGAATATTTATTCTACCTTTAGCTCCTCGTTGGGTTCGACACTCTTACTTATCGAAAACTGTTGCGATCCCCTACACTTGTGGGTTATCATCCTCCTCCAGGTATCCGTCTGTCGCCTGTTCGTCTAGGCTGACCTGCCCGGCTTCCTGTTTGGCCTACTCGAAGGCAGGCTGATCTTGGTTGTATTCATCTTCGGCACCATCCGGATTGTTTTCGTCTCCCATGCCGGTATTGCTGTGGCGGGGCTTGGAGCGGCGCCGATGACGCCCATGTTTTGCTTTCTTCCTTGAGGGGTTAGCCTCCATTGCCTCATCGCCATTAGTTTCTTTTGGAGTGTCCACCATATATATATATCATATGAGGAGGTGGCTGTCCAGCGCCCCGTGGGAGGTGGCTCCTGTTCTTCTCCTACATCGCCGTCCACACCGTCGATGTCTTCAGAGTCGAAGTCAAGCACTTCGGTCAAATCATCCATCGTGGCAATGAAGTGGGTGGTGGGTGGGCAACAAATTCCCTCGTCGCCTGCTTCCCATTCGAGTCGGACATAGTTCGGCCGAGAGTCTCCTGACAAAAAGAGAGACTTTAATGAGTTCATCATGTCGCCAAAGGGCGAGTGCTGGAAGATATCCGCAGAGGCAAACTCCATTACCGGAGCCCACCCAGATTTGGCGGCTCGGGGGTGTGCGGTCTGGAACCTACAGCCGGACACGAGTTCGGGGGTCGGGTGACCCAGGCTTCCTTGGGGGTGGAGTCTGTGTCCAGCTCTACCGCCGATGAGTGTGCAGTCTCCGAGGCGGCTGAGGGAGTCCTGGATTAGGGGGTATCTGGACAGCCGGACTGTGTACAACGTCCGGACTATTGAAGCGTGAAGATAAAAGACTCAAGACTTCGGCCCGTGTCCGGATGGGACTTTCCTTGGAGTGGAAGGCAAGCTTGGCGATCCGGATGTTATATTTCCTTCCTTGTAACCGACTCTATGTAAACCCTAGCCCTCTCTGGTGTCTATATAAACCGGAGAAGTTGGTCCTTAGATGGCCGATCACAATTACATTCATACCATCATAGGCTAGCTCCTAGGGTTTAGCCTCTACGATCTCGTGGTAGATCTACTCTTGTACTACCCATATCATCAATATTAATCAAGCAGGAAGTAGGGTTTTACCTCCATTGAGAGGGCCCGAACCTGGGTAAACATCTGTGTCCCTTACTTCTTGTTACCATCAGCCTTGATGCACAGATCGGGACCCCCTACCCGAGATCCGCCGGTTTTGACACCGACATTGGTGCTTTCGTAAGAGTTCATCTGTGACATCGCTATTAGGCTCGATGTCTCCTTCAATCATCATTAACGACGCGGTCCAGGGTGAGACTTTCCTTCCCGGACAAATCTTTGTGTTCGGCGGCTTCGCGCTGCGGGCCAATTCGCTTGGCCACTTGGAGCAGATCAATAGCTATGCCCCCGGCCATCAAATAAGGTTCGGAAACCTGAACTACACGGCGGATATCTGCGGAGACTTGATCTTCGACGGATTCGGGCCAGCGCCAGAAGAGTCGAACAGTCGTGATGAGCATGACTTAGACCTGCTGTCACACGTCGCTCGGGATATCGTCCCGGTAGAAGCCTCGGATATAAATCCGGGACAGGTTGCTTCGCCTAAGGACGGAGGGCTGGACCCCGCCCCGCAGGCCGTACCTTCATCGGTGATGGAGCCGAACACAAGTTTCACCTCTGAGGGAACCTGTGACTCCGGACCCCCGGATTCATATCCGGACGCAGGTTCCAGTCCGCGCGCCCCCGAGCCCGCCGATCCTGGTTGGGCTCAGGTGATGGAGTTCACCGCGGTGGACGTTTTTCAGCACTCGCCCTTTGGCGACATGCTGGACTTATTGAAGTCTCTCTCCTTGTCAGGAGACTCCGGGCCGAACTATGTCCGGCTCGAGTGGGAAGAAGACAACGACGGAATTGTTGCCCACCCACCACCCACTTTATTGCCACGATTGATGATCTAACCGGCGTGCTAGACTCCGACTCCGAAGACATCGACGGTATGGACAACGATGCAGGAGGACTACAGAGACCACAACATACAGGGCAGTGGGCGGCCACCTCCCCATACAATATATATATGGTAGACACCCCAATGGAAACCAGTGGCGGCCAGGCAATGGAGGACAACCCCTCAGGAAGAAAGGCAAAACATGTGCATTATCGGCACCACTCCAAACCTCGCCACACCAAAAACGGCCCCGGAAACAAGAGCAGTACGGACGGTGCCAAAAAGGAATACAACCTGAGTCAGCCTACACTTAAGCAGGCCGGACCAATGACGACGGGATGCTGGGAGAGGGACAATCACACACCCCCAGCCGACGACGAGGCAAGCCTCGACAACGACGAATTCGGCGTACCAGAGGACCCAGTGGAACAAGTTCGCTTCAAGTGACGGCTCATGGCTACAGCAAGGAGCCTGCAAAGGAAACAAGATGCGCTAGAGGATAGGTGGACCAAGATACTGGCTGCCGAAAAATACGAACTCGAGAGCCCCAACAAAGGGCACACACGGCACAACTGGCTACCTCAACTCGAGCAGGAAAACCATGGGCACGCACATAGATGCCCACGCATCACCACGGTCCAAGGCGGCAAGCAGCAGATACGAAGAGGCACCCTCAGAACTCGGCATAAAGGTCATAAACATCAAGACAAGAAAGCTGGTGCCAAGTCCGGCAACGCTCAGCCCGATAAACGGACAAAGAGTAGCGCAAGCCTACTCGACCGAAGATACACGCCGGATCAGCCGTGTGAAATTCATGGTACCCCAAGAAGGATGGCAAAGCATACCAATAGAGAATGCAGGATTCTCAAAAAAAAGCGGCTGGCCGCACGCCAGAAGCAATAAAGGGGATATGCCTCGTCAAGACCCCCCCAGAGCATAATAGTACGGCCGACCGCCCAGGACCACCTAAACCATGGCAAGTTAATTGCAGTGCCTCTAGACCTAGTAATCTGGGGCTCCATAAAACACAAAGCCCACAAGAGTATGACGCCATGGAAAACATCTCCTAAAAGATGTAAGGCGCAAAGGCCAATTACTGTTGGCCCACCACTCTAAACGGTTGCCTTCGGACCATCCAAAAAATGCTACGCCAAAGAATAAATCCTCCGCACCTTCCCATACGATATCCCACCGTATGCTAACGGGAAAAACCACGTCAACTAGATTCTACGTGGTAAATTACCCAGGCCAACCATCCGGACATCCACTGCGGAGTCTGTACTACCTCACGGTCTAACGACTGGGCACACCAGGGCCCGATTAGGAACCCTGGGAGCAACAATAAGAGGACACCTAGTTGTCTTCAAGGATTTCACATTTGCAAACTAACGATTGACGCAGAACAGAACTGGCGGCATGGAATTATCCCGGATACACAAAGGAAGGAACACGCAGGTAGAAGGCAGTTTGAATTCATTCTTGACCCGCTCACCGCCCCCTCCAGTCTGACCATAACAGGTTCCGTCAAACAACACCTCTTTCGATACATCATACTAATATGCATAGACATAAAATTCTACTACAATGCGTAAATAGCAATTACCGGCTGTCGTTTATCGCCGACGCCTCTTTGCGAAAATGAAAGCCATGCTCCGCGTTCGCCTGGTTGCACCAGGGGCTTCACAGTATGGCAAGAAAGTTCGACCACCTTTTTGGTCGTTCGACACCCCGAACTTATAGCACTATATGCATCTGCTCCGAATCATGTCTTGGGTCATTGGTTGGGTTTGCCCGGCTCCCATGTTTTGGTACCTTACGTTCCATTCTATCGGCTAAGGTAGCGCTGGGAGAACTACTGCGATTATGTCCCGGTTCAGCCGGACGAGCACCTCAGTAGAGAAAGCCGAAAACCGACTGTCATGATGAAGCGAGAGCCAGTCCGCTGTTCGAGAGGTCATAAAATCCCTAAAGATTTATTCCGCATAACACCATCATAAATGCTAAGTGCGACAGATCGGTCTTCTGATCAGGCGCAAATAGAGCCCCTAGTTTGGCCTTCCGAACACTAGGGGCTGCGCCGACCATACTCAAATTCCTATGGCTAAATGAGAGTAATAAAGCCCTATAGTCCGATTGCCTGGTTCGCGGAAAGAAACACCTCCTTAAAAGGACCCAACTATGGGATAAAGAGCGTTCAGATATATCCCGAACACCCCCGTATCCTTTTTACGAGGGGGCAGAAGCCGAAGACTGGCCAACTCCCAGAATTTGCATACAATAAACAGCCGCACGGGAAGAACATATGTTCAAATCAAACAGGCAATATATAACAAACATGCCATTATCACATATTACAACAAGTGGCACATATGCCCTCAGGGAAATATGATGTATTTAGTACACTTGTCCGCCACAAGGCGGGCCCCTTTCATCACACCCTCATAATACAGCTCGGGCTTGCGGTGTTCCTTACCCTCCGACGGCCCCTCAGTGATCCGCTTTTCCGCGTCGAGCCTCCCCCAATGCACTTTCGCATGGGCAAACGCCATACGCGTGCCTTCTATGCAGACTGATCGCTTGATAGCATCTAGCCGAGGACATGCACCCATGATCCGCTTGACGAGTGCGAAGTAGCTGCTTGGAATCGGCTCCGCAGGCCACAGCCGGACAACTAAGTCCTTTATGGCTAGTTCGGTCGCCTGGTGCAGTTCGATCAGTAGTTTCATCTGATCTATAAAAGGCACCGGATAGTTCGACGCCAGATACTGCAACCAGAAATCCCTCTCCGCAGTCTTCTTCTCCTCGGTGCGGTAGAATTGAGCAGCATCTGATATGCTGCGAGGTAGATCTGCAAAAGCCCCTGGAAAAATAAGAATTTAGCCTGCCGCTTGGATTCTTCACATTCTAACATACGCGAAACTAAGAATACAGAAGGCCTTGCCAGCCGCCACTTTTCAGGCCTCCTGAATGTCCCGTGCAGCACCTCGGTCCTCTTCCCGAGCACCTTCTACATCCTCGAGAGCTTGGGCGAGCTCGGATTCTTTCCCTTTTAGACTTTGCTCCAAGCCCTCGCTTTTCTTCACAGCTTCCTGGAGCTCCCACTCAGCGGTGATAACCCTGCCTCGTGTTTTTGACAAAGCGCCTGTTTGGCCTCATCCTTCTTGTTGGCACCAGCCAAAGCCTTATTTAGTGCCTCATATTCGGCACACGCTCCTAGAGCACACAATACTAAAACTTTTTATTCTGCACAACCATTCGTTCATGCCAACTCCAAGACAAATGTTTTCAACATACCTTGCTTGTCTTCCAGTTGCTTCCTCACGCAACCGAGTTCTTCCTGGGACCATGCAAGGTTCTACTTTAGTTCGGACACTTCCGCATTGAAAGCGGACGTCGTCTCTGTGGATGCCTGTTTTCACACCAAAGGGTATATGTCATTTACATAGGCTCCTGCGAAGGCAGGGGTTTGATCCCCTGCCCGGCTCTGTCTCCTTCGCCGGACAGCGTATCAGGGGCTACTACTTATATTATGAAAAATCTTTAAGGGTTTCCTAGGAGAAATACCTCAAAAGCCTTTATAAAACTAAGGCAAGACACATTCAGCCCGCTCTCGGCGGACTGAATCCTTTCAACCACCTCGCCCACAAGGGCTCGATGCTCGTCGACAATAGACGCATTCTTCAACACTGACAATAGACCGCTAGGCAGCTCTGCTTGAACAGTGGACGCTGGCGGCGTAGGAAGGTCCCCCGCCATCAGGGGGGCTGATTGCTCGATCCCAGAACCCTAGAGGTCCCTGGGGCCGTATCCATCCCTTCGTGTTCGGCACCAGGGATATGTCCTCCCTGGTCTGGCTCTTGTCGAGACGACACCTCGGTGTCGCGCCCAGACTTGGGGGAAGGGGCCTGCGGAGGCGTCTCGCTCGCCAAAGCGTCCGAGTCCAGTGAATCCTCCGAGGAGGACTGGCCGGCGCAGGACCTTGCTGGACTGTGCAATATGTAGGCAACAGTCAAAACTATTGTACCCAAAAACGATCCTGGACGCATATGCGTGTTTGGATACTTACGACTTCTCCAGGGGCTGGACCCTGGGATCCAACTCTGGGCTGCTATCGGCAGCCGTGGGGGATGCCCCTGGGAGGGAATGTTTCCCCCTCTTGGGCAATCCGGCCTCCAGAGATGCCGAGGCCGTCCTCTTCCTCCCACCATCAGAGTGATGGTCATCCTCCTCTGCTTCCTCCTCTTCGTCCTCGGACGAAGGATCATCGCTAGAGTCTTCGGATCTGGCGTCCGAAGCCTCGCGACTGCGAAGGCCACCCCGGGTCTTCTTGACCTTCTTGGAGGCCTCCTTTAGCGCCTTGTAAGGCGCGGGGACCAACATCTTCGTCAGAAGAGGTCCGGCCGGTTCCTCCGGTAGGTGGGCTGGACAATGTAGCCGCTCCACCATCTTTACCAGTCCCTGGGGTTGCAGTGAAACACGAGGGTGTCTCCCGCATGAAGTGCCAATTAAAGCGTGAATAGACAGAGTGCGGCTGTGATTTACCGAGCTGGGAGAATGAGATGATTGATACCCGCGATCCTCAGCGGGGCCCGACCATGATTTGCCGGACTTAAAAAGCACATTCCAGATATCCTTGTGGGTGGAGTCGTCAACCTCCTGAAGGGTTTGGTGCTTGGCCGGATCTAACTCCCACAGGGTACAAGCTCGATGCTGACAAGGGAGAACCAGGCGAACTAGCATCACCTGGACTACGTCGACGAGTTTGACGTCCCTATCGATCACGCCCTCGATGCGCGTCTAGAGTAGTAACAGCTCGTCAGACGAGCACCAGTTCGGGCCCTTCTCAGGCCAGGACGTGAGCTACAGTGGAGCTCCGGATCTGAACTGTGGAGCTGCCGCCCACTTCTTGCCACATGGTTCGATGATATAGAACCACTGCTGCTGCCACTCCTTGACGGAGTCATTGAAAGCGCGTTTCGGCCAAACAGCCTTGGGCATCTTGCTTACCATGGCGCCGCCGCACTCGGCGTCTTCGCCACTCACCACCTTGGGCTTCACATTGAAAATCTTCAGCCATAGGCCGAAGTGAGGTGGGATCCAGAGAAAGGCCTCGCACATGATGATGAATGTTGAGATATTGAGGAAGGAGTTGGGGGAGAGATCATGACAATCGAACCCGTAGTAATACATGACTCCCCGAACAAACGGGTGAAGGGGAAACCTGATCCCACGGACGAAATGGGGAAGGAAGACGACTCTCTCATGAGATTCCGGAGTAGGGACGATCTATCTCGCCAGGGGAAGACGGTGGCCGATCTTCTGGGCCAGATACCTGGCTCCCCGGAGCTTCTTGATATCCTTCTCGTGGATAGTTGAGGCCATCCATTTGCCTCCTGCTCCGGATCCAGACATCTTTGGAAACCTTCCCTTCGGTAGGGAAGAAGAGTGCTTGGGTGTTAGGGCTTGCACAGAGGGGAATGAGCTAGCAGGAGAAGGAGGCGTGGGTAAAAGAGAAAGGAGCCTATCCTCCTTATAAAGGCGATAAAGGCTTTTTGTGCTTCCCCACTTGCCTGGTGGAACCCGTCCGCCTCCCACTCACGGAGATTAGCGGCACAGTTAGATTACCAATGCCCGTATTGATGAGAATCCCGTAATAAGGGGACACGATATCTGCTTTGACAAGACGTGTCATAAAAACCGCCTCGTGATATGCGTTGTAGCTGGTTGTGGGGAAACAGTTCAAATAATGATCCGACCTTAATAACGTGTCACGTCATCAGGAAAAGTTGTCAGCAGATTGCATTTGTGAAATATCATTCTCTGTACGGTGGTATGCGAAGATCATTTTTTTAGATCTAGACACGATTTGAGTGTTCGATGATTATTTTGGAGTAGTCGGAGGAGGAACCCGCCTTGCAATGCCAAAGACAATACTGCGCGCCGGACTCATCGTCGTTGAAGCCTGGTTCAGGGGCTACTGAGGGAGTTCTGGATTAGGGGGTATTCGGACAGCCGGACTATATACTTCGACCGGACTGTTGGACCGTGAAGATACAAGACTCAAGACTTCGGCCCGTGTCCGGATGGGACTTTCCTTCGCGTGGAAGGCAAGCTTGGCGATCCGGATGTTATATTTCCTTCCTTGTAACCGACTCCATGTAAACCCTAGACCTCTCCGGTGTCTATATAAACGAGAGAGGTTGGTCCTTAGAAGGCTGATCACAATTACATTCATACCATCATAGGCTAGCTCCTAGGGTTTAGCCTCTACGATCTCGTGGTACATCTACTCTTGTACTACCCATATCATCAATATTAGTCAAGCAGGAAGTAGGGTTTTACCTCCATCGAGAGGGCCCAAACCTGGGTAAACATCTGTGTCCCTTACTTGTTACCATCAGCCTTGACGCACAGATCGGGACCCCCTACCCGAGATCTGCCGGTTTTGACACCGACAGCTGGGTTTATCCGCCCGTCCCCGGAAGACGCAAACTGCCCTGGATTTAGGTCCGGGCCTCCTGCAGGTGCGATATCCCGAGTATTGTCCGACAGCAGGTCTAAGCCATGCTCGTCGTGACTGTTCGGCGCTCCCGGCGTAGGACCGAATCCGTCGAAGATCAAGTCTCCACAGATATCGATCGTGTAGTCCAAGTTTCCGAACCTGACCTGATGGCCAGTGGTGTACCCGTCGATCTGCTCCAGATGGCCGAGCGAATTGTCCCGCAATGCAAAGCCGCCGAACACGAACATCTGTCCGGGGAGAAAAGTCTCACCCTGGACCACGTTGTTGTTGATGATTGAAGGAGCCATCGAGGCTTGCAGCAATGACACAGAGGAACTCTCAATGAAAGCACCAATGTCTGTGTCAAAACCAGCGGATCTTCGGTAGGGGGTCCCGATCTGTGTGTCTAAGGCTAATGGTAATAGGAGGCAAGGGACACGATGTTTTACCCAGGTTTGGGCCCTCTCGATGGAGGTAAAACCCTACTTCCTCCTTGATTGATCTTGATGATATGAGTATTACAAGAATTGATCTACCACGAGATCGTAGAGGCTAAACTCTAGAAGCTAGCCTATGATGATTATGATTGTCCCTCTACGGACTAAACCCTCCGGTTTATATAGACACCGGAGGGGGCTAGGGTTTACACAAATTCGGTTACAAAGAAGGAGATCTAATATCCGGATCGCCAAGCTTGTCTTCCACGCAAAGGAGAGTCCCATCCGGACACGGGATGAAGTCTTGAGTCTTGTATCTTCATGGTCCAACAGTCCGGCCGAAGTATATAGTCTGGCTGTCCGGATACCCCCTAATCCAGGACTCCCTCAATGATCTCTCACTAAATTTCAAGGTAAAAGTGTTCTCCCTGAGTATGCACCATTGCCAAAGTTTGTCGTGCCTAGACACCACGTGATGATCGGGTGTGATAAGCTCTTCGTCCATCTACAATGGGTGCAAGCCAGTTTTGCACACGCAGAATACTTAGGTTAAACTTGACGAGCCTACCATATGCAGATATGACCTCGAAACACTAAAATCTAAAGGTCGAGCATGAATCATATAGTTTATATGATCAACATAGTGATGTTCACCACTGAAAACTACTCCATTCACGTGATGATCGGTTATGGTTTAGTTGATTTTATCACGTGATCACTTAGATGATTAGAGAGATGTCTAACTAAATGGGAGTTCTTAAGTAATATGATCAATTGAACTTAAATTTATCATGAACTTAGTCCTGGTAGTATTTTGCAAATTATGTTGTAGATCAATAGCTCGCATTGTTGCTTTCATATGTTTATTTTGATATGTTCCTAGAGAAAACTGTGTTGAAAGATGTTAGTAGCAATGATGCGGATTGGATCCTTGATCTGAGGATTGTCCTCATTGCTGCATAGAAGAATTATGTCCTTGATGCACTGCTAGGTGACGGACCTCTTGCAGGAGCGGATACAAACGTTATGAACGTTTGGCTAGCTCAATATGATGACTACTTGATAGTTTAGTGCACCATGCTTAACGGCTTAGAATCGGGACTTCAAAGATGTTTTGAACATCATGGGCCATATGAGATGTTCCAGGAGTTGAAGTTAATATTTCAAGCAAATACCCGAGTTGAGAGATATGAAGTCTCCAACAAGTTCTATAGCTAAAAGATGGAGGAGAATTGCTCAACTAGTGAGCATGTGCTCAGATTGTCTAGGTACTACAATTGCATGAATCAAGTGGGAGTTATTCTTCCAGATAAGATAGTGATTGACAGAGTTCTCTAGTCACCATCACCAAGTTAGTGGAACTTCGTGCTAAACTATAGTATGCAAAGGATGACGAAAATGATTCCCGAGCTCTTCGCGATGTTGAAATCAACGAAGGTAGAAATCAAGAAAGAGCATCAAGTGTTGATGATTGACAAGACCACTAGTTTCAAGAAAAGGGCAAAGGGAAAGAAAGGGAACTTCAAGTACAATGACAAACAAGTTGTCACTCCCGTGAAGAAGCCCAAAGCTGGACCAAAGCCTGAAACTGAGTGCTTACACTTCAAAGGAAATTGTCACTAGAAACGGAAATGCCCTGAATATTTGGGGGATAAGAAGGATGGCAAAGTGAACAAGGGTATATTTGATAGACAGGTTATTGATGTGTGCCTTACTAGTGTTTATAGTAGCCCCTGAGTATTTGATAATTGTTCGGTTGCTAAGGTTAGTAACTCGAAACGGGAGTTACATAATAAACAGAGACTAGTTGAGGAGAAGTGACGATGAGTGTTGGAAGTAGTTCCAAGATTGATATGATCATCATCACACACTCCCTATACTTTCGGAATTAGTGTTAAACCTAAATAAATGTTATTTGGCATTTGCGTTGAGCATGAATATGATTTTATCATGTTTATTGCAATATGGTTATTCATTTAAAGTCAGAGAATAATTGTTGTTCTGTTTACATGAATAAAACCTTCAATGGTCATACACCCAATGAAAATATTTTTTTGGATCTCGATCGTAGTGATACACATATTCATAATATTGATGCCAACAGATGCAAAGTTAATAATGATAGTGCAACTTATTTGTGGCACTGCCGTTTGGGTCATATCGGTGTAAAGCGCATGAAGAAACTCCATAAAGATGGATTTTCGGAATCACTTCGTTATGAATCATTTGATGCTCACGAACCGTGCCTTTTGGCAAGATGACTAAAACTCCGTTCTCCAGAACAATGGAACGAACTACTGACTTGTTGGAAATAATACATACTGATGTATGCAGACCAATGAGTATTAAGGCTCGTGGCAGGTATCGTTATTTTCTGACCTTCACAGATGATTTGAGTAGATATGGGTATATCTACTTGATGAAATATAAGTATGAAGTAGTTGAAAGGTTCAAAGAATTTCAGAGTGAAGTGGAAAATCATTGTAACAAGAAAATAAAGTTTCTACGATCTGATCGTGGAGATGAATATTTGAGTTACGAGTTTGGCCTTCAGTTAAAATAATGTGGAATAGTTTCACAAACTCATGCCACCTGGAACACCAGAGCATAACGGTGTGTCCGAACGTCATAACCACACTTTATTTGATATGGTGCAATCAATGATGTCTCTTACCGATTTACCAATATTGTTTTGGGGTTATGCATTAGAGATAGCTGCATTCACGTGAAATAGGGCGCCATCTAAATCCATTGAGACGACACTGTATGAACTATGGTTTAGCAATAAACCTAAGATGTCGTTTATTAAAGTTTGGAGTTGCAATGCTTATGTGAAAAAGTTTCAACCTGATAAGCTCAAACCCAAATTGGAGAAATGTGTCTTCATAGGATACCCAAAGGAAACTGTTGGGTACACCTTCTATCACAGATCCGATGGCAAGACATTCTTTGCCAAGAATGGATCCTTTCTAGAGAAGAAGTTTCTCTTGAAAGAAGTGAGTGGGAGAAAAGTAGAACTTGATGAGGTAATAGTACCTTCTCCCGAATTGGAAAATAGTGCATCACTGGAATCAGTTCTAGTGATTCAAACACCAACTACGGAGGAAGCTAATGATGATGATCATGAAACTTCAGATCAAGTTACTATAGAACCTTGTAGGTCTTCCAGAGTACGGTCCGCACCAGAGTGGCACGGTAATCATGTTCTGAAAGTCATGTTACTAGACCATGATAAACCTATGAACTATGAGGAAGCGATGATGAGCCCAGATTCCACGAAATCGCTGGAGGCCATGAAATATGAGATAGGATCCATATATGAGAACAAAGTGTGGACTTTGGTGGACTTGCCTGATGATCGGTGTCGGTGTTAAAACCGGGGGATCTTGGGTAGGGGGTCCCGATCTGTGCGTCAAGGCTGATGGTAACAGGAAGCAAGGGACACAGATGTTTACCCAGGTTCGGGCCCTCTCGATGGAGGTAAAACCCTACTTCCTGCTTGATTAATATTGATGATATGGGTAGTACAAGAGTAGATCTACCACGAGATCGTAGAGGCTAAACCCTAGAAGCTAGCATATGATGGTATGGTTGTAATTGTGATCGGCCTTCTAAGGACCAACCTCTCCAGTTTATATAGACACTGGAGAGGGATAGGGTTTACATGGAGTCGGTTACAAGAAAGGAAACACAATATACGGATCGCCAAGCTTGCCTTCCACGCAAATGAGAGTCTCATCCGGGCAAGGGCCAAAGTCTTGAGTCTTGTATCTTCATGCTTCGATAGTCCGAACGTTGCACACAGTCCGACTGTTCGGATACCCCCTAATCCAGGACTCCCTCAGTAGCCCCCGAACCAGGCTTCAATGACGATGAGTCTGACGCGCAGTATTGTCTTCGGCATTGCAAGGTGGGTTCCTTCTCCGAATACTCCAAAGTAATTATTGAACACTCGAATCGTGTCCGGATCTGCAAGATGATCTTCACATGGCATAAATCTGATCTGCTGGCAACCTTCATCCGTCGTGCCCGTGCATTGTGGCCTGGTCCAACACGAACCAGCATTTCTTACCCCACAACGACTCGTGTTACGAGGCGGTTTTATTGGCATGTCCCGTCGAGGCAGAGATTGTGTTCCACTTATTACGGGATTTTCCATTAATATGGGCATGCGTGACCCCACGACGGCCGTTGGTATAACTCCATGTGTTTTTAGATAAGCCTCAAACGGTCACACCGAGGACTCTTGATATTCACCCTCTTTATAAAGGGGTCGAGGCCTATGCCTCTTTTCCACCTTCCTCGCGCCTTCTCGTACCTCAAGCTCTAACACCCGAAACCCAAGCTTCGACACCCCAGATCCTCCAATATGTCCGGATCCGCCCCTCAGGGCCGATGGGTGGCCTCCTCGATTCAAAAGGAAGATATTGCGAGGCTTAGGAAGGTCGGATACCTGACCGCCGATATTCAGCACAGGCTTCCTGCCCTAGGGCAAGTCATCCCCACATCGGAGCCTAATGAGTGTGTCTTTTTTGTCCCACACTTCCTCCGCGGCTTGGGCTTCACCCTCGACCCCTTTGTGAGGGGGCTCATGTTCTATGACGGGTTGGATTTTCATGATCTGGCTCCAGACGCCATCCTCCATATATCGTTGTTCATCATCGTGTGCGAGGCTTTTCTCCATGTCGCCCCACACTTCGGCTTATGGCTTAAGACTTTCAATGTGAAGCCGAAGATGATCGAGGGGCGACATGCGGAGTGCGGAGGAGTCGTAATAAGCAGGATCGCCGATGCCCCGTGGCCAGAGGGTTCTTTCTCGGAAGTATCCGACGTATGGCAACGAAGGTGGTTTTATGTTACGACTCCTAGAGGCACGAAGTGGGTGGCTGCTCCCGAGTTCCGCTCGGGTCCCCCGTCACAGCTAGCGTCTTGGACCGACATAGGGTGGAATTGGGGGCCCGCTGGTGATGTACCAGTACTGCAGAATCACATCCGGGAGCTCCTTGAGAGGGACATTAACCTTGTCAGCATAATGCAAGGGATGCTGATCCGACGGATGCTGCCGTGCCAACGCCGGCCTCTCCGGATGTGGGAGTTCAATCCGGAGGGTCCGCAGACTGTCTAGCACATCTTCGGCTTGAAGCTCGAAGAGATGTGCAAATTATTCTTCGGACAGAAAGTAGAGTGTCCAGACACCACCGAGGATGCGGGCCTAAGCTGCAATCGCCTAGATGCCCAAGTAAGTAGTCTTGACACCGGACACCTTGTTTTGAGTTAGTCATATTTGTTTATTCTGAAAATCCTCCGTGGCCAGGAATGGCTCAGCAAGGCAGAGAGAATCAGGTGTCCGACGCCACTTCCTGAAGGCTCGCCTGTCCCACCGTGGCCAAGATGCTTGACCGGGTACTCAGCAGGATGCCCTCGGAGAAAGACAAGGGGAAGAACGAAGAAACCGAACCCACACGCTACGCATCCGATCTGGGGAAATTGTTACCTCCCCTAAGGAGGATAGTCGGGAAAGGGAGGCTAAGGAATCCTCCCCGCGCGGGAAGAAGAGGGCTGCCTCCGAAGACATGGAGGCAGAGATGCCCCAACTAAGGAAAAGACATCCCTAGGGGGCCTTGTCCCGATGGGCACCCTCACCGCATCATGCCCTCCAACGGGCCATCCCTCAACCGAGCTGTAAGTCTATTCACAATCCAAGGGTACTGTGTTTATCCTAGATCAATAACCAGGATTCAACTTTTTTGCAGTCCGGCAAGCGGCTCTTCTCAACAGGGTTCGTCTTCGGGGGACCTTTCTCCAACTCATGAAGCGGGCGACACCGAGGTGTCGTCACGAAGGAGTCCGGATCTGCTGAATCCGGAAGCCAATACATCAGCCGCCCTGAGTCCGGGGCATTTGGCTCACACGGGGGGCGATGGGAAGGGTCCGGCGCAGTTCAATGTCCGGCCGGACGCACTGACAGGCTTACTGGAGCGAGCTGCGGTCCCGGGGGAGCACCGCTCGTTAATGAGTGCGATGCTCAAGAAGATTTCATCCGCTACAAGCGGCTTGAATGAAGCATTCACAAGCCTGCTCAGAGGCTTTGAGGTGCATAATGAAGAATACACTATTTCTTTGGCTGTGAGGCATGCGCTAGGTGTGCTCCATATAGATAGTAGCCCCTGAGACTCTGGTTGCCCGCCCTAGGCGGCAAACGGAATATGTGCAGGTACCTGTGGGTCGGGACACCGGCCAGTCCGTTGAAGTTGCCGAACTAACAAGGCAGATTGGATCGATTAATGCCGATATCACGCTGGTGAATGAGTGGCTGGAAAAATCACAAGGTATGTGTCATGCCTTCCCTTGTATAGGAAAATATGAAGGTGGCATGATATTAATGTAATATGTTTGGACTGCAGATGGTGCTGCTGGCATGGAGGCCCTGAGGGCGGAACTTGCTCAAGCCAAGGAACAAGCTCGGGTGAGTAATGCGGCTTCCCTAAAGGCGGCCGAGGAATTGAGGGACGAACAGGCTGCTCATCGCCGAAGCGAGGAAAAGATAGCCGAAATGGCTATTGAGTTAAAAGATGCCGCTGACCGGTATGAGCTCCTTAAAAAGGAACATGAGGATAATTCGGCCGAACTGAAGAAGGCACTGAATGCCACCAAGGAAATCTGGACCGAGCTCAGGGGTGCGCGGGAGGAGCTTCGACAGGCTGGACAAATCGCGGCTGGGGGCTCCTATTTGCTATAGACGAAATTTTTCGATCCGAAGTACGCTCCCCTGGATGGACGCTGGAGTCCTGCAGACGCATATGCGGTTTTCGCGAAGAGTACGGCTAACACTGCCGACTTCTTCAAAGGTCAAGGTGACAAGGAAGTGGAGAAGCTTTTCTGGTCTCAATTCCATGCTCCCACTCGCCTGCTGCCGTTAAGTGACAAGATGACTGCTATAGTGGAGCTTCAGAGGCTGTCCGGGATTGCAATGCGGTCTGTAATAGACCATCTTTGGCCAAAGGGGCCTAAGCCAGACAGTTACTTTGGTTTGGTGCAACAGTTCCTTGGGGTCGTGCCTCGGATCGATGCCATGAGGAGGTCGCCGTGTATAGAGGGTGCACGGATGGCTCTTGCCTGCATTAAAGCCTATTGGACGGATATGGATGCCATAATTATAGCGGCCCAGGATCCGGTGGGGGGCCAATATCCGGCCGAGCACTACTTGGCACAGGTCACTGAAGGTGCCCGTCTAATAGAGGCGTAGTGCTCGAAGAATGTCTTGTTCGAATGATAAACGAAATCATTGTAAAAACAATGTTTATTTTGATTATGAGGCTGTATTTATACTATTTGCCTAAAAATATGATTATGTCCCCTGTGCGGCCGTTTATATATATGTATATATAAATATGTAATCCGAAAGTTAGCAGTCGTTGGCTTCAGCCCCCACGCATACAATGCGGGGGTGTTCGAGAAGAAATATGCTTAATCACACTTGATCCAATGTCTTGGACCATTAAGGAGGTGATCGCACGTCGAACTACGCAACCGAACTATATAGCTGTAACACTTTCGCTTTGCCGTGGGAGTCTAACATTGGGGCTACTATGTAGCCCCTGGTACGTTCGCATGCATCCGGATACGGGCGCGCATGTACATGATCAGGAAATGGCCCTTCATTAATGCGGAGGAATCCTAAAGATTCTGGTGAGTCCTCGAGTGGTTGAACAGTCTCTCGCTGCATCATGTCAGTCGGTTTTCGGCTTTCTCTACTGAGGTGCTCATCCGGAATAACCAGGGCACAATCGCAGTAGTTCTCCTTTGGCCACCTTAGCCGATAATAATGGAACGTAAGGCGGCAAACCCAGGAGCCGGGCAAACCCAACATTTGACCAAAGACATGATTGGGAGCTGATGCATATAAGGCCTAACTCATGACGCCGAACACTCCCGAAGGTATTCAGACTTTATAATAGATGATGGGCTCAATAATGCCTATTCATTATAAACCCTGTGTTTCCAGGTACGTGCATTAATCTATCGTGGCGAAATGCCAAAAACAGCAGTATCCTCTGTGGGTATGAACCCATGGGATGGTTAAACAACAAGAGGCAATAGAAAAGGTTTACACAGGGGCTTAATCTAAAAAGAAACCTGTTGAACGGGGCCCTGCTGCACGTCTGCGCCTTTCTCTCCATTGTGCCGTATCCTGGAAGAGTATCGCGCGGAAGTTGTATGCGGAAAAAAGAAAACTCATAGGAGGTTACAACGTTAGTATGCGATGGATAGTAAAAGTGTAAGCTGTTGGCCTCCCAATAAGGTTGAGCCAAGTGTGGGGCTTTATTAGGTAGTTATAGCCCCTGGTATCCGCTATAGGATTACATATATGGTGCCCTAGTTCAATTTGGGCTACCACACTCGTCTAACCGTGTCCATGGTCTTAACGACCGGTCATATTTTTTTGATGTTGGAGGTCGCTTATAGTCCGGGCGCGAGGGCTGTCGCGTGTTCCTCTGCGCGTGACGAGCGCTCTGTTATTCCGCTGACGGTAATGACGCCACGTGGACCAGGCGTCTTACGTGTAAGGTAGCCATAGTGCGGCAATGCGTTGAAGCGGGCGAAGGCCGTTCTTCCGAGCACTGCGTGATAGTCGCTTTGTAAGGGTGCGATGATGAAGAGTAGTTCTTCACTTCTGGAGTTGCCTGGATAGCTGAAGGTTACCTCTAGTATGACGGAGCCCCTGCTGTAGGCTTCAACGCCTGGTATCACCCCTTCAAAGGTGGTGTTGTTTTGGCTGATTTTGGATGGGTTTATCCCCATCCTGCGGACAATGTCCTCGTTTATTAAATTGAGACTACTGCCGCCCTCCATGAGGACCCGGGTGATATGGTATCCGTCAATCATTGGGTCGAGCACCAAGGCCTCTGATCCGCCGCACCGAATACTAGTCCGGCCGTCCAAGTAATCGAAAGTGATCGGATAAGACATCCAGTAGTTAGGCGTGGAATCTATATCGTGCGTGTCTCGATGCGCGCGTTTGTACCCTCTCATGGATGTATGGGTCGCGTGGATCATGTTTACTGTTTTAACCTCTGGCAGGAATTTTTTCTGTCCCGCAGTGTTGGGCTGGCGAGGTTCATCCTCGTCCTCACTTGGTGTTTCCCTTCCCTTGTGTTAGGCATTCAATTTCCCAGCCTACTTGAAGACCCAGCACTCTCTGTGCGTGTGGTTTGCAGGCTTGTCAGGGGTGCCATGGAGTTGGCACAATCTGTCTAGGACTCAATTGAGTCCGGACGGTCCCTCTTTACTGCCTTTAGATGGCTTATTTTGCTGATTAGGTCGAGAGCCCCTGAATTCGGCATTAACCATTGTGTTGTCCAAGCTCTCTTCCTTGTTTTGGCGTTTATTTTTATTACGCTGTGGCTTCCCGTTGCCATCCCTTATTTTGGATGTGCTGGGGTCACTGGTGCCTTTACGGGCTAGCCAGCTATCTTCTCCCGCGCAAAAGCGGGTCATAAGGCTTGTTAGGGCTGCCATTGTCCTTGGCTTTTCTTGGCCGAGGTGTGTGGTGAGCCACTCGTCACGGATGCTGTGTTTGAATGCCGCTAAGGCTTCGGCATCCGGACAATGAACAATTTGATTCTTCTTAGTGAGGAATCTGTTCCAAAGCTTGCAGGCGGACTCTCCGGGCTGTTGGACTATGTGACTTAAGTTGTCGGCATCCGGAGGCCGGACAAAAGTCCCTTGAAAATTGGCCCTAAAGGCGTCTTCGAGTTCTTCCCAACTCCCAATTGAATTTTCGGGGAGGCTTTTCAACCAGTGTCTAGTTGGTCCCTTTAGTTTGAGGGGAAGGTATTTGATGGCGTGGAGGTCATCCCTGCGAGCCATATGTATGTGTAGGATAAAGTCCTCTATCTAGACCCCTGGGTTTGTTGTTCCGTCGTATGCCTCTATGTTCACAGGTTTAAAGCCCTGTGGAAATTCATGGTCCAGTACTTCATCAGTAAAGCACAGGGGTGAGCAACCCCTCTGTATCTGGACATATTGTGGCATGTCGTCGGCTGTTGTTGTGTTCAGTGTTTATTCCGAACTGGTATTTGGTTGGTGTAATCGTTGTGGTGACCATAGTCCCTCGCCGGGGTGTGTCCTTTAGATCCGTAGATGGGCCTAGCTGCGCCGGCTTTCTTATCCAGGTGCTTACGTAGGTCGTGTGCGGCGTTTGTAGCTGCTTTGTTGCGGTTATGGAGTGGTACGTCTGGTCTCCTGGTCGTGTTATTCTTTGGTGGAACGGCCTCATCATCGAATTCTGGCAGTAGCTTACGTTTTGGGTAGCTCTTTGTATGGCGATCGTCGCCATATTTTTCTTCAGTGTCAAGCACTTTGTTCCATCTGCGATTGAGCGTTTCCTGTGCGGCTTTAAGCCGTTGCTTCTGCTTCTTCAGACTTCTTGCTGTGTCCATAAGCTTTTTGTGGAGGTTATCTTGTTCCACACATTCTTCCGGAATGATGAATGCGTCATCATCCGGACTGTCTTCTTGTCCTCGGTCGGTTTGATGAACTCGTCCCTCTGGATCATTGTCTTCGGGCGTCTGCTCTGAACTGTGTTCGGCGTGACCTGGTTCGTCCTGCTCCATCGCTGGTTTCGTATGGTCGTTGTTGCCTTCGGGGTTGGCCGGAGTATCGATCCTTCTGGCGCTCTTGCTGGTATTTTTACTATTGCTGGACTTGGAATGTCGTCTGCGCCGTTGCTTTGGCTTTTGCCCGGGGGTTTTATCTTCCGGATTTTCACCGTCATCCTCCTTGGGCGTATCCACCATGTATATGTCGTGTGACGATGTAACGCCCCGGATGTAACTTTCCATATTCATAACTCCAACTCTTGCCATTTCCGGCTATGTGATATGTTATTTCCTCCGTGGTTGGATTTTGTCCTTTGTTTTGCATTGTGTTCATGTCATGCATCTCATCTCGTAGCATCATGCGCATTGCATCTGCATGTTTTCATCAAGCTTGCATCCGTTCGTAGTTGCCGCATTCCCCCCTTGACTTTGTTATCCCTTTCGAGACCAACCGTTCATTTGTTGTCCGACCGTTTGAGCCTCCCTGCATAGCGCACAGACCCCTCACGCGCGTCGGAAACCTCTTCCGAACCCGACCCGCATGGTCATGACCGTTGGATCCGGATCATCCCCAAACTTCCCTAAATCATCATAGGTTTCTCGTTGGACTCTCCTAAGCTATTTATTTTCAACCGTTCAATTTTAATCGGAGGTTCCAAATAGTCCTAACCAAAATTCCAGTGCTATAAGTAGCAGTCTAACCCTAGTCCTGTCCCATCGATCCATCTAATCCTCCCGCCGCCGCCACCCATGTTCCTTAGGAGCTAGTCCCGTCGCCAACCAAATCCCCCTCGGGATCCATCCCTCACCAACCATCGCTCGCCACCAATAGCCTCCAGATCCCCTCGCCCTCCATCTCGCTCGATCCAGCGCCTCCCCAAGCACTCGATCCACCGACGCCTTGCTCCATCCTCTCCGTCCTCCTGCCATTGAGCAGCACCCGAGCTCGTGGATGCCCGGCGCCTGAAGCCTCCTGCCTCCCTGATGCTCGTCCTCCCGGGCATTAGTGCTCCAATGCCGGCCCTTGTGCAGCTCCCCGTCGCCTCTCTCCTTCCCCTGTTTCTTCTCTCTCCCTCACCTCGCGGCCTCTGTCTATTTTCTTCAGGACGACAGGAGCATGCCCTGCCATGGCCGCCTCGTCCCGGAGCAAGCTCGCAGGCGTCCTCGTCATCCTAGCACCGTCCACCACCAAGACTGGCCGGATCCGGATGAACTCGAGCTTCCTCGCCCCGGATCCATCCACCGCTGTTTGCCGTCTTGCCTCCCCGCCTTGGATCCGGTTGTCCCTGCTTTGCCAAGTCCACTATCGCCGCCTCGCACGTCCATGTCGCCGGCGAAAACTGCAGCAGCAGGTCGTGCCGCCAGCCTTCTCCCTACCTCGCCTGGTGCTCAAGCACCACCGCGCCGCCCTACCTTCCCTTCCTTCCTCTCCCTTCTTCTCCTTCTCATATCTCTCTCTCTCTGTCTTCTCGTGCAAGGAGCCCGACTTGCTGTCCATGGAGTTTTCAGGCAGCCGTAGCCGCCTCAAGCTCGTCCTTCGGCCAGATCCGGGCCCTACCGACCCCACCATCTCGCCTACGTCTGCCGTCCCAGTCTGTTCTGACCGATCCCCACCGAGGCCGCCTCGCCGGAGCTCCTACCGCATCGCGCTGCAGCCGTTGACCGCTGTCTGCATCGCCCCTCGCCTCCCCTGCTCGCACGACATTGTGCGTTGACCGCGCCCTGCCTCTCCGTCGAAGCCCAGCCGCTGCTAGATGCAGCCCGCGTCTAGCCTCCCCACCGAGCCGGCCCATGGGGCCTGGTGAGCACCAGATCCAGTGCCCTCTCCTGTACATGGTTGGGCCAGCCAGTTTCAGCCCGATCATGTTTTTTCTCATTCTGCGAATTTGTCCAATTATCTAGAGTATTACAGATTTGCAGAAAACCCCTTGTTGTTCATGCATCTAATAACTAAATAACCATGCACCATATGTTAAAACTTCAAATATGAAAAGTGCTTAGAATTTCAACTAGTTTCATAATATGCCACTTTCAACCCATGTTAAAATGTTTAAAATGATGTTTGTTTAAATTTGCTTAAATGCCAGGCTAAAATGATTTATTTCATAACTAAATAACCGTAGCTCCAATTTTAGTAAACTTTATATGTAAATGGGGTGGAAAAATGCATAGATTAACATGGTGCACTTACTTTGCATGTTTAACAACAATAAAATTATGTTTATATCAGAACAGTACCAAATCCAAAATATGCATATGGGGATTTCCCGGAATTGTTGTTTGGTGTTCTGGCCTCATTTAAACTTGCCTAAATAGTTAGTGTACTTATGCTTCACCTCTTGCCATGCTAATCAAAATTTAATATTGTTGGGTACATAAACGAGAGTGAACTAAATACTTGCATGTGGTGTTTTTTCAATATGCAACTCGTTGCATATTGAGCTCCACTTAACTTGTAGTACTGTTTGTTGCACTTTGCCATGCCATGCCTTATTAAACCGGACATGCATCATACTTGTTGGTGCATCATGCCATGTTTATGCTTGTGCATTTACCATGTTGTTTGTATCTTTCCGGTGTTGCTTCTTAGTTCCGGTAATGTTGCGATTGTGAGGATTCGTTCGACTTCTCCCGTTCGTCTTCTTCATGGACTCATTCTTCTTCCTTGCGGGATTTCAGGCAAGATGACCGTCACCTTGGATCTCACTACTATCATTGCTATGCTAGTTGCTTCGTTCTATTGCTATGCTGCGCTACCTATCACTTTTTCTTCAAGCCTCCCAATTTTCCATGTCAGCCTCTAACCTTTTCACCCTTCCTAGGAAACCGTTGCTTGGCTATGTTACCGCTTTTGCTCAGCCCCTCTTATAGCGTTGTTAGATGCAGGTGAAGTTGAAGATTGCTCCATGGTGGACAGGATTATGGTTGGGATATCACAATATCTCTTATTTAATTAATGCATCTATATACTTGGTAAAGGGTGGAAGACTCGGCCTTATGCCTGGTGTTTTGTTCCACTCTTGCCGCCCTAGTTTCTGTCATACCGGTGTTATGTTCCTTGATTTTGTGTTCCTTACGCGGTTGGGTGATTTATGGGACCCCCTTAACAGTTCTCTTTGAATAAAGCTCCTCCAGCAAGGCCCAACCTTGGTTTTACCATTTGCCTCACCACCACCTATACCCTTCCCTTGGGTCGGCCAACCCGAGGGTCATCTTTATTTTAGCCCCCCCGGGCCAGTGCTTCTCTAAGTGCTGGTCCGAATCGAGCAGCCTGCAGGGCCACCTCGGGGAAACTCGAGGTATGGTTTTACTCGTAGCTTGACTTATCCGGTGTTGCCCTGAGAACGAGATATGTGCAGCTCCTATCGGGATTGTCGGCACATCGGGCGGCTTTTCTTGTCTTGTTTTACCATTGTCGAAATGTCTTGTAAATCGGGATTCCGAGACTGATCGGGTCTTCTTGGGAGAAGGAATATCCCTCGTTGACTGTGAGAGCTTGTGATGGGCTAAGTTGGGACACCCCTACAGGGTATAAACATTCGAGAGACGTGCCCGCGGTTATGTGGCAGATGGGAATTTGTTAATGTCCGGTTGTAGATAACTTGACACCAGATCCGAATTAAAACGCATAAACCGTGTGTGTAGCCGTGATGGTCTCTTTTCGGCCGAGTCCGGGAAGTAAACACGGTTTTGGGTTATGTTTGGCATAAGTACGAGTTCAGGATCACCTCTTGATCATTGCTAGCTTCACGACCGTTCCGTTTCTCCTCTTCTCGCTCTTATTTGCGTATGTTAGCCACCATATATGCTTAGTCGCTGCTGCAACCTCACCACTTATCCTTTCCATACCCATTAAGCTTTGCTAGTCTTGATACCCATGGTAATGGGATTGCTGAGTCCTCGTGGCTCACATATTACTACAACAACAGTTGCAGGTACAGGTTATATGATGATCTTGGCACGAGAGCGATGTTTGCTTGTTTTGGGAGTTCTTCTTCTGCTTCTTCTTCGATCAGAGGATAGGTTCCAGGTCGGCAGCCTGGGCTAGCAGGGTGGATGTCGTTTGAGTTTCTGTTTATGTTTCATCCGTAGTCGGATGTTGTTCTCTTGTATTGTGATGTGGTATTCATGAGGCATTGGTTGCCTCTTATATGTATCCCCATTTATTATGTAATGGTTTGATGTAATGATATCCACCTTGCAAAAGCTTCTTCAAGATGCGCTTCTATACTTGGTGGGACCTTCGAGTTCCTTTAGGATAGGGTCACATCTTGGGCGTGACAGACGAGGCGGAAGTTCGGTGCCCCATAGGTTCTGAATCTTCTCCTGCATCGTCGTCCATAGCGTCGATGGCTTCGGAGTCGAAGTCAAGCGCGTCGGTTAAATTATCAACCGTGGCTATGAAGTGGGTGGTGGGTGGGCAGCGAATCTCTTCGTCGCCTGCTTCCCACTCAAGCCGAACATAGTTCGGCCGCAAGCCTCCTGACAAAGAGAGAGACTCCAGATGTGAACTCCATTACCGGAGCCCAACCAGGTTCGGCGGGCTCGGGAACGCGCGGACTAGATCCTATAACCAGATATCCTCAGAAGCGAGGCCTGTGTTCGGCTCCACTGCCGATGAGGGTACGGCCTGTGGGGCGGGGTCCATCCCTCCGTCCCTAGGCAACACAGCCTGCTCCGGATTTGAGTCCGGGGCTACTACAGGGGCGATATCCCGAGCGTTGTCCGACACCAGGTCCATGCCATGCTCGCCGTGACTGTCCGGTGCTCCTGGCGCGGGCCCCAATCCGTTGGAACTCAAGCCTCCGCGGATATCCGCCATGTAGCTCAGGTTTCTGAACCTGATTTGGTGGCCAGGGGCGTAGCTGTCGATCTGCTCCAGATGGCCAAGCAAATCGGCCCATAGTGCGAAGCCGCCAAACATAAAGATCTGTCCCGGGAGGAAAGTCTCACCTTGGACCGTGTTGTCGACGATGATTGGAGGAGCCATCAAGCCTTGCAGCGACGTCACAGAGGAACTCTCAATGAAAGCACCAATGTTGGTGTCAAAACCGGCGGATCTCGGGTAGGGGGTCCCGATCTGTGCATCAAGGATGATGGTAACGGGAAGCAAGGGACACAGATGTTTACCCAGGTTCAGGCCCTCTCGATGGAGGTAAAACCCTACTTCCTGCTTGATTAATATTGACGATATGGGTAGTACAATAGTAGATCTACCACAAGATCGTAGAGGCTAAACCCTAGAAGCTAGCCTATGATGGTATGATTGTAATTGTGATCGGCCTTCTAAGGATCAACCTCTCCGGTTTATATAGACACCGGAGACGGCTAGGGTTTACATGGAGTCGGTTACAAGAAAGGAAACATAATATCCGGAACGCCAAGCTTGCCTTCCATGTAAAGGAGAGTCCCATCCGGACACGGGCCGAAGTCTTGAGTCTTGTATCTTCACGCTTCAATAGTCCGGACATTGCACACAGTCCGGCCGCCCGGATACCCCCTAATCTAGGACTCCCTCAATCGGCAAGCCATAGAAAATAAATGGATCTTCAAGAGGAAGATGGACTTGATAGTAGTATTACTATCTACAAAGCTTGACTTGTTGCAAAAAGGTTTTCGACAAGTTCAAGGTGTTGACTACAATGAGATTTTCTCAATTATAGCGATGCTTAAGTCTGTCCGAATCATGTTAGCAATTGCCACATTTTATGAAATATAGCAAATGGATGTCAAAATTGCATTCCTTAATGGTTTTCTTTACGAAGAGTTGTATATGATGCAACCAAAAGGTTTTGTCAATCCTAAAGTGCTAACAAAATGTGCAAGCTCCAGCGATCCATCTATGGACTGGTGCAAGCATCTCGGAGTTGGAATGTACGCTTTGATAAGTTGATCAAAGCATATAGTTTTATATGGACTTGCAGTGAAGCCTGTATTTACAATAAAGTGAGTGGCAGCACTACAGCCTTTCTGATAAGTATGTGTGAGTGACATATTGTTGATCAGAAATGATGTAGAATTTTTCTGGAAAGCATAAAGAAGTGTTTGAAAGGAGTTCTTTAAAAGAAAGACCTCAGTAAAGCTACTTACATATTGAGCATCAAGATCAATTGAGATAGATCAACACACTTGATAAGATTTTCAATGAGTACATACCTTGACAAGATTTTGAAGTAGTTCAAAATGGAAGAGTCAAAGAAAGAGTTCTTGCCTGTGTTACAAAGGTATGAAATTGAGTAGGACTCAAATCCCGACCACGGCATAAAATAGAAAGAGAATGAAAGTCATTCCCTATGCCTCAGTCATAGGTTCTATAAAAGTATGCCATGCTATGGACCAGGCCTATTGTATACTATGCCCTAGTTTGGCAAGGGAGTACAATGGTGATCTAGGAGTAGATCACTGGACATTGGTCAAAATTATCCTTAGTGGAATAAGGATATGCTTCTCGATTATGGAGGTGACAAGAGGTTTGTCATAAAGGGTTACATCGATGCAAGATTTGACACTGATCCAGATGACTCTAAGTCTCAATCTGGATACATATTGAAAGTGGGAGCAATTAGCTAGAGTAGCTCCGTACAGAGCATTGTAGACATAGAATATTTTTGCAAAATACATACGACTCTGAATGTGACAGACCCGTTGACTAAACTTCTCTCACGAGCAAAACATGATCACACCTTAGTACTCTTTGGGTGTTAATCACATAGCAATGTGAACTAGATTATTGACTCTAGTAAACCCTTTGGGTGTTGGTCACATGACGATGTGAACTATGGGTGTTAATCATATACAGATATGAATATTGGTGTTAAATCACATGGTGGTGTGAACTAGATTATTGACTCTAGTGCAAGTGGGAGACTGAAGGAAATATGCCCTAGAGGCAATAATAAAGTTATTATTTATTTTTTATATGATGATAAATGTTTATTATTCATGCTAGAATTGTATTAACCGGAAACATAATACATGTGTGAATACATAGACAAACAGAGTGTCACTAGTATGCCTCTACTTGACTAGCTCATTAATAAAAGAAGGTTAAGTTTCCTAACCATAGACATGAGTTGTCATTTGGTTAACAGGATCACATCATTAGGAGAATGATGTTATTGACTTGACCCATTCCATTAGCTTAGCACTTGATCATTTAGTACATTGCTATTGCTTTCTTCATGACTTATACATGTTCCTATGACTATGAGTATGTAACTCCCGATTACCATAGGGACACTTTGTGTGCTACCAAACGTCACAACATAACTGGGTGATTATAAAGGTGCTCTAGAGGTGTCTCCGAAGGTACTTGTTGAGTTGGCATATTTCGAGATTAGGATTTGTCACTCCGATTGTCGGAGAGGTATCTCTGGGCCCTCTCGGTAATGCACATCACTATAAGCCTTGCAAGAAATGTATCTAATGAGTTAGTTACGGGATGATGCATTACATAATGAGTAAAGAGACTTTTCGGTAATGAGATTGAACTAGGTATTGAGATACCGACGATCGAATATTGGGCAAGTAACATACCGATGACAAAGGGAACAACGTATGTTGTTATGCGGTTTGACCGATAAAGATCTTCTTAGAATATGTAGGAGCCAATATGAGCATCCAGGTTCCTCTATTGGTTATTGACCGGAGACGTGTCTCTATCATGTCTACATAGTTCTCGAACCCGTAGGGTCCGCACGCTTAAAGTTAGATGATAGTTATATTATGAGCTTATGTGTTTTGATGTACCAAAGGTTGTTCGGAGTCCCGGATGTGATCACGGACATGACAAGGAGTCTCGAAATGGTCGAGACATGAAAATCGATATATTGGACGACTATATTTGGACACCGGAAAGGTTCTGGTGAGATTGGGACAATACCGGAGCTCCGGGAGGTTATCGGAACCCCCCGGGAGGTATATGGGCCTTAATGGGCGTTAGTGGAAAGGCGGGGAAAGGAGCAAGGGAGCGGGCACCCCCCAAGCCCAATCCAAATTGGGAGGGGGGCTGCCCTCCCTTTCCTTCCTCCCTCCTTCCTCTATCTTCCCTCTCCCTCTCCAAATACGAAAAGGATGAGTCCTACTCCCGGTGGGAGTAGGACTCCCCCCTTGGGCGCGCCTTGATGACCCACAAGCATAGGGGATCGCAACAACTTTCGAGGGTAGAGTATTCAACACAAATTTATTGATTCGACACAAGGGTAGCCAAAGAATATTCTTGAGTATTAGCAGTTGAGTTGTTAATTCAACCACACCTGGATAACTTAGTATCTACAGCAAAGTGTTTAGTAGCAAAAGTGGTATGATAATAAAGGTAACGGTAGCAAAAGTAAAGATAAATGTTTTTGGGTTTTTGTAGTAGTTGTAATAGTAGCAACGGAAAGTAAATAAGCGAAGAACAATATATGAAAAGCTCGTAGGCAATGGATTAGTGATGGATAATTATGCCGGATGCGATTCCTCATGCAATAGTTATAACATAGGGTGATATAGAACTAACTCCAATTCATCAATGTAATGTAGGCATGTATTCGGTAAATAGTCACACGTGCTTATGGAAAAGAACTTGCATGACATATTTTGTCCTACCCTCCCGTTGCAGCGGGGTCCTTACGGAAACTATGGGATATTAAGGCCTCCTTTTAATAGAGAACCGGAACAAAGCATTAACACATAGTGAATACATGAACTCCTCAAACTACGGTCATCACCGAGAAGTATCCTGATTATTGTCACTTCGTGATTGTCGGATCATAACACATAATAGGTGACTATAGACTTGCAAGATAGGATCAAGAACACACATATATTCATGAAAACATAATAGGTTCAGATCGGAAATCAAGGCACTTGGGCCCTAGTGACATGCATTAAACATAGAAAAGTCATAGCAACATCAATCTCACAACATAGTGGATACTAGGGATCAAACCCTAACAAAACTAACTTGATTACATGGTAAATCTCATCCAACCCATCACCGTCTAGCAAGCCTACGATGGAATTACTCACTCATGGCGGTGAGCATCATGAAATTGGTGATGGAGGACGGTTGATGATGACGACGGCGACAAATCCCCCTCTCCGGAGCCCCGAACGGACTCCAGATCAGCCCTCCCGAGAGAGATTAGGGCTTGGCGGCGGCTCCGTGTCGTGAAACACAATGAAACTTTTTCTTTGATTTTTTTCTCCCCGAGACGGAATATATGGAGTTGGAGTTGAGGTCGGAGGAGGTCCAGGGGGCCCACGAGATAGGGGGCCGTGCGCTGGGGGGGCGCCCCCTATCTCGTGGACTGGCCGTGGGCCCCCTGGCACTAATTCTTTCGCCAAAAATTCTTATTAAATCTGAAAAGTGCCTCCGTAGGTTTCTAGGACATTCCAAGAATTTTTCTTTTCTACACATAAAACAACATCATGGCAGTTATGCTGAAAACAACGTCAGTCCGGGTTAGTTTCATTCAAATCATGCAAGTTAGAGTCCAAAACAAGGGCAAAAGTGTTTGGAAAAGTAGATACGTTGGAGACCTATCAACTCCCCCAAGCTTAAACATTTGCTTGTCCTCAAGCAATTCAGCTGATAAACTGAAAGTGATAAAGAAAAACTTTTACAAACTCTGTTTGCTCTTGTTGTTGTAACATGAGAAAACAGCATTCAAGTTTCAGCAAATATTACGAACTAATCATACTCACAATAACACATAGGTCTCACAATTACTCATATCAATAGCATAATCAGCTAGCGAGCCATAATAATAAAACTCGGATGACAACACTTGCTCAAAATAATCATAACATGATATAACTAAATGGTATCTCGCTAGCCCTTTCTGAGACCGCAAAACATAAATGCAGAGCACCTTTAAAGATCAATGACTGACTAAACATTGTAGTTCATGGTGAAACAGATCCAGTCAAGTCATACACAATATAAACCAATAATAATGAATGCAAATGATAGTGTGCTCTCCAGCGGGTGCTTTTTAATAAGAAGGGTGATGAGTCAACATAAAAGTAAATAGATAGGCCCTTTGCAGAGGGAAGCAGGGATTTGAAGAGGTGCCAGAGCTCGATTTTAAAATAGAGATTGAATAACATTTTGAGCGGCATACTTTTGCTGTCAACGCAACAACTATGAGATGGCTGTATCTTCCATACTACATGCATTATAGGCAGTTCCCAAACAGAATAGTAAAGGTTTATACTCCCCCAACCACCAACAAGCATCAATCCATGGCTTGCTCGAAACAACGAGTGCCTCCAACATACAACAACCCTGGTGGAGTTTTGTTTAATTATTTTGATTTGCTTTGATCTTTTTTTGGATCATGGGACTGGGCATCCCGGTTACCATCCCTTTCTCGTGAATGAGGAGCGGAGTCCACTCCACGTGAGAATAACCCACCTAGCATGGAAGATATAAGCAGCCCTACTTGAAACATGAGCTGCTCGAGCATACAAAACAGAATTCCATTTGAAGGTTTAGAGTTTGGCACATACAAATTTACTTGGAACGGCAGGTAAATGCCGCATATAGGAAGGTATAGTGGACTCATATGGAACAACTTTGGGGTTTCAGGAGTTTGGATGTACAAGCAGTATTCCCACTTAGTACAGGTGAAGGCTAGCAAAAGACTGCGAAGCGACCAACTGAGAGAGCGACAACAGTCGTAAACATGCATTAAAATTAATTTACACCAAGTACAAGCATGAGTAGGATATAATCTACCATGAACATAAATATCATGAAGGCTATGTTGATTTGATTCAACTACATGCGTGAACATGTGCCAAGTCGACTCACTTAATACATTCAAAGGAGGATACCATCTCATCATACCACATCATAATCATTCTAATAGCATGTTGGCACGCAAGGTAAACCATTATAACTCATAGCTAATCAAGCATGGCACAAGCAACTATAATCTCTAAAAGTCATTGCAAATATGTTTACTTCATAATAGCTGACTCAGGAACAATGAACTCATCATATTTACAAAAACAAGAGAGGTCGAGTTCATACCATCTTTTCTCATCCCAATAAGTCCATCATATATCATCATTATTGCCTTTCACTCGCACGACCGAACGATGTGTATAATAATAAGAGTGCACGTGCATTGGACTAAGCTGGAATCTGCAAGCATTCAACTCAAGAGAGAAGACAAGTAATATGGGCTCTAAGTTAAATAAACAATCATGCATATAAGAGCCACTAAGCATTTTCAATATGGTCTTCTCGACCCCCAAAAGGAAGAAAAGAAAATAAAACTATTTACACGGGAAAGCTCCCAACAAGTAAAAGAAGAACAAGAAATCTTTTTGGGTTTTCATTTTAATTTCTACTACAAGCATGGAAATTAAACTAACTATTTTTTTGGTTTTTCTTAGGGTTTATCAAACACACAAGAAGAAAACTGGAAAAAGGAATTTAAACTAGCATGGATAATACAATGAAAGAGTATGAGCACCGACGACTAGTGTATGAACATGAATGTAAAGTCGGTGAGAAATACGTACTCCCCCAAGCTTAGGATTTTGGCCTAAGTTGGTCTAATACCAGTGACCGCCTGGCTAATATCCATAAGTGAAACTGGGGTAGTACTGAGATGCAGAGGCGACCGCCTCCTGAGCAGCAGTGTGTTGTCTAGCTGCCTCCATTCCCCTCTCATATTAGGTGGCTTCTTCCCTGGTGACAACAAATCTTCCTTTTATCTAATAATCAAAAAGGTAGGGAGCATGAAGAGTAACAGGGACGACGTTGCATCTGTTATAGGTTAGTCGATAATGGAGGAATTGTTCATTCCTCTCAAGAAAATGATGATCAAACATAGCTTCTTTATCTAAATAAATAGGAGGTACAATCATATCCCCCTCTCGTGGGGCTATATTAAGAAAATTAGCCACACGGGTTGCATAAATTCCTCCAAAGAAATCTCCCCTTCTACTATTATTCTGCAACCTACGTGGAACTATTGCCCCCAAGTTATAACCTCTATAACCTGACACGACACTCTTGAGGACACAGAGATCAGGGGCACACATATGACATACTTCGTCCTTACTGTTAATGCATCTACCAGTAAAGAGAGCAAAGTAATGTATAGCAGGAAAATGAATGCTCCCTATGGTAGCTTGTGTTACGTCCCTAGATTCTCCCACAGTAATACTAGCAAGAAAATCTCTAACTTCAGATTTGGGAGGATCATTAATATTACCCCACTGCGGGAGTTTGCAAGAAGTTGTGAAATCCTCTAAATCCATGTATAAGATGTATCATAAATATCAAACATAACACTAGGAGAATTATGCGTAGAAATATATTCGAACCTCCGCACAAAGGAATCAGTCAATTGATAATATTGAGGACACTTATCTTGTAAGAAGTCCTCCAGCTCGCCATTATGCACATACACGTCAAATTCCTCCTTGAAGCCTACTTCAACCATAAAATCATCGGATGGACACTCACAAGCCCGTACATTTGCGTCCCTTGGCAAGTTAACATCTTGTTCACGTATAGCAATCCTTGGCCCTTTCTTTGCCGAGGAACCTCCTTGGTACATTATTCTAAGCATATTTCTTTTTCTGAATTTTTTTGAAATTTTAGTAACTTCAAAATAAAAGTGAATAAAACTAAACAAGATTGATAGCAACTACTCGTACAAGTGCCTAGAGCCTATATCATGTATTGGAATTACTTGGGACCTCAAAAATTTAACATGCAAGTTCAAGAACATGGTCACCTATGCAGATAAAATTTGCAATGAATAAAGCACTAGAACAAAAACTAATTGGACCAAAGGAGGAGTCACATACCAAGCAACAATCTCCCAAAGCAGTTTTGCGAACGGAGCTTTGAGCTAAGAGATCAAAAATTGCAGCAAAATGAGCTAGAACTCGTGCTTGAGCTGGATGGGGATTTTTTGGGTAGAAGATGAAGTGTGTGGGTGCTGGCATAAGTGGAGGGGGCCCACCAGGGGCCCACGAGACAGGGGCACGCCCTAAAGGGGGGGGCGCCCTCCTCTCTCGTGGCCTCGTGCTTGCCCCTCCCGCAGCGTTTTCAGTGCCTAAAATCCTCAAATACTCCAGAAAAGATCATACTAAATTTGCAGTGCATTTGGAGAACTTATATTTTCAGACTATTTTTTAATGCACGAATAATTCAGAAAACAGACGGATAATACTATTTTTTCTTTATTTATTCTAATAACAGAAAGTAAAAAGAGGGTACAGAAGGTTGTGCCTTCTAGTTTCATCCATCTCGTGATCATCAAAATGAACCACTAACAAGGTTGATCAAGTCTTGTTAACAAACTCGTTCCGAATAACACGGAACCGGAGAAATTTCGAATAACACTAAGTTACCTCAACGGGGATATGAAAATCCCCAACAATAATAATATCCAATTTTTCTTGGCAGTAGGGAGAGGAAATTCAAAACCTACAAAAATGATAGTTGGAACTTTTTCAATAGAATTGATGCTATGAACTTGAGATTGTTTCCTCGGAAAGTGTACCGTATGCACATTACCATTAACATGAAAAGTGACATTGCCTTTTTTGCAATCAATAACAGCCCCTTCAGTATTAATAAAAGGTCTACCAAGGATAATAGACATACTATCGTCCTCAGCAATATCAAGAATAACAAAGTCCTTTAAAATAGTGACATTTGCAACCACAACAGGCACATCCTCACAAATACCGACAGGTATAGCAGTTGATTTATCAACCATTTGCAAAGATATTTCAGTAGTTGTCAACTTATTCAACTCAAGTCTACGATATAAAGAGAGAGGCATAACACTAGTACCGGCTCCAAGAAAACATAAAGCAGTTCTAACATAATTTCTTTTAATAGAGCATGGTATAGTTGGTACACCCGGATCTTCAAGTTTCTTTGGTATTCCACCCTTAAAAGTGTAATTAGCAAGCATGGTGGAAATTTCAGCTTCCGATATCTTTCTTTTGTTTAGATGATATCCTTCATATACTTAGCATAAGGATTTACTTTCAGCATATCAGTTAAACGCATACGTAAGAAAATAGGTCTAATCATTTCAACAAAGCGCTCAAAATCCTCATCATCCTTTGACTTGGATGGCTTAGGAGGAAAGGGCATGGGTTTCTGAACCCATGGTTCTCTTTCTTTACCGTGCTTCCTAGCAACAAAATCTCTCTTATCATAACGTTGATTCTTTGATTGTGGGTTATCAAGATCAACAGCAGGTTCAATCTCTACATCATTGTCTTTGCTAGGTTGAGCATCAACATGAACATTATCATTAACATTATCACTAGGTTCATGTTCATCACCTGATTGAGTTTCAACATCAGAAATAGAAATATCATTGGGATTCTCAGGTGTGTCTATAGTAGGTTCACTAGAAGCATGCAAAGTTCTATCGTTTTTCTTCTTCTCCTTTTTAGAAGAACTAGGTGCCTCTAAATTATTTCTTTGAGAATCCTGCTCGATTCTCTTAGGGTGGCCTTCAGGATACAAAGGTTCCCGAGTCATTCTACCAGTTCTAGTAGCCACTCTAACAGCAAAGTCATTTTTATTATTCAATTCATCAAGCAAATCATTTTGAGCTTTAAGTAGTTGCTCAGCTTGAGTAGCAACCATAGAAGTATATTTGCTAACACGGTGAAGTTCATCTTTAACTCTAGCCAGATTATCACCTACGCGTCCTATCTCGAAAGCATTATTCTTTAACTCTCTACCAACATAAGCATTAAAACTTTCTTGTCTAGCCATAAAGTCATCAAATTCATCTAAGCATGGGCTATGAAATTTAGTAGAGGGTATTTCAACTTTATCATATCTATAGAGAGAATTTACCTTTACTACTTGTGTCGGGTTATCAAGACAATGTGGTTCTTCAGGCGGTAAATTAAGACCATGTATTTATTCAATAGGAGGTAAATTGTTAACATCTTCAGCTTTAATACCTTTTTCTTTCATTGATTTCTTTGCCTATTGCATATCTTCAGGACTGAGAAATAAAACACCTCTCTTCTTCGGAGTGGGTTTAGGAATAGGCTCAATTGGTTCAGGAATTGCTTCAGGAATTGGCTCAGGAAGAGTCCAATTATTTTCATTAGTCAACATATTATTTAATAATATTTCAGCTTCATCGACTGTTCTTTCCCTGAAAACACAACCAACACAACTATCCAAGTAGTCCTTGGAAGCATCAGTTAGTCCATTATAAAAGATATCAAGGATTTCATTTTTCTTAAGAGGATGATCCGGCAAAGCATTAAGTAACCGGAGAATCCTCCCCCAAGCTTTTGGGAGACTCTCTTCTTTGATTTGCACAAAATTATATATTTCCCGCAAGGCAGCTTGTTTCTTATGAGCAGGGAAATATTTAGCAGAGAAGTAATAAATCATATCCCGGGGACTACGCACACAACCAGGAGCAAGAGAATTATACCAATTCTTAGCATCACCCTTTAATGAGAACGGAAATATCTTAAGGATATATAAATAGTGAGACTTCTCATCATTAGTAAACAGGGTAGCTATATCATTCAACTTGGTAAGATGTGCCACAAAAGTTTCAGATTCAGGGCCATAAAAAGGATCAGATTCAACTAAAGTAATAATATCAGGATCAACAGAGAATTCATAATCCTTATCAGTAACACAGATATGTGAAGTAGCAAAAGCTGGATCGGGCTTCATTCTAGCATTAAGAGACTGCTGCTTCCATTTAGCTAATAATTTCTTAAGATCATTTCTATTATTGCAAGCAAGAATTTCCATAGGAGCTTCTTCATTCATAACATAACCCTTAGGAACAACAGGTAATACATAATCATTGGGGGGACCTTCATCATCACTATCATCAGTAATAGGATCTTCAATATTTTCATTCCCCCTAACTCTAGCAAGTTGTTCATCAAGAAATTCACCTAATGGCAAAGTAGTATCACGCACAGAAGTAGTTTCATCATGCATAGCAGAAGTGGCATCATTAATAACATGCGACATATCAGAATTCATAGCAGTAGCAGGGTTAGGTGTCGCAAGCCTACTAATAACGGAAGGAGAATCTAGTGCAGAGCTAGATGGCAGTTCCTTACCTCCCCTCGTAGTTGAGGGAAAAATAGTAGTTCGATCATATTTTAAGTTCTTCATAGTGATCAATATATATAAATCCCAAGTGACTCAAAGAATAGAGCTATGCTCCCCGACAACGGCGCCAGAAATTAGTCTTGATAACCCACAAGTATAGGGGATCGCAATAGCTTTTGAGGGTAGAGTATTCAACCCAAATTTATTGATTTGACACAAGGGGAGCCAAAGAATATTCTTGAGTATTAGCAGTTGAGTTGTCAATTCAACCACACCTGGATAACTTAGTATCTGCAGCAAAGTGTTTAGTAGCAAAAGTGGTATGATAATAAAGGTAACGGTACCAAAAGTAAAGATAAATGTTTTTTGATTTTTGTAGTGGTTGTAACAGTAGCAACGGAAAAGTAAATAAGCGAAGAACAATATATGAAAGCTCGTAGGCAATGGATCAGTGATGGATAATTATGCCGGATGCGATTCCTCATGCAATAGTTATAACATAGGGTGATATAGAACTAGATCCAATTCATCAATGTAATGTAGGCATGTATTCCATAAATAGCATTGTTGAGGAAATCATTAACTGGTAGCTGCTCGGTTAGCTGACGAGTAGGGGATTAATCGGCTAATCGGCAAGTTAATTGACCATTTAATCAATTACTTGGGTGATTAATCAGTTAATCGGCTACTTAGTGAACCTACGAGTAGGGATTAACCGGCAAGTTAACTGGTTAATCGGATGAATTCTTGAACAGGGGTAAATAGTCACACATGCTTATGGAAAAGAACTTGCATGACATCTTTTGTCCTACCCTCTCCTGTTGCAGCGGGGTCCTTACGGAAACTAAGGGATATTAAGGCCTCCTTTTAATAGAGAACCGGAACAAAGCATTAACACATAGTGAATACATGAACTCCTGAAACTACGGTCATCACCGAGAAGTATCCCGATTATTGTCACTTCGGGGTTGTCGGATCATAACACATAATAGGTGACTATAGACTTGCAAGATAGGATCAAGAACACACATATATTCATGAAAACATAATAGGTTCAGATCTGAAATCATGGCACTCGGGCCCTAGTGATAAGCATTAAGCATAGCAAATTCATAGCAACATCAATCTCACAACATAGTGGATACTAGGGATCAAACCCTAACAAAACTAACTTGATTACATGGTAAATATCATCCAACCCATCACCGTCCAGCAAGCCTACGATGGAATTACTCACGCACGGTGGTGAGCATCATGAAATTGGTGATGGAGGATGGTAGATGATGACGACGGCGACGAATCCCCCTCTCTAGAGCCCTGAACGGACTCCAAATCAGCCCTCCAGAGAGAGATTAGGGCTTGGCGGTAGCTCCATGTCGTGAAAGGTGATGAAACTTTTTTTTTGATTTTTTCTCCCCGAGACGGAATATATGGAGTTGGTGTTGAGGTCGGAGGAGGTCCAGGGGCCCACGAGATAGGGGGCCGTGCCCTAGGGGGGGGGGGGCGACCCCTATCTCGTGGACAGGCCGTGGGCCCCCTAGCACTAATTCTCTCGCCAAAAATTCTTATTAAATCTGAAAAGTGCCTCCGTGGATTTCCAGGACATTCTGAGAACTTTTCTTTTCTACACATAAAACAACATCATGGCAGTTCTGCTAAAAATAGCGTCAGTCCGGGTTAGTTTCATTCAAATCATGCAAGTTAGAGTCCAAAACAAGGGCAAAAGTGTTTGGAAAAGTATATACGTTGGAGACGTATCACGCCTCCTCCCCTTGGCCGGCCCCCTCCTCCACTCCTTTATATACGGGGGAGGGGGGCACCCCATAGACACAACAATTGATCATTGATCTCTTAGCCGTGTGCGGTGTCCCCCTCCACCATAGTCCTCGTCGATAATACCGTAGCAGTGCTTAGGAAAAGCCCTACGTCGGTAGAACATCATCATCGTCACCACGCCGTTGTGCTGACGAAACTCTCCCTCGAAGCTTGGCTGGATTGGAGTTCGAGGGACGTCATCGAACTGAACATGTGCAAGAACTCGAAGGTGCCGTGTTTCCAATGCTTGATCGGTCGGACCGTGAAGACGTACGACTACATCAACCACATTGTACTAACGCTTCCGCTTTTGGTCTACGAGCTTACGTGGACACACTCTCCCCTCCCGTTGCTATGCATCACCATGATCTTGCGTGTGCGTAGGAAATTTTTTGAAATTACTACGTTCCCCAACAGTTGCCTCATTATCAGTAGCCAGAACCTTGTCAGAGATCAGATGAGTATCAGATGAAGAAGGAGGCAGTCCATCTTGTAAACCAGAACTGGGACCGGCCTTTGCCATAGTCAGTTGATCTGACAGAACATTTTGCACACAAGGGAAAACCTCCTCCATAATTGGCTGCATTTGTGGCTCAACCAGGTCAACTGTAGGCACCAAATTAACAGGCAAAACAGCCTCAAGAGCCTGATGGTCAACAAAGTTGGGAGCTGGTGGAGCAGGCACATCTTGTTGCTCATCCTCCTGGTAATCCTGCGTCAGAAGATCCAGGCCATTGCCCAAAATTTGCTGCAGAGGGGGATTTTGGTTCACTTCTTCACTTGCATGAGATGAGACACCTTTTGACAGAGAAACAGTGGTAGTGATGCTACTATGACCTTCCAGAGGAGGTGAGAGCTCCTCACCATCTTCCCAAGCAATCTCTTCCTGTTGAACAACCCGAAGAAAATCAAATTCCTCCTCTGCAACTACATTATTAACTGCAGGAGGCTGCAAAGCCAATGCCCATCATCTGCATCCATGTCATCTTGTGGATCAGCCTGAGGATTTTGGTGAAAGCTTGGGAAAGCTTCTTTGTTGACAGGCAATGGATGGGGGTCCATGCTTTCAGGTGGAATAGGGTCTTTCTCTGGAGGTGCCCCTCCCATCATCTGCTGCAGAAGAATTTCCACTGAAGAAGACCAGGCATCTTCATCAAACACTTCACCTTCAGACCGGCGGACACTCTTGGGAATCAAATCCAAATATCTGACCTTTGCTTTTGCAATCACCCTGCCCATGTGTAAAGGATCATTTTCCCAGGAGATTAACCTCCCAAAATGGCTGATGGCCCTAGCAATATCCTCTGAATTATAGAAATCGAAAGGAACAGCAAATATCAGCAGCCAAACAGTTCTATTAAACTGAGTTCTTCTGCAGTTGTGGACATTATCATGATTGTGAAAAGAGATGAAAGCATCTCCAAACTGGTGTCGGCTCTGAAGAACTAATCTATCTCTGTCTCTAGGATGGACAAAACGCACATATGCCTCCCCCAACGGACAACGCTGGATTTTGCTGATGTGAACTTGCTGAACATCCGCAAAGAAATCATTGAGCACTTCTTTCACATCCAAAAAAAGTACCTCATGAGGGAGTGGCTCGATGGTGACGATGGCCCAGTCTTCATGGCGCTTCTGACGGTGCAGGATAACCACCCTGGCCACACCATTTCGGCTTTCGATTTGAAGGATGTTGAAGCCATTGGAAACGAAAGGCAGAGGATCAAAGGGAATGTTGGCCATGGCCGGCCCGGTCGTGTTGGCGAAGCAGACCCTTGACTGCGGGGTGATTGGTCGGCAAGCTCGAGGTTGAAGAGTGGGAGGCAGGGGAGGAGATGAAGAGGCAAGTGCGAATCGAGGTTGAAAATTTGGGAACATGCCCTCTGAGAGCTGTCTAAAAGAGGAAACCCGAATCGCCGGTTGGGCCAGGCCTATAGCCCTAAACCAGTCGTCCACCACACCAGGAGCCCAAGCCTAGAAAGTAGGAGAGGGAAAAGAGGCCACCCGAAAAAACGGCCACAGGCCAATAAGTCGAGGCTTGGGGCAGGCCCGGGCCATGTGGCCCAAGTTGCCACACCCATAGCAAGTAATAGCCCTGTTTGAAAATCCAAAGTTCGAGCCTTCTACTCCCTGATCCACGCGATTATTAAGCTCAGGTGAGTCATTGCACTCAATGCGCCTAGAAGTAATTTCAGGCTCATGCAAATCCAATGATGAGGCCAGTAATCCAGCCAGACGTTGGAAAACTGAAGTGTGCCGAGGCTCCTCCCGCCGGCGATCACCGGAACTTCCCTGGGAGGAAGAAGGAGCATGACCTCTGGTAACCACAGTCCAAGCACTTTGCTCTTCCTAGTAAAACAATCTTTCCTCACGACGCCAATTTGGGCCACCTTCTCCCCAGAGACTAAAAACCAACTCAAAGTCCCTCTCAGTGATACGATCATTGTTGTAGATCTCAAACCCAACAGATTTTGAGGCTACTAAAAATTGGAAAGAACGATCCTGGATAAACTTAACTCTAAAACCTTGAGGGTAGCCACCAAAGCATCATTGAAGGGCAATACTAACTGTGTGACAATCCAACCGAAAACATGCACGGCCAAGAGAAACCACAAGCTTGAACTCACGCTACCGAAAGCCAGGGAGAAAACCACCGGATGCCCAAATTTTTGGCGTATGCCAAGTTGGAAGGCCTTACCTCTGGCAAAGTCTAGGAGAGGAGGTGCCATGGGACAACCAGTGAGGTGGACGCCAGGGCCGGAGTGGCCACCAGTGGAGGAGCCGCCTAGGAGGAGAGGGGAGGAGAGTGAATGAGGCAGTTTTGAAACAAGGCATTGTTAAGATAATGTCTCAGTTAATATGAATGAATCACACTGTTTGAGAATTGCTACTCTCCTACTTTGTTTCCCATTAAGTTAAGGTAGATGTTTTTTCTTCTGGGAGTATAAGTCATCAATCATTATTTCTCAGTAATTTTTCCCTTATACCTATTGTTGCATACAGGGATATCAAGGGGCTGTTTGGTTATTGCCTGTGTGAGCCTTGCCAATCGGTTTTATTTCGACTTTGATTTTAGTTGAACTACACAAAAGGAACCAATGTGTTTAAGGCAAATTGGTGCATTATTGGGCCCAGTTGGTCTTTCCACTTTGCAGAAAGAGGCAGTCACTGTTTGCGCTACATTACACAGGGAATGATCAAGAGCTTTATAGAGTATTAGTAGACGCTGGTGACATGACTAGTCTGCTCAGAGCATTGGCAACTCAACAACACGTGGAGTGCAAAATTCACTCTAGAATTAAAGGTATGACCAAGTCAGATGCCGACGCAGCTATAACAAACAAGGTCAGTATCGGCCTTCATCCACATGTTCAAGGGAAAGAACCTGTCCAGCAGAATACTACCTTTAAGAAGGGTAAGAAGAAAGACAAAAGGAGAGATGCCTGCTTTAGTTGTGGTTCATAGGAACACTGGGCAAACAAGTGCCCAAACAAGTACAAGAAGCCAGGACATGACTCCAAGTCTGTCAATATCACTCTAAGCAACAATGATGGGGCATCTGGGTATGATAATCTGTTTAACGTACTTTTAGTTTGTCAGTCCACTAATCGGTGGGTTGACACTGGGGCCAATATTCATGTGTGTGTTGACGTGTCTTTTTTTTCTTTCAACATATAAATACGAAATCCACAGGGATGCTCAGCTTGATTTTAGAGGAACTGCACAAAATGTTGAGATGGTTCGTGTCCTCCATAATACTTCATCATGCACAATCCATCTAACGGTTCTCTAATCATTCATCATCACCTTGAGCCACTGGACCATCAGCTGACAAACTGATGAAAAACCCTACCCGTTCCACAATCATAGGCATTACATATTTTGAATGGGAAAAGCTTGTCAAAGTTTAATCATTGATGTTAGCATGAAGACATTAGTTTAATATATTGGAATTGGAAAACATTGTCAAATTTTGCTCATTGATGTTAGCCAAAAGACATGCATTTGCTATTTTTCAGTGGGACGCCCTATGCTGTGAGCAGCGTCAATCGTTTTTTCTATTCCTGTGTTCAGTTTAGAAGTAAATAGTTACTCTGCTGAGATGCATAGTCACATGAATGTTGACTTATGTAAGGTATTTTAATAGTTTGTTCTGAATGTTGTCTATGTAATGCCAGGCCTTGTGAGTTTGATTGCAAAGTTGAGCTTGGAATGTTGTGGCATGGGACATCACGAGCTATTCCGTGCCTCCTGAGAATAATGCTTCTTATGGTTTTTCATGTTGATCTAATGCCAGTGATTTGCATGTTAAGAAGATCATCCTCTTCTGTTGTTTCTGTGCTTAAGAAGTTCATCATCTTATGTTTCATTCATAACCTATATGACAACTCGGGTAGGTTAGAGGTGAAACCATATGATCTTCCGACCAACTCATCATCTTAGGCCATGATTGGATCGTTGTTTTCCAACCAAAGCCACTTGTAAAACTGATGCTTGTAAATAAAAGCAGATGGTGTTCGGAGAAGCGCTTGGTTGGTCGATTTCGACTAGTAAAATATACACTAATCTCTCAATTTACATGTGTAACTCGTCGGTTTTCGTTACAGACCTCGGGCCGTCGGTTTCATTACTCCTGTATTTTACGCGTTGTTTTTGGTGACGAGTAAATTACACTTGTATCTTAATACAGGTGTGAAACAACCCAGAGCTCCCAAGCCCGGCCTTAGAGCATCTCCAATAGCTTGTCTATATGGATATCTATACTCTTTTCCACGACGTGAGCCCAAAACAGTCATCCAACAGCTTGTTTATATGGTCGTCCAAATATACACATCCTCTAAATTGACCTCGACAATGTCCACGCCTGGAAAATGTGAAGGCGCCGTGTAAACTCAACTGCAGTCATGATTTCTTCCTCTCCCTAGAGACAGCCCACCTGTCATGGTCCCTATATATAGACGTTCTGATGCAAAACTGGACGTGTATATCAGGGAATCTTTTTAGACCATTGTGCTCATAGGCGTCCAATGATCCTGGCTTCCTGAATTAGCAGTGAACGCTGTATCAGACCATTTGTAGGGCCCGCGAGGTCCTCTCCGTCGTCCTTCGAGTTGTTGCGCTCGCCGTGGCACCGAGCATTGTCAACATGGTCAACGAACATGAGGAATCATGTGATGACTTTACTTGGAGAGGATGACAGTAGGGACCCACTAGGGCCATAGCCGTACGTACGCAAGTTCCTCCTTATTATATAGTACAACTATATTTTTTTCCTTCCTCCTGGTTTCCTGACATCAGGTCTCACACAATCGTCAACCTATATAGTCAATAAACGAGAGAATTGCACAAGGAGTGCCGGACATTTAGGACCCAACAGCTCTAGTAGTATTTGTGTTTTTGAGGTGTGAGCAGAGTTTTTCTTGAGCGATGTTTATTTTTGAGACAATTGAGCGATGTTTTTGTTGTTGTTCAGAGGAGCTGGGTATCAACTGGGCGGGCTATGGACCATTTGGCCTAGGCTATTATTTTACGTCGACCAAATATCCAGCCCAGATATTAGTATTTAAATGTGCAAATGGCTAGCCCAGCTATTCTTTTTTTGCGGAATACCCAAGTTAGGTCAACTTGTTATTCTCCGGGACGCATTAGACTTGCCAAGAAAATGGGCTTTAAGAAATAATAAATGGCTTGTAATTAAAAAAATTGGCTGTAAATATAAAAAACACACCGAACAGGTACATTTTTAATTCTTCTCAAAAAAGGTATTTTTTTAATTTCATTACTTGTTGCGCGCTCAAAATTTTGTTGGATTTTGACCTAATACAAATTTATTTTGAAATTATATTTGATCTGACTATAAATTTCCGGTTAAAATATATTTCGGATCCCATCAAAATGTTGGAAATTTTGTTGAATTTTCTTGAGCGGTTGGCTGAAATTATTAACAAAGTCCTGGCTAGAAAATGGGCTGTAACTTTAACAAACAGTAAATGGACTGAGTAAATTCCATTAGAATTACAAATGGGCTGTACATTATATAACAAATCATAGAAGGGCTATATGTTCCCTGCCACAGATGTGATGATCACTTGTGGGCCTACTAAGTTGACGCGTACAAAAGGCTTTGTCAACTTATAGTCAACACACAATTCTGTTAGCAGTGGTTGTTGGATGTCCATCTAACGGTTGTGGTGCTTCTTCAATCTCGGGTATTCATGCTTTAGCCGCCCAAACCACCGCCGGCGGTACCGCCTGCTACCGCCACCCGTGGCCGGCTGTGCTGCCACGCAGGCCTCACCTGCCCACCCTACTCCCATCACCGTCCAGGCCATTCCTCTACTCAGCAATACCTCCTATTATTCTCCGGCGACGACAACCTCACACCGCAGCCGAACCAGGGAACCCTCATACTCCCTTCCGCGTGGGCATCCACTGCTGTGTCTTCGCCGGCTCCGGGTCGTTCCCTTCCTAGGCCAGGTTCTCTCGGCTCGGAGTGGTCAACTTTGTCAACAAATAATAGCCATCGGAAGATGCATGAACGTGGAGTGGCTGGCAGTAGGGACCCGCATGGGCCATGGCCGCACGCGAGCAAGTCCCTCCTTATTATGTGAAAACAAATGATTTCTCCCCCTGACAGGTTTGAGCCACCAGCTACATCTTCGCACGCAGGGAAGTGTTTCCTTTATTACATGGAAAAAGAGTTACCTCTCCCTGACAGCTGGGACCCACCAACTTTATTATGATCTTTCGCAAAAATATAGATTGTACCAAAGATGCTAAATTGTTTTCTTTTTATTCTAACTCGAAAAGAAGAAATTAAAAAACCCTGAAAGCGTCTTCGCACACAAGGAAGTGCCACCTTATTACGAGCAAGAAAATGATTCCCCCCGCTAGCTGGGACTCACCAGATTTGGAGGCTGACTTGTGGGTGAACTGAGTTGATGCGTACGGGCTTTGTCAACTTAGTCAAAACGATTCTAGCTGCACTGACCATTGGATGTTAAATCAACAGCCGTGCTGCGTCTTCAACCTCTGGTCTTCTTGCTCTAGCCGCCCAAACCAGTCCCGTCGTACTGCCTGCTCCAGCCTCCCGTGGCACACTGTGCTGCCACAGGCCTCACGAACTGACCATACTACACTAGCCAGACCTTCCCTCTACTCACCCACACCCCCTGTTATTCTCCAACGACGCCAGCCTCACACTGCAGCCAAAGCAGTAAACATTCGTAGTCCCCTCCACGTGGGAAACAACAGCCGAGTCTTCCCTGGCTCCTGGTCATTCCCTTCCTAGGCCTCGCTGTCATCCCCGCCTTGGTGCTCTCGATGCAGCGTGCTCAACGTGGTCAAGGAATGACTTCCATCGGAAGAGGCCTGTATGTGGATAGGATGATAACTGGGCCCACGGCCGCAACAAGGAAGTTCCTCTTTATTACGCGCAAAATAATGATTCCTCCACCTGACAGCAGGGACCCACCGGAAGGGCCTCTGTATTTTGCGAAAAAAACATTCCTGCCATTGACAGCTCGGACTAATAGGCTATATCTCTTCGCACGCAAGTGCCACCTTATTACTATGCACAAAAAAATGAAGACTTGCGCTGCTAGGTGGGACCCCCCATATTTGGAGGCTGACTATGGGCCTACTAAGTTGACGCGTACGCAGGGCTTTGTCAACTTAGTCAATATAAACAATTCTAGCTATAGTGACCGTACGATGGTGATCCAACGGCTGTCGTGCTTCTTCAACCTCTGGTCTTCTTGCTCCAGCTGCCCAAACCATCGCGGGTCGTGCCACCTGCTCCTGTCTCTCGTGGCCGGTTGTGCTGCCGCGCAGGCCTCACCGCCCCCTCCTACTCCAACCGCTGGCCAGGCCATCCCTCTAGTCACCCACAATCCCTGTTATTCTGCGGCGACGGCAGCCTCACACCGCAGCCGAACTAGTCAATCCTCGTACTCCTCTCTGCGTGGGTATCCACTGCCACGTCTTCGCCGGCTCCGTGTCATCCCCTTCCTAGGCCTCATCGTCGTCCACCGCCTTGGTGCTCCCGGCACGGCGTGCTCAACATGAACGACTTCCATCAGAAGAGGACTGTACATGGAGAGGCTAATAGCTGGGTCCCCGACCGTAGCAAGGAAGTGCGACCTTATTACGCGTATAATAATTATTCCTCCACATGGCAGCGGGGACCCACAGGAAGGGACTCCGTATTTTGCAAAAAATCATTTCCCCCCTGACAGCTGGGACCTACCAGCTACATCTTCGCACGCAAGGAAGTGCGTCCATATTACGGGCAAAAAAATGATTCTCCCCCTTAACCGCTGGGATCCACCGTCAATAACTTAGCACGCAAGGAAGTGCTTCCTTATCCTCACTGATAGTCGAGACCCACTTGGTCGAACCATACGTAGCGTTGTCATTCTGATCGCAAATGTGTACGTACATACTGATCGATCAGTCTCTCTGCAACGATGAACCGTGGCCGAGCAAGCAGCGACACATGTAGTAGGACAGCCCCCGACGTAGCCGCTCAAGCAGTCGAGTCAAAACCGTGTACACATATGTACAACCAGATGCTAAAGAATACGGCCATGTACGTACATACGGGCGGGGTCTCGAACGCCTACTCGTGCATTTATACGACCAGGGCTCATGTACATGGAGAGGCAACAGACGACAGCAATGGCGTCCTATTCATCGAAAGCCAACTAGCTGGGTCAGAACAGAGAAACTGCATCGTGTTCATGGGGAGGCAACGGAATGCGTCGTGTTCATCGGGAGGCAACGAAATACGTCGTGTTCATCAGCAGCCAACCGGCTTGGATGGAACAACCAAAACAAGGTCTGGCGTACCATAGAATGGAGGAAACGGGCCTTCCTTTCAACCGCGTATGGTCGAAACCGGGTCCTGTTCATAGAGAAGGGTCTGGCGTACGTCAAAATGATGGAAACATACTTCTGTTCGAGCTCCTACGGTCAAAACGGGGTCCTGTTGATCGGGAGGGGTGTGGCGCACCGCAAAATGGAGCAAGCGGACTTGTGTCGGAGGGCCTACAGTCAAAATGGAGGTCCTGTTCATTGGGAGGGGTGTGGCATACCGCAAAACGGAACTCCACGGGCTACTGTTCATCCACCGTCGACTTCCTCCAGCCTCCACCTGCTACTGTTCATCCAGCGTTGACTTCCTCCAGCCTCCACCTGCTACTATTCATCCAGCCCTCCATGGGGTCCTGTTCATCCAGCCTCCACCGACTACTGTTCAACCAGCCCTCCACGGGGTCCTGTGCAACGAGCCCCTCCACAGGGTTCCTGTTCAACCAGCCCTCCACGGGCTCCCTCCACTGGCTCCCTCCACCGGCTACTATTCATCCATCCCCACCTCCTCGATCAGGGTCATGTTCATCCAGCGGCAACGGCCTCTACTACCACAGGATCCTGTTCATCCAACCCCCACCCAGATCTGTTCATCCCGCCCCAACAACGTATGTCTCGACTCGTTCGACCAACCCGCATGTTCACTGTTCATCAAGAGGCAGCAAGTTCGACCGGCTTTAGTTAGCAGCAGTAGCGAAGGAATCGCTTGATCGGGTTAAGTTAACAGCAAGGGATCGCTCGGGGTTCAGTATCGTAGCTAGTGCAATCGCCCGGGTTTAGTTAGAGCAAACGCCTAGCTCAGGTTCAGTTAGAGCACAACGCCTCGCAGACACGCGCGTACGTGTACGAGAGAAACGTGCAAACCTCCGTGTATCACTCGGCCCCGACCACCCACCGTAACGGGGAACTCGCCGAAATTTTCCTCACCCCCTCTTCTACCATGATTTTTTCCACCATGGATGGCCCAAAGAATGTCATGCAGGTGCGTCTCTGGGCCGCCCGTGACGAAAAGCCCATTTTCTGTTATGGTTTTTTGTCATAGAAGTAGGAGCCCACCACATCTATGATGATACCGGGTTTTGTCACAATTATCGTCATAGAAGTGTCATAAGCATGTCAAAAAAATTCGTTCGGCCCAAAATGTCACGGATGTGTCTTTTGTTTCTAGGGCAAACTGTGCGCAGACACGTGGCAGGAGAGGGTTGTGCGTGCCGGTTTGTCATGATGACGGATCAATCCAACGTCGACTTCACGTAATTACTACGCCTCGTGGGGTCGTGGGTATGTAGCAGTTAAGGTAAAATGGTAACTTTCTGAAGTGTCGCGCCTTTGTTCCGCTTTTTCCCCTTAAGAGCAGGAAAAATGGAACGACACAACCCATCTGTCTCCTTCTCTGCTTTCCCATCTTCTTCCTCCGCAAGCCAAACAATAGTTCCTCCTCTCCCCCTTCCACCGCCATCCTTCCTATCAATCCCATCCGCATCGCTGCCACCGGAATGGGGAAGAAACCCGAGGAAAAGAAGAAGCAGACAACCGCGGCAAAGGAGGCTGTCATCGAGGGGAGCAAGAGAGGGGCGGAACTAAGCAAGAGGCGGAGCAAAGATGTCGTCTTCACCCCATCAAATTTGAGAGGGGAAGGTGGTTCCGTAGGATTCCTATCGATTCTTTGTGGGGGAGGCCCATTGAGAAAGGGCACGGAGTGCCCGTGGTTTATATGGCAGGGAAGGTGGTTCCGTAGGATTCCTATCGATTCTTCTATGCTTATTTCATCCATGGTCTTTGTCTCCCTTTCTCTGAGTTCTTTGAGGCAATCATGAATATCTTCGAATTCCACCTTCTTGATTTCACGCCAAATGCAATGGCGACCATGGCCATCTTTCCGCATTTGTGCGAGAATTTTATCGGGGTCAAGCCTAAGGTGGATATGTTCCGACATTACTTTATCCTGCAAGTGGAGAGCAGAGTCTACCACTTCAGGATCATTAGTTGGATGCCACGCGTGATGAGGAAGATCTGGGATTACCTCCCTGGGTACCAGCGCAAGAGGTGGGATGAATGGAGAGGTGATTGGTGCTTGATCCAGGAAAAGGAAGCCCCCGATTTCTGTTAAGCCCGGAACGAATGTGTTGAACGCGACAAAGATTGGAGCGCCAAAGGCCTTACTGAGGACAGGCTGCGCCCGGCAATCAACAGGATCACCCATTTGAGGGTTGCCGGGCTATCCATCGAGCATGTGGGGGCGGACTTCCTTCTCCACCGCATCTCGCCGTTCAAGGAAAGGGACAATATCGCATGGCTGTATGGAGATGCGGCAGACATGATGAGGTTGTTTCCCGGATTGGCCAATAACCTTTCGGTTTATGGTCATGCTTGGTTGTGCGACCAACTGTTTGGTCGCTTCGAGTTGTTCAAGCTCCTGACAACCGTAATTCCCCTGAATATCAATTCTGCCCAAGAGCAGATATTGAAATGGATGCTAGACTGTAATGCTTATGGGATAGCAAGTGATTGGCAGCTACCCACCCTAGATGACGAGCTCGAGTGGTCGAATACCCTAGAGGAGAGGGCCACCAGGATTAAGACCAGGATGTATAAGCCCACATCTTCTGTGGAGGTGGCGTATATTTTGAGGAGGGTCGAGGAGGCCAAGGCGGCCCACCTCCCGGAGATGGCGAAGGCCGCGAAGGCTGGAAAAAGCAAGGGGAAGGATGGGGACGGGAGTTATTCCCAAGGCGGAAGTGAGGCGCAAGCTGAGGGAATTCTGGACTGGGGGGTCCTCGGGGAGCCGGTCTATGTGACATGGGCCGGATTGATGGGCCGTGAAGATATGAGACAGAAGGTCTTCTCCCGTGTCCAGATGGGGCTCTCCTTTGCGTGGATGGCAAGCTTGGCGTCTGGATGTGCAGTTTCCTTCCTCTGTAAACTGACTTTGTACAACCCTAGTCCCCACCGGTGTCTATATAAACCGGAGGGTTTAGTCCGTAGCGGCAATCATAATCATACAGGCTAGGCATCTAGGGTTTAGCCATTATGATCTCGAGGTAGATCAACTCTTGTAACCCCTATACTAATCAAAGTCAATCAAGCAGGAAGTTGGGTATTACCTCAATTAAGAGGGCCCAAACCTGGGTAAACATCGTGTCTCCTGCCTCCTATTACCTTCGATCCTTAGACGCACAGTTCGGGACCCCCTACCCGAGATCAGCCAGTTTTGACACCAACATTGGTGCTTTCATTGAGAGTTCCACCATGCCGTCGCTAGAAGGCTCGATGGATCCATCGATCATCTACAACAATACCGCCTTAAGGGAGACTTTTCTCCTCGGCCAAGTCTTTGTATTCGGCGGCTTCGCACTGTGTGCCAACTCGATTGGCCATCTGGAGCAGATTGACAGCTACGCCCCTGGTCATCAGATCAGGTTTGGAAATCTAAAATATGTTGCTGACATCCGAGGAGACTTGATCTACCAAGTGTTCGCGGCCCTAATCACCGCTCTAGCTGGAGATCCGGTGCGCACCGCTAGGTCCAAAGATGGGAGTTTAAAGCCCACCGGACTCTCTGGGGCTATAGAGCCTTGCACCGGAGAACTGGAGGGGATTGCATCACCGGCAGTTTGAAAGTCACACCACACTCCCTCTATCCTCAACAAGCCGGACTCACCTCCGAGCACCAACTCTGAACTCTCGAGGTCTGTGTTGTACGAGCTCGGCCAGGGAACTCCTGTCCCACCCCGCTCCAAGGATTCTTGCTTCCCTGTCCAAACCTCACCCTTAAACGCGGCCTTGGACTTAATGCGGTCTCTCACCATTACAGAAGGATCGCTACTGAACTACGCCTGGCCCACACTAGGGGCTGAGAACGGGGAATTTTATGTCCGACCCACCACCCACTTCATAGACACTGTCGAGGACTTAACCGACATGCTCGATTATGCTTCTAAAGACATCGACGGCATGGACGACGATGCCGAAGAAGAACAAAGCCAGAACCTGCCGTTTACCGGACGCTGGATGCCTACTTCCACATATGACGTGTACATGGTGGACACACCCAAAGAAGATGACGACAAAGGTGGGAAGGATCCTGTCGAGGAAAAGTCTCCCGTGGAACCACAAAAGCGTCGATGTTAGCGGTGCCGCTCTAAATCGCGTCTTGAAAAAGACGACAATACCGGGACCGGAGACAACAATACTCCGGATAACGTCGAAGACCAAGAAGCCCCTATCGAACCAACATCTGAGCATGATGATTGGGAGGATGGGCAAGTCAACCCCGACGATCCCATCGGGAACGACGGGTCATAGGATAGTAACTACTTACCGACCTCCGAAGAGGACGAGAGCCTCGGCGACGAAGAAATCATCGTGCCAGAGGAATCCCTCGGACAAGAGCGCTTTAAGCGCCGGCTAGTAGCCACTGCAAGAAGCCTGAAAAGAAGCAGCAGCAACTTCAAGTTGATCAGGATCTTCTCAATGACAGATGGACAGATGTCCCAGCAGCCGAGGAATACGGCCTCGAATGCCCAACCAGTAGTTACCCGAAGCACAAGCTGTTACCCCAATTCAATGACGAGGACCCAAGGCCTATACCGCCCATGCGTAACACTACCGATGGACCTAACCGACCACCATGTGGCCGGGACAGAGTGGCAACTCAAGCCGAACACCAGCCTGCACCACCACGCCATATAGGCAGAGAGACAATAGTTGCAGAATACACATACGACCTACGACAGGACCTGGCTAATAGAGCCAGTCAGGCCAGATCAATATACAGATCAAGGGGGCGTGCCCCTAATGACTGCTACACAACCTTCTTCTTGTAGACGTTGTTGGACCTCCAAGTGCAGAGGTTTGTAGGACAGTAGCAAATTTCCCTCAACTGAATGACCTAAGGTTTTATCAATCCGTGGGAGGCATAGGTTGAAGATGGTCTCTCTCAAGGAACCTTGCAACCAAATAACAAAGAGTCTCTTGTGTCCCCAACACACACAATACAATGGTAAATTGTATAGGTGCACTCGTTCGGCGAAGATATGGTGATACAAGTGTAATATGGATGGTAGATATGAGTATTTGTAATCTGAAAGTATAAAAATAGCAAGGTAACAAGTGGTAAAAGTGAGCGTAAACGGTATTGCAATGCTTCGAAACAAGGCCTAGGGTTCATACTTTCACTAGTGCAAGTTCTCTCAACAATAATAACATACTTGGATCATATAACTATCCCTCAACATGCAACAAAGAGTCACTCCGAAGTCACTAATATCGGAGAACAAACGAAGAGACTATTGTAGGGTACGGAACCACCTCAAAGCATTCCTTTCTGATCGATCTATTCAAGAGTCCGTAGTAAAATAACATGAAGCTATTCTTTCCATTCGATCTATCATAGAGTTTGTACTACAATAACACCTTAAAACACAAATCAACCAAAACCCTAATGTCACCTAGATACTCCAATGTCACCACAAGTATTCAGGGGTATGATTATACGATATGCATCACATAATCTCAGATTCATCTATTCAACCAACACAAAGTACTTCAAAGAGTGCCCCAAAGTTTCTACCAGAGAGTCAAGACGAAAACGTGTGCCAACCCCTATGCATAAGTTCACAAGGTCACTGAACCCGCAAGTTGATCACCAAAACGTACATGAAGTAGATCACGTGAATATCCCATTGTCACCATAGATAAGCACATGCAAGACATACATCAAGTGTTCTCAAATCCTTAAAGATTCAATCTGATAAGATAAGTTCAAAGGGAAAACTCAATCCATTACAAGAGAGTAGAGGGGGAGAAACATCATAAGATCCAACTATAATATCAAAGCTCGCGATACATCAAGATCGTGCCAAATCAAGAACACGAGAGAGAGAGAGAGAGAGAGAGAGAGAGAGAGATCAAACACATAGCTACTGGTACATACCCTCAGCCCCGAGGGTGAACTACTCCCTCCTCGTCATGGAGAGCGCTGGGATGATGAAGATGGCCACCAGTGATGGATCCCCCTCCGGCAGGGTGCCAGAACAGGGTCCCGATTGGTTTTTGGTGGCTACAGAGGCTTGCGGCGGCGGAACTCCCGATCCATTGTGCTCCCCAATGTTTTCAGGGTATATGAGTATATATAGGCGAAAGAAGTCGGTCAGGGGAGCCACGAGGGGCCCACAAGGGTGGGGGCGCACACCCAGGGGGTAGGGCGTGCCCTGGACCCTCGTGGCCACCTTGTTGCTTCCCTGACGTCTACTCCAAGTCTCCTGGATTGCATTTGTTCCAAAAATAACTCTCCCGAACGTTTCATTCCGTTTGGACTCCGTTTGATATTCCTTTTATGCAAAACACTGAAATAGGCAAAAAAAACAACAATTTGGGCTGGGCCTCCGGTTAATAGGTTAGTCCCAATAATAATATAAAAGTGGATAGTAAAGCCCATTTAAACATCCAAAACAGATAATATAATAGCATGGAACAATCAAACATTATAGATACGTTGGAGACGTATCAAGCATCCCCAAGCTTAACTCCTGCTCGTCCTCGAGTAGGTAAATGATAAAAACATAATTTTTGATGTGGAATGCTACCTAACATAATTCTAAATGTAATTTCCTTTATTGTGGCATGAATGTTCAGATCCAAAAGATTCATGGTAAAAGTTTGATATTGACATAAAAATAGTAATACTTCAAGCATATAGCAAAGTAATTATTTTCTTATCAAAATAACATAGCCAAAGAAAGCTTATCCCTACAAAATCATATAGTTTGTCCATGCTTCATTTTCATCACACAAAATGCTCCCGTCATACACAACCCCGGTTTCAGCCAAGCAATTGGTTCATACTTTTAACGCGCTTCAGCCTTTTCAACCCTCATGCAATACATGAGCGTAAGCCATGGACATAGCACTATGGGTGGAGTAGAGTATAATGATATTGATTATGTGAGAAAACAAAATAGGAGAAAGTCTCACATTGACGCGGCTAATCAACAGGCTATGGAGATGCCCATCAATTGATGTCAATACGAGGAGTAGGGATTGCCATGCAACGGATGCACTAGAGCTATAAATGTATGAAATCTCATCAAAAAGAAACTAAGTGGGTGTGCATCCAACTTGCCTGCTCACGAAGACCTAGGGCATTTTGAGGAAGCCCATCATTGGAATATACAAGCCAAGTTCTATAATGAAAAATGCCCACTAGTATATGAAAGTGACAAAATAAGAAACTCTCTATCATGAAGATCATGGTGCTATTTTGAAGCACAAGTGTGGAAAAAGGATAGTAACATTGTCCCTTCTCTCTTTTTTGGAATAAATAAAAATATTGGTGAAATAATCAACCAGAGGGGACCCACACCCTATCCACAAGAGTGGGGGGGGGGCTATCTTGTGGGCCCCCTGGACCTCTGCCGAGCTCAACTCCAACTCCATATATTCACGTTCGGGGAGAAAAAAATCAGAGAGAAGGATTCATTGCGTTTTACAATACGGATATGCCACCAAGCCCTGTTCTTCCTCGGGAGGGCAGATCTGGAGCACCTTTGGGGCTCCGGAGAGGGGAATCCGTCGCCATTGTCATCATCAACCATCCTCCATCACGAATTCCATGATGCTCACCGCCGTGCGTGAGTAATCCCATCATAGGCTTGCTAGACGGTGATGGGTTGGATTGGATTTACCATGTAATCGAGTTAGTTTTGTTAGGGTTTGATGCCTAGTATCCACAATGTTCTAAGATTGGCGTTATTATGACTTTGCTATGCTTAATGCTTGTCACTAGGACCCGAGTGCCATGATTTCAGATACGAACCTATTATGTTTTCATGAATATATGTGAGTTCTTGATCCTATCTTGCAACTTATACTCACCTACTACGTGTTATGATCCGGCAACCCCGAAGTGACAATAGTCGGGACACTTCCCGGTGATGACCGTAGTTTGAGGAGTTCACGTATTCACTAATTGTTAATTCTTTGGTCCCGTACTCTATTAAAAGGAAGCCTTAATATCCCTTTGTTTCCAATAGGACCCCGCTTCCATGGGATGGTAGGACAAAACATGTCATGCAAGTTCTTTTCCATAAGCATGTATGACTATATTCAGAATACATGCCCACATTATATTGATGAACTGGAGCTAGTTCTGTGTTACCCTATGTTATAACTTTTGCATGATGAATGTCATCTGACATAATTATCCATCATTGATCCATTGACTACGAGCTTGTTTCATATTGATCTTTTCTTAGTTACTTTTCCATTGCCAGTATTACAATTACTACAAAACGGCTACTATTACTTTTGCCACTGTTACTGTTACTTTGATACTACTTTGCTACTAAATACTTTGCTATAGATATTAAGTCTTTCAGGTGTGGTTGAATTGACAACTCAGTTGCTAATACTTGAGAATATTCTTTGGCTCCCCTTGTGTCGAATCAATAAATTTGGGTTGAATACTCTACCCTCGAAAACTATTGCGATCCCCTATACTTGTGGGTTATCAAGAAATTTTTTTGGCGTCGTTGCTCGGGAGCATAGCTCTATTCTCTAGGTTACTTGGGATTTATATCTGTTGATCACTATGAGGAATTTGAGAAATCAAAGAACCAAGATTTTTCCCTCAACTATGAGGGGAGGTAAGGAACTGCCATCTAGCTCTGCACTTGATTCACCTTCTATATTGTGTAAACTTGCGACCCCTACACTTGCTATTGATTCTGATATGTTCCATGTTATTGATTATGCCACTTCTTCTATGCATGATGCTTATGATGATATTACTTCTTTGCTTCATAATACCATGCCACTAGGTGAATTTCTTGATGAACAACTTGCTAGGGTTAGAGAGAATGAAATTACTGAAACTGAAGATTATGAATCTCCCCCTAGATATGAATTGCCTATTGTACCTGAGGGTTATATTGCGGACGAGGAAACTGCTAGAGACATTCTTGCTTGCAAAGATAGAGATGATCTTAAGAAACTGTTAGCTAAGTTGAAAGAAAAGTCTTTGAATGCTAGAATGAAATATGATCCCAAGTTTGCTACTTCACCTATCTGTGTTACTGATAAGGATTATGAATTCTCTGTCGATCTTGAGTTAATTACTTTGGTTGAATCTGATCCTTTCCATGGCTATGAATCTGAAACTGTTGTGGCACATCTTACTAAATTGAATGATATAGCTACCTTATTTGCTCATGAGGAAAAAAATTGCTATTACTATATTCTTAAGTTGTTTCCTTTCTCATTAAAGGGTGATTCTAAGATATGGTTTAATTCTCTTGCTCCTGGTTGTGTGCGTAGTCCCCAGGATAAGATTTACTACTTCTCTGCAAAATATTTTCCTGCTCATAAGAAACAAGCTGCCTTAAGGGAAATATTTAACTTTGTGCAAATTGAAGAAGAGAGTCTCCCACAGGCTTGGGGGAGCCTTCTCCAATTACTTAATGCTTTGCCTGATCATCCTCTCAAGAAAAATGAAATACTTGATATCTTTTATAATGGACTAACGGATGCTTCTAGAGACCACCTGGATTGTTGTGCTGGTTGTGTTTTTAGGGAAAGAATTGTTGAGCAAGCTGAATTGCTATTGAATAATATATTGAGTAATGATAATGATTGGACACTTCCTGAACTAACTCCTAAGCCAACTCCGAAGAAAAGGGGTATTCTATTTCTCAGCCCTGAAGATATGCAAGAGGCAAAGAAATCTATGTAAGAAAAAGGTATTAAAGCTAAAGATGTTAAGAATCTACCGCCTATTGAAGAAATACATGGTCTTGATAACCCGACACAGGTAGTAGAGGTATATTCTCTCTATAGATTTGATGAAGGTGATATTCCTCATTCTAAATCTGCTAGTCAATGCCTGGATGCGTTTGATAACTTTATTGTTAAACAAGAAAACTTCAATGCTTATGTTAGTAGACAATTGAAATGTAATGCTTATATGGTTGAACTGTTGAGTAATTATATGTTTAGAGTTAAAAGTGATCTTAATATTATTAGTAAACATGCTTCCATGGTTACAACTCAAGTAGAACAAGTACTTAAGTCACAAGATGATTTGCTCAGTGAGTTAAATAATAAGAATAATGATAATGCTATAATGGTTATGACTAGAGGTGGTAAAATGACCCAGGAACCTTTGTATCCCGAGGGCCATCCTAAGAGAATTGAGCAAGATTCTCAGAGAATTAATATTGATGCACCTAGTACTACTAATAAACAGAGAAAGAACACTGATAGGACTTTGCATGCTTCTACTGAACCTGTTATTGACACACCTGAGAATCCCAATGATATTTCTATTTCTGATGCCAAGACACAATCTGGTGATGAACCTAAACCTAGTGATAATGTTAATGATGATGTTCATGTTGATCCTGAACCTAGTAATGATGATGATGTAGAGATTGAACCATCTGTTGATCTTGATAACCCACAATCAAAGAATCAACATTATGATAAGAGAGACTTCATTGCTAGGAAACACGGTAAAGAAAGAGAACCATGGGTTCAGAAAACCATGCCTTTTCCTCCTAAGCCATCCAAGAAAAAGGATGATAAGGATTTTGAGCGGTTTGCTAAAACAATTATACCTATCTTTTTACGTATGCATTTGTCTGATATGCGTAAAATGCCTCCTTATGCAAAGTATAGGAAAGATATTGTCACTAATAAAAGAAAGATACCGAAAGATGTAATTTCGACCATGCTTGCTAATTATAATTTTAAGGATGGAGTACCAAAGAAACTAGGAGACCCAGGAATACCAACTATACCATGCTCCGTTAAAAGAAACTATGTTGAAACTGCTTTATGTGATCTTGGAGCCGGTGTTAGTGTTATGTGTAACGCCCCGAAACCGATGCTCCAGGTGCCTTCTATTTATTTTAGTTCTTGTTGTGTGTTTATTATGCTTGTTGCATTATCATAATTGTTTTGCATATTTCATTCCTATATGTTTATGCCATAATCATGTTGAGTGCCTTGTCATATATTTGCTTCTTGCACCATGCTCATCTCACTTGTTATGTTGCATTGTACCCTTGTCATTTTGCATTTCATCATGCTCATCATGGGGGTTGCATTCTTCATGACGTGTGTGCATCAGCCCTTGCTATCTCTCTCTCAAGCCATATGCCCATGTATCATCACCTCTCTGTTCCTTCTTCCTTCATGTTTTTACAAGTGACATTGTTTTTGCCCCCATTAATGTAGACTTATTTCCTGATGATCATACTCCATGCCTTATACCTCTCTGTCAAATTACATCCATTTTGAAGTTGTTTTGGTTGGGTTCAAAAATGGCTCAAGTTTGAATTTAATTTAAAATTAGATTATTTTTCTACCTCCAAAAATTTCCAAGTAATTTTATTAAAATTCTGCACAAATTCTGGACTCCAGGGATATTCTCACATCTGTCTCAACCATATCCATTTTCCTCTGCTTTTTCTGTCTTGTTTTTTGTCTGAAGAAAAGAGAAGAATTAAAGCAGCAGCAGCAGCCCAACATCGCTGCTCCAGCCGAGCCCCAGCCCATCTAGCACAGCGCACCAGCACCCACTCCCCGCAGCCTCCTTTCCCTCTCTCCCTTGCCGGTAATTCTTACGTGGATCACCACGATGACCCCACCTGGCGGTCTCTCTCTTCCTCACCATTCTCCGTCCTCTCGTTTCGTCATCCCCCTCATAGTAAAAACATAGGAGGAGCACAAATGGCCACGAGGGCAAGCCCCGACAACGCGCCTCCTCCTATAAAGCCGCCCCGGGCCTCACCCTAGGGTTTCTCTCCTTCCCTCTCTTCCCTCTGCCCTGCCGCCTCTCCACAATTCCCCACTCGTGCCCTTCCCAGCTGCTTCCAGGAGCCATGGCCGGCGGGGCCACGAGCTTCCCTCCGGCATAGGAGCTCCGTCAGCCTCCCTCCTCGCGCCTCCGAGGACTGCCATGCCGTCACGGTTCCATTCAGACGCCAAGGCATGCCCAAGGATCACCAAGGCCCTCGACGTCCTCTTCCTCCGCTTCATCTTCTTCACGGTTCAGAGGAACGCCAAGTTCAGTTAGCTCCCTCGTCGTCCCGCCGTCGCCATTCACCGTCGAGTTCGACTGACTCCAGCAGCACGCCCATGATGAATCTCTGCTCCTCCTCTTCTCCCTCCGGCCTCCGGTGTCATTTGTCTGCGTATTCGCATATCCGCATGGCTTTGAGTCATCCTTCCTTGTTCATGTTGTTGCTCTGCTCGTTGATCCACACATATCCATTCATGCACATGCTCTTGCACACCCCCACCATCTTGATTCCTCAACTTGCTACCTCACACACGCCACCATCGTTTCCCTCTCGTGTATCCTCATTGAGGGCCCAACTGCTCTGACGAGCTCTTGCAAGCATGGCCGTCTCCTTTCTGGCGTGGTCAGAATCATCAGTTTATTTTTATTTACAGAAGTTTAGCTTGTCTACTGAACGCTAGAGCAATGCCCTGTAGCCCACGCTTGCCCCGGTGCATGCCTGCACGCCCCACCGTGGCCGTGGCCACCCATGCCACACACGTCCCGAGCATTCTCCACACCTATGCACTGCACCCTGAACCTTTCCGCACGCCCGCCGTAGCTCTGCATACACCGCACGCGCCATGCTTGCTCGCTGCCGTCGCCGCCGAAATCCCCATGCACACTTCAGTTTGGGTCTTGGCCGCGTTGCCCATATGCTTATTAGTGGCTGATCTCCCTGGCATCACGAACACATAGGTAACCCAGTGGTTAGCGCAGCCACCATCCAACCAGGGGGTCTGAGATTTCAATCCCAGGCGCCCCCTATTTCTTTTTTGCCTTGTTTCCTTTCTGTCACACAGCCGCATTGGGCCAGATCTGCTACCAGGCTTGCACAGTGCGTTGAATCCGGTCCGTGCATATTTTTTCCCCAGTTTGTGTATTTTAGCTTTTTCCAATGCATTCTTATTTACAAAAAATGCCCCTGTTTTGTATTGTTAATAACTAATCATGCATGCATCCAAATTAAACAAACTATATATGTAAAATGCTTAGAATTTTATGTAGTTTTAGAATGTCCAACTTTCATTCATGTTTAAGAAGATTAAAATTGTTGTTTCCTTTAATTTTGCATATATGACATGCTAAAATGTTTTATTTCATAACTAAATAGCCGTAGCTCGGTTTTAAATGTTCTTTATATGTAAATGGGCTAGAAAAATGCATAGATTAACATGGTAGAATTATTTGGCGTGTTTAACAACTCTAAAATTGTGTATAGGGTAGAACAGTAGCAAGTTCAAAATATGACATCAGAATTTTCTGGAATTGTTGTTTGTTGTTTCCGGCCACATTTAAACTTGCTTAGATAGGTAGATTAATTTTGCTTCACCTCTTGCCATGTTAAGAACATTGAAACTTGTTGGGTTCATAACAAGAGCGAACTAAATAATTGTTGTGAAGTTTCGTCAATATGCAACTCGTTGCATATTGTGCTTCTTTTAATTTGTAGTATTGTTTGTTGCACTTTGCCATGCCATGTATATTTAAGCCGAACATGCATCATACTTGATTGTGCGTCATGCCATGTTTATGTGATGGTTGTTTACCATGTTGTTTGCTTCTTTCCAGTGTTTCTTCTTCTTGATTGTTCCGGTAACATTGCGATTGTGAGGACTCATTCGACCACCCTTTTTTCGTCTGCGCCCGTTCATCTTCTTCATGGACTTGATCTTCTTCCTAGCGGGATTTCAGGCAAGATGACCGTCACCCTGGATCTCACTACTATCATTGCTATGCTAGTTGTCTCGATGATATCGCTATGTCGCGCTTCCTACCACCTGTTTATCAAGCCTCCCAAATTGTCATGTCAGCCTCTAACCTTTTTTCACTCTTCCTAGCAAACCGTTGTTTGGCTATGTTACCACTTTGCTCAGCCCTTCTTATAGCGTTGTTAGTTGCAGGTGAAGTTGAAGATTGCTCCATGTTGGAACAGGATTATGTTGGGATATCACAATATCACTTATTTAATTAACGCATCTATATACTTGGTAAAGGGTGGAAGGTTTGGCCTTAAGCCTGGTGTTTTGTTCCACTCTTGCCGCCCTAGTTTCCGTCATACCGGTGTTATGTTCCTTGATTTTGCGTCCCTAACACGGTGAGGGGTATGGGACCCTCTTGACAGTTCGCTTTGAATAAAACTCTTCTAGAAAGGCCCAACATTGGTTTTACCATTTTCCTAATAACAACTAAAACTTGCATAGGGACCGGCTAGCACCCGAGGACTCTTAATCAACCCCCGGGCCAGTGCTCCTCATGAGTGTTGGTCCAAACCTGTCAACTGCTGGTAACCGCCAGGGGCAACTCTGGATTGGCCTACTAGAAGTTTGGACAATCCGATCGTGGTCTGAGACGAGATACGCGCGGCTACTATCAGGGTGTCGGTACGTTGGGAGGTCTTTCCGGACTTGTTTTACCATTGTTGAAATGTATTGTGCACCGGGATCCCGAGTATGATCGGATGTCCCGCGATGGAGGATTGTCTCCACGAATCGTGAGCTTATAATGGGCTAAATTGGGACACCCCTGCAGGGTTGAAACTTTCGAGAGCCGTGCCCGCGTTATGTGGCAGATGGGAACTTGTTAATATCCGGTTGTAGAAAACTTGACACTAGACTCGAATTAAATTACCCAACCGCGTGTGTAACCGTGATGGTCTCTTTTCGAGTGGGTCGAGAAGAGAACACGGTGGTGTTATGTTTGAACATAAGTATTTCAGGATCACTTCTTGATCATTACTAGTTTGCGACCGCTTGCGTAGCTTCTCATCTCATTCTGGTATTCGTAAGTTAGCCACCATACATGCTTAGTCGTTGCTGCAACCTCACCACTTATCCATTCCATACCCATTAAGCTTTGCTAGTCTTGATACCCATGGTAATGGGATTGCCGAGTCCTCGTGGCCCACGGATTACTACAATAATAGTTGCAGGTATAGGTAATGCGATGATCATGATGTGTGCTTGCTTTTTTTGAGTTCTTCTTCTGCTTCGTCGTTCAAGGGATAGGTTCCCGGTCGGCAGCCTGGGCAAGCAGGGTGGATGTCGTTTGAGTTTCCGTTTGTGTTTCATCCGTAGTCGGATGTTGCTCTTATGTATGATGTTGTTGTATTCATGTGGCATTGTATGCCTCTTGTTTGTATCCCCAACTATTATGTAATGGTACGAAGTAATGATATCCACCTTGCAAAAGCCTCTCCAATATGCGCTTCTATCCTTGGTGGGTCCTTCGAGTTCCTTTACGATAGAGTCGCATATTGGGCATGACAAGTTGGTATCAGAGCCTCGACCGACCATAGGAGCCCCCTTGATTGTTCGTAGTTGGCCGTTGTTGAGTCTAGAAGAAAACTATTTCGGAGCCTAGTTATATCGAAGAGTAGGAATTCTTTTTACTCCTCAGCCCTTTATCGCTCTAGTGAGGAATCTTGACGTAGGTGTTTTGACTTACTCCTATTCCCCTTCAAATTTTTCTTTAGGTTCACGCGGTTAGATTTCCGATTGTTGTGTGTCAGCTCTTTTCATCCGGTGCATTTCTCGTCAAGTTGATTTGACCTCTTTGTTTTCGCAAGATCAATCCTCAGTTCTTTCTCAGCGACGAGGTTTCCCCCGTCCTTAGTTGTCTTTATTTTTCCCACCCGCCCACCCTTTTTCTTCTTGGAGCAGGAGCCCATAATCAAGTATCCATCCTACTCGTGCGAAGCCTTTGCTTTCTTTCCTCAATTATTTCAACCGGTGTTTTTTCTTCAAGTTATTCATCGATTTCTTGTTCCAAGTTGCCTTTGTTTTTCCCACCCCCACCCCTTTTTCTTCCCGGAGTCCGAGTCTCTTTCGACCATCAATTTCATTCGTGCGGAGCCTCTTCAGTCTTTCCTCACATGTTTCTTCTAGTGAATCCTCATTTAGTTCACCATCGTTCGTCTCGTTTTCTTTTCCGGTGGATTCAATTCCAATTTTGGTGTTGATCGTATTATTTTCCTTGGCTCAAATGTTTTCCCCTTGCTCGTTCACCTCTTGCCATTTAATCATTCCGAAGTGCAGAACACATCTCAGGAGATTCGTCTGTGTTCCAATTAATTCGAGGTTGTCACCTCATTCAAGTCCTTCAGTCATTCCGGTGCATCATCTATTCCGTAATTCTTTTTCAACGGTGTTTTCTTTTTAGTGGGCCCTGACCAATAGGTCTTTCCGAGGATCATACCTGACTCTTCTAACTATTCCGAAGCTATTCCCAATTCTTTTCAAGTGTGACGTAAGAATGGATTTCATCAGTCACATGCCTTCTTCAAGATCGTTGTCTAATTCTTTTCATTGCTGGTTCAACCTTTCCTCTTTTCATTCTTCCAGAGTGTCTCAACAATTTTGGTGGTGTTTCTCATCGTCATTCTCTACAATCAAAGACCGAAGAAGAGTTTCTCCTAAATCTTGTCCGTTCTCTCGAAGATTCGTGGTTCTAGCTTCTTCTTATCCTCTCGAATTATTCTGTTTGTCGGATATTCTTTTCTTACCCATCCGGAGTATGTTAGGAGTTGTTTTTCCATTTCTTTTCATCTGGAGGCCATCATTCCAGAAGAATTCTTTATTCTCACATTCTGGCTATCGTTATACAATTATCCCGGCGCATCTGTCAAGTATTATTTAACCAGCTCGTTATCTCTTTGTTCTTTTGCACTAAATCCCCTCAAGCATATTTGTTCTTCTAATTCTTCCTGGTGATTCATTCTCTTTCATCAGTCATTTTCGAATTCTTACGGTGGTTCCTTCAAAATTCCTTTTCCTTTGTCATCATATCAATTAATTCATTCGTTCAAATCCTACCAGTGGTTCGTTGAAGATGTTCCTCAAGGTTGCGCCATATACCCCTCAATCCTTTTCCAACAAGAATAAGTAGTATGCAAAATCCATTGCTTGTCATCAATTTAATTTGATGAAGGATAAGCATACAATAAATCTTATTCTTATTTCCTCCAAGTAGTTAATCCCTTCCTTCAGAGTTTGTTCTTGATGAATAAATTCTAGTTCCATGTGTTTTCATCTTTTCTTTTCTGGAGTTCAAATTTCCTCGGCCATTTCATTGGGACCTCCATCTAAATCATCGCAAGGCTTTATCTTATTCTTTTCAACCTTTGTTTCTTTAATCCTTCTCTTTACCGGAGTTCTTCATGGTGGTTCTTCATGATTTAATTCATTCTTCAAGTGTTCATAAAGATTCTTGTTGGAGGAGCTCAATTATTATTCTTCATGCATCTCGAAGTGCAATTAATTCTCCATATTATTTTAAAGTGGAGTTTTGCATTTCTTCGTTCTTCTCAGATATTCAACTCTGTTCAATCCTTCCCCTAAGGATGATATCGAATTCATTTGCGATGAAAGTTGTTCTTCTCTTATCCCTTCTTTTCATTCCATTCTTTCAATTCTTCCGGAGGCATTGTGTCGTTCATCTTGTCAAGTGTCATCCCATCTTGTGAAGTTCATGCCTCCATTCCTTTCATTTTCAGCCGGAGTGCTGCCGGAATTCTTTCATTCTTATTCCTTTTCTACCTTGTTCTAACCGGAGTGGTTTAGGAGTCTATCTTGTTTCTTGACCTTTTGATTCTCGTCATATCCGCCGTTCCTCTTTTCTTCCCGAGTGTCGACTTTCTTCTTCTTCTCTCTTGTGTTCTTACTTCACCTCATCCTCTTCTCTTCCGTGTCGTTCCTAAGATCTCAGAACGAGATCTTCTGTTAGTGGACGAGAGTTGTAACACACCGAAACCGGTGCTCCAGGTGCCTTCTATTTATTTTAGTTGTTGTCGTGTGTTTATTATGTTTGTTGCATTATCATAATTGTTTTGCATATTTCATTCCTATATGTTTATGCCATGATCATGTTGAGTGCCTTGTGATATATTTTCTTCTTGCACCATGCTCATCTCACTTGTTATGTTGCATTGTGCCCATGTCATTTTGCATTTCATCATGCTCATCATGGGGGTTGCATTCTTCATGTTGTGTGCGCATCAGCCCTTGCTATCTCTCTCTCAAGCCATATGCCCATGTATCATCACCTCTCCCTTCCTTCTTCCTTCATGTTTTTGTAAGTGACATTGTTTTTGCCCCAATTAATGTTGACTTGTTTCTTGATGATCATACTCCATGCCTTATACCTCTCAGTCAAATTACATCCATTTTGAAGTTGTTTTGGTTGGGTCCAAAAAAATTCAAACTTGGATTATTTTTCTACCTCGAAAAAATTTCCATGTCAATTCATTAAAATTCTGCACAAATCCTGGACTCCAGGGATATTCTCATATCTGTCTCAACCCTCTCCATTATTCCTGTGCTTTTTCTGTCTTGGTTTCTGTCTGAAGAAAAGAGAAGAAGAAAAGCAGCAGCAGCAGCCCAGCATCGCTGCTCCAGTCGAGCCCCGACCCATCTAGCGCAACCCACCAGCACCCACTCCCCGCAGCCTCCTTTCCCTCTCTCCCTTGCCGGTAATTCTTACGTGGATCAGCATGATGACCCCACTTGGCTGTCTCTCTCTTCCTGACCTTTCTCCTTCCTCTCGTTTCCTTGTCCCCCTCACAGTAAAAACAGAGGATCGAAGGAGCACACATGGCCACGAGGGCAAGCCCCGACGCCGCGCCCCCTCCTATAAAGCCACCCCGGGCCTCACCCTAGGGTTTCTCTCCTGCGCCCTCTTCCCTCTACGCCGCCGCCTCTCCACAAATCCCCAGTCGCGCCCTGCCCCGCTGCTTCCAGGAGCCATGGTCGGCGAGGCCACGAGGTTCCCTCCGGCATAGGAGCTCCGCCGGCCTCCCTCCTCGCGCCTCCGAGCACCGCCACGCCGTCATGGCTCCATTCAGATGCCAAGGCGCGCCCAGGGATCACCAAGTCCCTCGACGTCCTATTCTTTCGCTTCATCTTCTTCACGGTTCACAGGAACGCCAAGTTCAGTTAGCTCCCTCATCGTCCAGCCGTCGTCGTTCACCGTCGAGTTCGATTGACTCCAGCAGCACCCCCACGGCGAATCTCTGCTCCTCCTCATCTCCCTCCCGCCTCCAGTGTCATTTGTCCGCGTATTCGCTGATCCGCATGGCCTCGAGTTCGTCCTTCCTTGTTCATGTAGTTGCTCTATTCGTTGATCCACACATATCCATTCATGCACATGCTCCTGCACACCCCCACCATATTGATTCCTGACCTTGCTGCCTCGCGCATGCCACCATCGTTTCCCTTTCGCGTCTCTTCATCGAGCGCCCAACTGCTTTGACGAGCTCTTGCGAGCAAGGTTGTTTCCCTTTTGGTGTGGTCAGAGTCGTCAGTTTATTTTGATTTTCAGAAGTTTAGCTTGTCTACTGGATGCCATAGGAGCGCCCCGCAGCCCACACTTGCCCTGCTACACGCCTGCGTCGTGGCCATGGACGACCATGCCACACACGCCCCGAGCATTCTCCACACCTATGCGCTCCACCCTGAACCTTTTTGCACACCTGCCGTAGCTCTACGTCCACCACACACGCCATGCTTGCTCGCTGCTGTCGCCGCTGAAATCCCCGTGCGTGCTTCACTTTGGGTCCTGGTCGTGTTGCCCATATCCTTATTAGTGGCTGATCTCCCCTGGCATCACGAACACATATGTAGCCTAGTGGCTAGCGCAGCCACCATCCAACCAGGGGGTATGAGGTTTGAATCCCAGGCGCCCCCTATTTCTTTTTTGCCCTGTTTCCTTTCTCTCTCACAGCCGCATTGGGCCAGATCTGCTACCAGGCTTGCACAGTGCGTTGAATCCGGCCCGTGCATATTTTCTTCCCCAGTCTGTGTATTTTAACCTTTTCCAATTCATTCTTATTTACAGAAACTGCCCCCGTTTTGTATTGTTAATAAATAATCATGCATGCATCCAAATTAAACAAACTATATATGTAAAATGCTTGGAATTTTATGTAGTTTTACAATGTCCAACTTTCATTCATGTTTAAGATGATTAAAATTGTTGTTTCCTTTATTTTGCATATATGACATGCTAAATGGTTTATTTCATAACTAAATAACTATAGCTCGGTTTTAAAGGGTTTATTTCATAACTAAATAGCCATAACTAAATAACATGATTATGTTGGGATATCACAATATCTCTTATTTAATTAATGCATATATATACTTGGTAAAGGGTGGAAGGCTTGGCCTTAAGCCTGGTGTTTTTTTCCACTCTTGCTGCCCTAGTTTCCGTCATATTGGTGTTATGTTCCTTGATTTTGCGTCCCAAACACGGTGAGGGGTATGGGACCCTCTTGATAGTTCGCTTTCAGTAAAACTCTTCCAGCAAGGCCCAACATTGGTTTTACCATTTGCCTAATAACAACTAAAACTTATAGGGACCGGCTAGCACCCGAGGACTCTTAATCAACCCCCGGGCCAGTGCTCCTCATGAGTGTTGGTCCAAACCTGTCAACTGCCAGTGACCGCCAGGGGCAACTCTGGATTGGCCTACCGGAAGTTTGGACAATCCGATCGTGGCCTGAGATGATATACGCGCGGCTACTATCAGGGTGTCGGCAGGTCGGGAGGTCTTGCTGGAGTTGTTTTACCATTTTGAAAATGTCTTGTGCAACGGGATCCCGAGTCTGATCGGATGTCCCGCGATGGAGGATTGTCTCCGCGGATCATGAGCTTATAACAGGCTAAGTTGGGACACCCCTGCATGGTTTAAACTTTCGAGAGTTGTGCCCGCGGTTATGTGGTAGATGAGAATTTGTTAATATCTGGTTGTAGAAAACTTGACACCAGACTCGAATTAAAATACCAAACACATGTGTAACCGTGATGATCTCTTTTCAAGTGGGTCGAGAAGAGAACACAGTGGTGTTATGTTTGAATGTAAGTAGTTCAGGATCACTTCTTGATAATTACTAGTTTGCGACCACTTGCATAGCTTCTCATCTCATTCTGGTATTTGTAAGTTAGCCACCATACATGCTTAGTCGCTGCTGCAACCTCACCACTTATCCATTCCATACCCATTAAGATTTGCTAGTCTTGATACCCATGGTAATGGGATTGCTGAGTCCTCGTCGCTCACAGATTACTACAACAACAGTTGTAGGTACAGTTAATGCGATGATCATGACGTGAGAGCGATGCTTGCTTGTTTTGAGTTCTTCTTCTGCTTCGTCGTTCAAGGGATAGGTTCCCGGTCGGCAGCCTGGGCTAGCAGGGTGGATGTCGTTTGAGTTTCCGTTTGTGTTTCATCCGTAGTCGGATGTTGCTCTTATGTATGATGTTGTTGTATTCATGTGGCATTTTATGCCTCTTATTTGTATCCCCAACTATTATGTAATGGTATGAAGTAATGATATTCACCTTGCAAAAGCGTCTCCAATATGCGTGCTTCTATCCTTGGTGGGACCTTCGAGTTCCTTTAGGATAGAGTCGCATATTAGGCGTGACAGTCTGCCTTTCTCTTTATACCATAGACTTGAATTGAATAAGTTGAAACATACTGAAATTTCTTTGCAAATGGTTGATAAATCAACTGCTATACCCATTGGTATTTGTCAGAATGTGCCTGTTGTGGTTGCAAATGTTATTATCTTAACAAACTTTGTTATTCTGGATATTCCCGAGGACAACCGTATGTCGATCATCCTGGGTAGACCCTTTTGGAATACTGCAGGGGCTGTTATTGATTGCAGCAAAGGCAATGCCACTTTTCATGTTTATGGTAATGAGCATACGGTACACTTCCCAAAGAAAGAACCTCAAGTTCATAATATCAATTCTATTGGAAAAATTTCATCTATAACTATTGGAGGTTTTGAATTCCCTCTTCCTACTGTCAAAAAGAAATATTATATTCTTATTGTTGGGGACATGCATATCCCCATTGAGGTAACCTAGTGTTATTCGAAAATTCTCTGGTTTCATGTCATTCGGAAGAAGTTTGTTAAGAAGACTTGATCAACCTTGTCAATGGATTCCTTTTCATGAGCATGAGATGGATGAATTTAGAAGGCACAACTTTCCTTACCCACCTTTTACTTTCTATTATTTAGATTAAATAAATAAAAAAATAGTATTATCTGTCTGTTTTTTGAATTATCCATGCAATAAAAAATACCCTGAAAATAAAGGTTCTCCAAATGCCCTGAAAAATTAGCATGATTTTTGATAGAATATTTGAGAATTTCTGGCACTCAGAACACACCAGGGGGATGCACCAGTGAGCCACAAGGACGGATGGCACACCCTACCCCCTGGGCGCGCCTCCCTGTTGTGTGGGCCCCACGTGGGTCCCCTCCACTTATTCCAGCACCCATCCAGTTCATCTTCCACTAGAAAAATCATCCCATAGCTCAAATCCATTTTCTTTCTCATTTTGCTACCATTTTCGATCTCCTTGCTCAAAGCTCCATTCACAAAACTGCTTTGGGGGATTATTATTTAGTAGGTGACTCCTCCAGCGGTCCAATTAGTTTTTGTTCTAGTGTTTATTTATTGCAAATTTTTGCTGCTGTGGTGACCCTGTTCTTGATCTTGCACGTCAAATTTATATGGTCCAAAGTAGTTGTGATGCACGATATAGCCTCTAGGCCCTTGTGGGAGTAGTTGCTATCAATTTTTATTGAGTTTGGTTCACTTTTATTTTGAGTCACTAAAAATTTCAGAATTTTTTTCAGAGGAAGGAAAATGTATCAAGGTGTTTCTTTGAGGAAGAAAGCACTGAGGCTCGCGATACATGAGCCGGACCTTGAACCACCAAGGGAAGCTCAACTGTGGCCTTATGAATGGCCATCGGATGAATTTATGGTCCATGCAGGCTTCAAGGATGAATATGATACGTATGTGCGTAATGCTGATCTTGAGGACTTAGTATCAGATAAGTGCCGACAATTCTATTAGCTCACCGATTCCTTTGTCCGAAGGTTTGAACTTTCATCTAGGAGCAACACCCATACTGTTTTATTTGATCTTTATGATGAATCATATACCATGGACCTTGAAGATTTTAACACTGCTTGCAAAATCCCACGGTGGGGCATTCTTAGTGAGCCTCACAAATCTGAATATAATAATTTCCTTGATAGCATCACTTTCCTGCCATATATTACTTTTCTCTCTCTATATGAAGACGCATTAACGCTATGCATGAGCATAGCCACCTTTGCGTCCCGGATCTTAGTGTCCTCAAGAGTGCGGTGTTGGGTGAAAAGCGATATAACTTGGGGGCCATTGTTGCGAGGAGGTTACATCTTAATGCTAAAGATGGAGATTTATTTGGTGGGATTTACGCAACTTGTTTAGCTAATTATCTTGGTGTATCTATAAGAGAGAATGCCATTGAGTTGCCACCCGCTTTTCTAGATTATAATGCTATGGTATGCTAGCAGTTTATTGAGAGGAATGAACAGTCCCTCCAGTACCGACTAATCTTTGACAGACGGCGTGCTATCCATATTACCCTTCTTGTTCCTACCTGCTTTAACTTCAGGTAACTGGGAGATATTTAATAACCAGAGAGGAGGCAAACGATTATGAGAGAACAACGGAGGCAGCTCGCCTCGAGGAAGCTGCTTGTCAGCCGGTTGCTGCCGTAGCACAGTATGACCCCAGCTATGATTTCGGATATCATCCGGGCCAGTGGTGGCCCTAGACCGACTTAGGCCAAAATCCTAAGCTTGGGGGAGTACGTATTTCTCACCGACATTACATTCATGTTCACACACTCATTCTAGTTGTCGATGTTCATACTTTTTCATTGTATTATCCATACTAGTTTATTTTCTTTTTCTGCTTTCTTCTTGTGTGTTTGAAGAACTTTGAGAAAAAACCAAAATAAATTACTTGTAGATTCTAGCTGGTTTACTTTCCATGTTTACTTAGTATTAGTATTCAAAGGAAAACCCAAAAAGATTTCTCGTTCTTCTTTTGCTTGTTGGGAGCTTTCCCATGTATATAATTTTTCTCATTCTTGTTTTACTTCCTTCAGAAAAAAAACTCCAAAAACATTTCAGTTTGTTTCTTTGAAGTTCTTTTCTTTTCTTTGGGGGTCGAGAGGAGAAGACCACGATCAAAATGGTGAGTGGCTCTCATATGCATTATTGTTGATCTAACAAAGAGGCCATATTACCTTGTCTTCTCCTTTGAATAAATGTTTGCAGATTCCAGCATAGTCCAATGCACGTGCACTATTATTATTATCCACCGTTCGGTCGTCTAAGTGAAAGGTAATAATGACGATATATGATGAAATGATTGAGATGAGGAAAAGCTGGTATGAACTCGACATATCTTGTTTTTGTAAATATGATTAGTTCATCGTTCCTGATTCAGTCTATTATGAATGAAACCTGTTTGCAATGACAATTAGAGACTATAGTTAATCATGCCATGCTTAATTAGCTAAGAGTTATAATGGTTTACCTTGCCTGCCAACATGCTATTGAAATGGTTGTGATGCAGTATGATAGGATGGTATCCTCCTTTGAATGATTCGAGTGACTTGACTTGGCACATGTTCACGCATGTAGTTGAAACAAAATCAGCATAGCCTCCATGATATTTATGTTCATAGTGATTTATATCCTACTCATGCTTGCACTCATTGTTGGTTATTCTCAATGCATGTTCATGACTGTTGTCGCTCTCTAGTTGGTCGCTTCCTAGTCTCTTTCTAGCCTTCACTTGTACTAAGCGGGAATACTGCTTGTGCATCCACTTCCATAAACCCCAAATTTGTTCCATATGAGTCCACCATACCTACCTATATGCGGTATTTACCTGCAGTTCCAAGCAAATTTGCATGTGCCAAACTCTAAACCTTCAAATGAGATCTTGTTTTATATGCTCGAATCGCACATGTAGCAACTAGGGCTATCTATATCTTCCATGCTAGGTGGGTTATTCTCACGATGAGTGGACTCCACTTATCATTCACGAGAAAATGGCTGGTAACCGGGATGCAGTCCCATGCTCAAATCAAATCATAATAATTGCAAACAAAACTCCCCTAGGATTGTTGTTAGTTGGACAGTACCCGTTGTTTCGGACCAGCTGTGGAATGTGCTTGTTGGTGGTGGGGGAGTATAAACTTTACCAGTCTGTTTGGTAACCGCCTATAATGTATGTAGCATGGAAGATACCGAGATCACTTGGTTGTTATGTTGACAATGAAAGCATACCACTCAAATATAATCTTTGTTTCAAAAACTCAAGCTTTGGCACCTCTGCAAATCCCTGCTTCCCTCTGCGAAGGGCCTATCTATTTACTTTTATGTTGAGTCGTCATCTTCTTATAAAAAACACCAATTAGAGAGCACCACTATCATTTGTATGCATTATTATTAATTGATATTGAGTAGGACTATGACTGGATCTCTTTTACATGAATTACAATGTCTAGTTAGTCCTTGATCTTGAGGGGTTCCTCTGCATTTATGTTTGGTGGTCTCAAAAAGGGCTATCGTGATACCATCTTGTTATATTATATCATGATTGTTTTGATAAAGTGTTGTCATCCGAGATTTATTATTATTACTCGCTAGTTGAATATGCCATTGATATGAGCAAACGTGAGACCTAAATGTTATTGTGAATATGGTTAGTTCATAATCTTTCTTGAAGACTTTAATGCTCCCTTTACATATTTGCAACAACAAGATCAAATCGAGTTTGTAGAAGTTTTTTCTTTATCACTTTCAGTTTGCCAATTGAATTGCTTGAGGACAAGCAATGGGTTAAGATTGGGGGAGTTTATATGTCTCCATTGTATCTACTTTTCGAAACTCTTTTGCCCTTGTTTAGGACTCTAATTTGCATGATTTGAATGGAACTAACCCAGACTGAAGATGTTTTGAGCAGAATTGCCATGTTGTTATTTTGGTATAGAAATAAAAGTTCTCGAAATGACCTGAAACTTCACGGAGATAACTTTTGGAATAAATTAAAAATATTGGCAAAAGAATCAACCAGAGGGGACCCACACCCTATCCACAAGGGTGGGGGCGCGCCCTACTCCCCTGGGCGCGCCCCCTATCTTGTAGGCCCCCTGGACGTCCACCGAAGTCAACTCCATCTCCATATATTCACGTTCGGGGAGAGAAAAATCAGAGAGAGGATTCATCACGTTTTACGATGCGGAGCCGCCGCCAAGCCCTATTCTTCCTCGGGAGGGCAGATCTGGAGTCCGTTCGGGGCTCTGGAGAGGGGAATCCGTCGCCATCGTCATCATCAATCTCCCTCCGTCACGAATTTCATGATGCTCACCACCGTGCGTGAGTAATCCCAGCATAGGCTTGCTGGACGATGATGGGTTGGATGTGATTTACCATGTAATCGAGTTAGTTTTGTTAGGGTATGATCCCTAGTATCCACTATGTTCCAAAATTGATGTTGCTATGACTTTGCTATGCTTAATGCTTGTCACTAGGGCCCGAGTGCCATGATTTTAGATCTAAACCAATTAAGTTTTCATGAATATGTCAGGACCCCGACTCGATGCCACATCGATCTAGCATGTCACACCTCATATCACTTTGCGGCCTCACGCACGGTATTCCCACGGGTGTCGTCTTACCTTTGCCCGGGACCGTTTGAGCCTTTTGGCACACGTATATGATAGTGTCGCTAGCATCCATATGGTAAGGAGCCCGGGCTGACATGGCTAGTCGTAAACCCAAAGTGGCACAGACTTATAGGGACAGGCATCCATGACCCAGCATCAAACGTGTCGGTCATCAGCAAGTGAATCCGGGATGTAGAACTGGGCTAGCAGGACTCCGGTAAACCAGGCTATAGCGGGCTAACAGGACTCCGGTATTCATCGCGTGACATTTCCCCGAAGGGACAGACACAGGAACGAAGAAGGACACATGCCGGCCAGCCTAAGTGTTCCGGAGCAGTAGCAAGCTACCATGGCTCAACGGAAGCACTAGGAGACATTTCCCAGTAAGAGAGGCTACTAAGAATAAACAACTAGATAGTCAGATCCCACACATACCAAGCATTTCAATCATACACACAATATGCTCGATATGTGCAATTACAACAAGGCATCACAACATGACCCTACAACACAAGTACTTTTATTTAAAGGCTCAGAGAGCCATACATAGCGTACACACAAGTACGGGTCACACGACCCACATTCAAGTCATACAAGCATACAAGCCAACAGCGGAAGTAACTTGTCTGAGTACAGACATCTAGTAAAATAAAAGAGGCTTGGAGAAGCCTGGCTATACTACATGGTCCTTCATAAGCTCAGGATCACCACCTGGGCCTCAGTCTACTCATTGATGTCAACGTCTACAAAGAAACCGTTAGAAGGGGTTGCAGCGTCTTCTGTAAAATGTTAATTAAAGCAACATGAGTACAAAGGTACTCAGCAAGACTTACATCAGATCCTACATACATGCACATTATCAAGAAGGGTTGGTGGGGTTATTGCAGCAAGCCAGCTTTGACTCTTGGCTAAGCTATCCTACGAGACACCAACTTGAAATGGTTTTACACACTCGAGTCCACTACTCACCACTTCAATACACCACCGAGGATCCACCTCCATCTACCTACGGAAGAGCCATCCTCGGCACTCACGCTTATCTTGAGATTTTTAGTAGTATCCATTTACTTGTCTATGAACTGTATAGGCAACCAAGTAGTCCTTTACGGCGGACGCGACTATTCGAATAGATAATGATAACCCTGCAGGGGTGTACTTCTTCATACATGTTTTCACCACTTAGCGTCTGCACACGACATGTGCTCGGCAGACTTCAAGTGAAAGCCGACGTGGGTGTAGACCACGACCTACCTAAACACCTAAGTCTCTAGTCCAGGTGTATCGCCTATTCAGGTTCCATCCGCAGGGAGTCCGGCTGAGGTTTCCACATACGGCCCCGAACAATGTGTACACGGTTCTGAGACACCTAATGGGTGCCCGGTGTACCCGGCCACGTACCTACCGCATCAAAGCCCACCCCGCGCTGTCCACGGCCTCCAGTAAGCTACAAACACCAGAAACTACTTGTAACTCCTGGACAGAGGACTAGGGTGGATAAGAAGTCGAGCGGGGTCATATTTCAGGGTCCAATGCATGGTACTAGCTGAATCTTAAATCACACATACAGATCTCAGTGCTTAAGGTCGGCTTCAATGAAACAACCCACCATGTACTCCTACATGGCCTGTCATCGATACCTTTACCAAATCGTGTTCAACACATCACTCTCATTACCGGCATAATCATTTCACTCTAGCCCATCACCCAGATGAACCAGACCTGACACGACTCTAAGCATAGCAGGCATAGCAAGGTAGGAACAACACATACATATGGATCAATCAACTCCTACACATGCTAGTGGGTTTCATCTAGTTACTGTGGCAATGACAGGTCATGCAGAGGAAATGGGTTCAACTACCGTAGCACACAGCAGTTTGAAACGCGTTGTCTTAATGCAGTAAAAGAGAGCAGAAGCGAGAACATGGGATTGTATCGATATGATCAAATGGTTGGTTGCTTGCCATATGGGTCGATGCACTAATATTGTTCTTCGTTAGGGTAATCGTGGTACCCCTCGGGGGCAGATCCTGCCGCAAAGAGCACCGATACACAACATCACCAAACAATATGCAACAATATGATGCATGCATGAGACATGGCAAAATGAGTGTATTGAGCTAATGCAACTAAGACCAGATGGGTTTGAACCATTTTGGATCAAAGATTCAAGTTTCAAACTCATAAATGGCCCTTATAAGTGCTTTATCTTGTTCTGTACTAAACCGCAGGTTAAATTGTTTAAACATGCATGAAACCAGTATAGATGGATAGATTGGATTTTTTTGATCATTTTTCATATATAATACTTTGCATTTGGAGCTACAGATTAATTTCTATGATTTTTTGAAGTTTGTGGTATTTCCTGGAATTTCCTGTATAAAAATAATTCAAGTAAATAAATTATTACGTCAGCATTACGTCAGGATGACGTCAGTGGTCGACGGAACAGTCCAGGTCAAACCTGACTAGTGGGTCCCGTGTGTCAGTGTAATTAGTTTAACTAATTATTAGTTAATACTAATCCTAATTTGTTAACAGGGTTGGGCCCCACCTGTCATTGACCCAGGGGGTCAAACTGGGCCCACCCGTGGTCAAACGAGGGTCAGCGGGGTCAACTCACTGGCGTTTAGCCGCCGGCGAGGCCGAACGCGGCGGCGAGTGCATTTGTGCATTTCAGCGACCAAATGAGCGGCGGAGGGCATCTACGCGTAGCTGGGAGCAGGCCGCAGCTCTTGGTGGTGGTGGTTGAGCTCGGGGTGGCCGGAAACGTCGCCTGCGACGACTTTGGCATTCGCCGGAGTTCGGGTGAGGATGAACCCGAGGCTACGGGACACGGTGGGGCTCGTGGTGAGGTTCGTTGGGCTCCTGGGGATGCCGTGAGTGTGTTGGACAGGGTGGTGTGGCCAGTGGGTGGCCGGAGACACATCGGCGACGAGCTCGGCGGCGGCGCATGCGGTGAAGCTTCGTGTGCTCGTTGTGATGCACGAGAGCGAGAAAGGAAAGGCGGAGGGGGTAGCTAGGCTCACGGCGGTCTCGAGGAAGCAGACGGCGCGGTCGGGGACGAGCTGGTGCGGTGGTGACGGCGAAGGGGATCTCCGGCGATGGCGGAGTCGGGTGAGGTCGGTGGAGACGCCTCGGGGCAAGCAAGCGCTCGGGGCTCGGCTAGCTCGAAGAAGAGGAGGGCGGTGGAGCTCCTGGACACGTCGGCACGGCGCAGGGACGACGGAGAGCGCGACTACGACGACGGTGCGGCTGCGGTGGCATCGGCCATGGAGCGGGAGAGCGAGGGAGAGAGGCAGGGGGAGAATGGATGTGTCCACGGGGTTCGGAGCACGACGTGGAGGTCGTACCGGCCAGCAGAGAGGCGAGGGGAGGAAGCAGGGCGACGGGTAGCTGCGTGGCGCGTGCTGGTGCCTCCGTCGAACACCTGCCTACCTGCCTGGCGAAGGCAAGCAGCTCGCTGGAGCGGCTGCTGGGCTGGGCCGGCTAGGTGGGCTGGCTAGCAGGCTACCAGGTTAGTTCCCTCTCTCTCTTTTTATTTCTCTTTTCTATTTATTCTGTAACTTTGTGGACTTACTAAAAATACCTAAACAACTCCAAAAATCCCCAAACTGCTCATGCCCACTGTTTAGAATATAAACAACATGGAACATTTTAGTTTAGGATTATTTGAACATTTAAAATATTTTATATAATTTAAATGCCCAAACTCAAATACTTATGATTTAATTCAAAGACCTTAGGATGACCTAGAAAATTGTGCACCACTTTTGGCAGAGGTTTTGAACCAGAAAAAAAATGATGGACATCTTAGAACGGCATTTCAGGTTCATTGAAAATATTTTTAGTAAACCCTAGTTGGTTTCAGAGGGGGCTGGGGGTTCTGTCATCCCCATTTCAAGTTTCTGTAGAAAGAAATAGACATGATGCCACACTCTAATGCATGAACTAGCTAGGGTGTGACAACTCACCCCCACTCAAAAGAATCTCGTCCTGAGATTTAGGTTCCTCCGGGAAAAAGGCGGGGTACTCGAGTCGAAGACGATCCTCCCTTTCCCAAGTTGCTTCCTTCTCAGAATGGTGCGACCATTGAATCTTGAGAAACTTGATATTATGACGTCGAGTGGTACGCTCGGCTTGATCGAGGATACGAACAGGTTATTCTCGATACATGAAGTTATCTTGAAGATCAAGCGTTTCGTGGTCCACTCCATGGATAGTATCTGAGAAGCAACGCCTGAGTTGAGAAACGTGGAAGACATCGTGGACTCTGGAGAGATGCGGAGGTAGTTCCAATTGGTAGGCAACTTCTCCTCGCTTGGCAAGAATGCGAAAGGGTCCAATGTAGCGAGGAGCCAATTTGCCTTTGATACCGAAACGATGGGTTCCCTTTAGAGGAGTAACCCGAAGGTAAGCCTTCTCGTCAACCTCAAAAGTCATAGCCTTATGTTTTCGGTCATATTGACTCTTTTGACGAGATTGGGCTGTTTTCAACTTTTCACGAACAATGTGAACTAGCTCTTCCGCTTCCTGGATCATATCCGGGCCAAAGAATTGTCTTTCCCCGGTTTCTGACCAGTTAAGAGGCGTTCGACACCTTCGTCCATAGAGAACTTCAAAAGGGGCTTTACCCAAGCTAGATTGATAGCTGTTGTTATAAGCAAATTCGGCAAATGGAAGGCATTTCTCCCAATCCATTCCGAATGAGATAATAGAAGCTCAAAGCATGTCTTCTAGAATCTGGTTGACACGTTCTACTTGACCACTTGATTGAGGGTGAAAGGCAATGCTAAAGGAAAGGCGGGTTCCCATAGCATTTCAGAAACTTTCCCAAAATCGAGAGGTGAAGAGACTTCCTCAATCCGAGTTAATTTCCAATGGAACACCATGGAGGGACACTATTCGGGAGATGTACAAGTCTGCTAGCTGACTAGCGGTTATACTCTCGCAAACAGGTAGGAAAATGGGCCACTTTGGAAAGATGATCGACAACAACGAAGATGGCGTTATTCCCTCTCTTGGTCCTGGGAAAACCGGTGATGAAATCCATACCAATTTTATCCCATTTCCATTCAGGAATAGCTAAGGGTTGAAGGGTGCCAGCAGGCCGTTGATGCTCTGCCTTTACACGATGATAGACGTTGCAATTAGCAACAAACTGAGCAATGTCTCTCTTCATCGTAGTCCACCAGAACCTCTGGCGTAGGTCCTGATACATCTTTGTGCTACCGGGATGAATGGTGAGAGGAGATTCATGAGCTTCCTTAAGGATCAACTGCCGTAAATGTTGGTTTTCGGGAACCACTAGACGGTTCTCAAAGTACACAACACCATGATCATTTGTAGAGAAACATTTAGCATCTCCGCTAGCAATGTTCTCCTTGATCCTAGATATTCCTTTATCTCGTTTTTGGGCAGCGATGATTTGATCCGTAAGAGTAGGTTTCACCACCAAGGTGGAAAGGAATCCTTGAGGGATGATGTGAAGGTTAAGCTTCCAACATTCCTCATGGAGAAGCGGTTGACTTTGTTGTAACATCAGATTGTTACGATAAGATTTATGACTTAGTGCATCAGCCATGACATTGGCTTTTCCTGGGGTGTAAGTTATCCCTAAGTCGAAATCTGTGATCAACTCGACCCAACGTCTTTGCCTGAGATTCCAATCCGGTTGGGTGAATATGTACTTCAGACTTTGGTCATCAGTGAAGATTTCACAATGATTACCGAGGAGGTAATGTCGCTAGGTTTTGAGTGCAAGGACTACAGCTGCAAGCTCTAGATCATGAGTAGGGTAGTTTTCCTCATGTGGGTGTAATTGCCGTGAAGCATAAGCAATTACGTGACGATCTTGCATGAGAATGCAACCTAGTCCTTGTCGCGAGGCATCACAATAGATAACAAAGTCCTTAGAGAAGTCTGGTGGTACCAATACGGGAGCAGATGTCAGGCGTCTTTTCAGTTCCTGAAAACTGTGCTCACATTGTGGAGTCCACTCGAACTTTTTATCTTTCTTGAGGAGTTCAGTTAGAGGTGTAGCAACTTTGGAGAAGTTCTCAACAAAGCAGCGACAATAGCTCGCTAAGCCAAGGAAACTCCGAACTTGCTTGACCGATTCAGGTGGAGTCCAATTAAGGACGGCTTGAACTCGCTCGGGATTGACAACAATACCTTTACCAGAAATTACATGTCCTAGATAGGTCACTTCTGGCAACCAAAATTCGCATTTAGAAAATCTTGCATAAATGCGATGCTCTTGAAGTTTCATCAACACTAACCTTAGATGCTCGGCATGTTCTTCCTCTCTTGGAGTATATGAGTATATCATCGAGGTAAACCACGACGAATTTATCCAAATACTCCATGAAGATTGAGTTCATTAACCGAGAGAAGGTGGCTGGAGCGTTGGTTAAACCGAAGGACATGACGGTGTACTCGTATTGGCCATAACAAGTAACAAAGGCCGTTTTAGGAATGTCCCCGTTCCTGATTTTGAATTGATGGTAGCCCAACCTCAAATCCATCTTAGAGAAGACTGAGGATCCAGCGAGCTGATCATACAGATCGTTGATCCTGGGGAGCGGATACTTGTTCTTTATTGTGACCAAATTGACTGGTCGATAATCTACAACCATCCGATCCGTGCCATCCTTTTTCTTGACGAAGAGGACTGGACAAGCCCATGGAGATGAACTAGGACGGATGAAACCCTTTTTCAAGGACTCATCGAGTTGTTTCTTAAGCTCGGCTAGTTCTAGTGGTGCCATCTTATAGGGTCTTCTAGAAATCGGGACAGTTCCTGGAATGAGATCTATCACGAACTCAGCATCTCTATCAGGTGGAACACCTGGCAATTCCTCTGGAAAGACATCCGGAAAGTCATGGACTACCGGAACGTCTTCGAGGTCTGGCAAAGGACTGGCGTTAAGAGAATATAGCTGTCGCTTGGCTACTCGGGTCAAGGCATTGACTATCTTTCCCGAAGGATGTGTGAGTTGAACGGTCCTAGAGAAACAATCAATCTTGGCATGATGGGCTGACATCCAGTCCATACCCAAGATGATATTGATATCCGAAGATTTGAGAGCTATCAATGATGCAAGGAAAACAAGTCGGCCGACTTGAATTTCATTCCCATGGCTTACTCTAGAGGTTTGCCATCTAGAACCAGGAGTAGAAATTTCCATAGTGGAAGGCATGTCACAGAATGCGGTACTATGCAGACGAGCATAGTTTTCGGATATGAATGAATGGGATGCTCCAGTATCGAAAAGAACAGATGCCGGGTGGCAATTAACAAGGAGCGTACCGAGTACGACGTTGGGATCCTCTTGAGCTTCTTCAGTAGAGATACAGTTGACATGGCCACGTGCAGCGGTGGCCGGCTTGGCGTAGAACACTTTCCCTGTCGGCTTGCCACGGCCAACAGCTTTTCCAAACTGGTTGGGGTTGGTCTGGGGACACTCGCGCATATAGTGGCCCGATTCCCCACACTTGAAGCATGTCACGGAGCTGGTGCGTGGAGGAGCATTCTTGGTTGGCCCACCATAGGGCTTAGCTAGTGCATATTGTTGAGCTGGACGAGGCGCCTGATTGGATGGCCTCGGTGTGAACCTGGCTGGCAGGGCAGTGTTAGGCACCCACACCCGGCGCTTCTGTGGACCAGCACCGGATGAGGAACCCATGTCGTGGCCATGCTTGCGTGTTGCATCATAATCAGACTGACCAGACTCAGCACTGATGGCCTTGTTAACAAGCTTATGAAAAGATGTGCACTCATGCAGACGGAGGTCACGGCGAAGCTCAGGGCTAAGTCCCTTGCGGAACCTTGCTTGCTTCTTGGCATCGGTGGAAACTTCCTCAGTTGCATATCGTGCTAGATAACCGAACTCCCTGATGTATGCATCCACAGAGAGTCTACCTTGAGTGAAACTACAGAACTCCTCACATTTACGGTCCATAAGACCCTCCGGAATGTGATGTTCACGGAAAGCCTCGCTGAATTCTGCCCAAGTAGTAACCTGGCCCACTAGGCGCATGGCTCCATAGTTCTCCCACCAGAGACTGGCGGGGCCTTCAAGATGATATGCAGCAAATGTGACCTTATCAGCCTCAGCTACGAGTGCAGAGCGTAGCTTGTGAGTAATACTGCGAAGCTAGTCATCGGTGTCGAGAGGCTCGACAGAGTGGTGGAAGGTGGGTGGATGTAACTTGATGAAGTCGCTGAGCGACACCAAGTTATTCCTCTGATGGTGTGCTGTGTTCTGCTCGATGCGCTCCAACAAACGGTTGGTCTCCCACTTGTTTCTCTCGGCTTCCAGCATAACCTCGGCCAGAGAAGGAGGGTGAGGCAGGTTTGTTTCCCCAACTCTGCTGCCTTCGGCCTGCTCTGGGGGAGCAGGGTTGGTGTGGGTGTTAACCATCCTAGGAAAACAAGACAATGGTTTAGTCCAGGATGATAAGATTCTGACATAGAAATGTAGAATGTAATGGATAACTTGGAATGTAAGATGATCATCCGTATGACATGGTAGATACAGAAACTGCTTCTTTTATTCCATCGTCATACACACCATACAAGGTTTAGTACAAACCCAAACAAAGTACTACTACGGTGAAAGGAAGATTACATCTCATCGGAGGCATTCCAAGCTCCTATACATTATTTTGCTACACCTCCGGAAAGTGGTACACACTAAGTCATATTCCACAGGTCACGCAGGACGGTGGAAATACAACTATTACAATACTAGAGATACTACTACTAACTCAGACAGCTCCATAGTAGTCCTCATAGAAGTCACCACCATAGCCTGGAAGCTCAACGTGACCATCCGGAAAAGAACGGTCCTGAGGAGCTTGTGGGCCATAGGGGCTAGGATGAGGTCTTGGACCAACAAACGGTGGCCTACGGGGACCACGGGGTGGGGTGATGCCGCCCACATCACGCGAATCCATCATGTCTGGTAGAGCAGACCTAACAGGATACAGATCTCTCATATCCATATATCCAGCTTGCACAGCCGGTGCAAACCGAGTCAAGGTGGTCCAATGATCAGCACGGGTGTTGAATAGCTCCAATCTTAAGGCCCGATTCTCTCGGTCCTTATCCTCGAGCATCTCGGCAGTGGTGCGAGTTAGTGAGTCCTCCTGAGTGGAGTCAGCATAGATAGCATGGAGATACCCTTGTGCTCCCGGGAGTGAAGCTGGCATATATCGGAAATCGGTGTTCCGAAGCAGGCTAGTCCTGACTCGCATGATGGTCATCATAGAGTAGGCAGCATCTTGCACAGCCATCTCAATAGTAACCCCGAGTCCATAGGAACAGTGGACTGGCTCAGTAGATCCAGGATAAGAGGGAAATATCCTGACAGTGCAGAGATATTGGGTTTGATTAAAGTCTCGGAACTGCTCTTCGACGGTGTATTCGGGATACCAACGGTAACCCGTCTCGATCATTACCCGGCCTAACATAGCCGTATGACCAGGCAGATCGATACATCGAGTCAGGCGAACCACTTGATTCTGAGGGCAGGAAGCCATCTGAAATATGATATAATGCAAAGGCATTAGAATTTCTAGCATAATTTGGACAGCATAACGGCTGTAAATGCTCAAAAAGGATTTTGACACATTTTGCAAAGATTGCATAGACGCTCAACAACATCATATCAAGGTTCTGGGTCCATCTTAGCACATAATGGGGTAGTAGAACTGAACTAGGCTTGTATCCCTCAAACCTATAAGGTACTACTGATTAGTAACACGTGAACCTGATAGAGAAAAGAGATCCTAATTCCTTAACCCCCGGTGGAAGAATAGACTGATTTAGATCAGAATGCCATGAGGTAAAGGACTAAAAAGAGCCTTACGTTCCCTCCCACAATAAATTCCCCTACATATAACTAAAGCATTTCTAGACTCAACATCGACTAGTTTGGCTTGGAGAACCTACAAGCAGTCCGGCTCTGATGCCAACGCTGTCAGGACCCCGACTCGATGCCACATCGATCTAGCATGTAACACCTCATATCACTTTGCGGCCTCACGCACAGTATTCCCGCGGGTGTCGTATTACCTTTACCCGGGACCGTTTGCGCCTTTTGGCACACGTATATGATAGTGTCGCTAGCATCCATATGGTAAGGAGGTCGGGCTGACATGGCTAGTCGTAAACCCAAAGTGGCACAGACTTACAGGGACAGGCATCCATGACCAGGCATCGAACGTGTCGGTCATCAGTAAGTGAATCCGGGCTGTAGCACTGGGTTAGCAAGACTCCTGTAAACCGGGCTGTAGCGGGCTAACAGGACTCCGGTATTCATCGCGTGACATTTCCCCAAAGGGACAGACACAGGAACGAAGAAGGACACATGCTGGCCAGCCTAAGTGTTCCGGAGCAGTAGCAAGCTACCATGGCTCAACGGAAGCACTAGGATACATTTCCCGGTAAGAGAGGCTACTAAAAATAAACAACTAGATAGTCAGATCCCACACGTACCAAGCATTTCAATCATACACACAATATGCTCGATATGTGCAATTACAACAAGGCATCACAACATGACTCTACAACACAAGTACTTTTATTTAAAGGCTCAGAGAGCCACACATAGCATACACACAAGTACGGGTCACACGACCCACATTCAAGTGATACAAGCATACAAGCCAACAGCGGAAGTAACTTGTCTGAGTACAGACATCTAGTAAAATAAAAGAGGCTTGGAAAAGCCTGGCTATACTACATGGTCCTTCATAAGCTCAGGATCACCACCTGGGCCTCAGTCTACTCATCGATGTCAACGTCTACGAAGAACCCGTCAGAAGGGGTTGCAGCGTCTTCTGTAAAATGTTAATTAAAGCAACATGAGTACAAAGGTACTCAGCAAGACTTACATCAGATCCTACATACATGCACATTATCAAGAAGGGTTGGTGGGGTTATTGCAGCAAGCCAGCTTTGACTCTTTGCTAAGCTATCCTACGAGACACCAACTTGAAATGGTTTTGCACACTCGAGTCCACTACTCACCACTTCAATACACCACCGAGGATCCACCTCCGTCTTCCTACGGAAGAGCCATCCTCGGCACTCACGCTTATCTTGAGATTTTTAGTAGTATCCATTTACTTGTCTATGAACTGTATAGGCAACCAACTAGTCCTTTACTGCGGACGCGGCTATTCGAATAGATAATGATAACCCTGCAGGGGTGTACTTCTTCATACATGTTTTCACCACTTAGCGTCTGCACACGACATGTGCTCGGCAGACTTCAAGTGAAAGCCGACGTGGGTGTAGACCACGACCTACCTAAACACCTTAGTCTCTAGTCCAGGTTTATTGCCTATTCAGGTTCCATCCACAGGGAGTCCGGCCGAGGTTTCCACATACGGCCCCGAACGATGTGTACAGGGTTCCGAGACACCTAACGGGTGCCCGTTGTACCCGGCCACGTACCTACCGCATCACAGCCCACCCCGCGGGTCAGCGCTGTCCACGGCCTCCAGTAAGCTACAAATACCAGAAACTACTTGCAACTCCTGGACAGAGGACTACGGTGGATAAGAAGTCGAGCGGGGTCATATTTCAGGGCCCAATGCATGGTAGTAGCTGAATCTTAAATCACACATACAGATCTCAGTGCTTAAGGCCGGCTTCAATGAAACAACCCACCATGTACTCCTACATGGCCTCTCATCGATACCTTTACCAAATCGTGTTCAACACATCACTCTCATTACCGGCATAATCATTTCACTCTAGCCCATCACCCAGATGAACCAGACCTGACACGACTCTAAGCATAGCAGGCATAGCAAGGTAGGAACAACACATACATACGGCTCAATCAACTCCTACACATGCTAGTGGGTTTCATCTAGTTACTGTGGCAATGACAGGTCATGCAGAGGAAATGGGTTCAACTACCGTAGCACACAGCAGTTTGAAACGTGTTGTCTTAATGCATTAAAAGAGAGCAGAAGTGAGAACATGGGATTGTATCGATATGATCAAATGGTTGGTTGCTTGCCTGATGGGTCGATGCACTGATATTGTTCTTCGTTAGGGTAATCGTGGTACTCCTCGGGGGCAGATCTTGCCGCAAAGAGCACCGATACACAACATCACCAAACAATATGCAACAATATGATGCATGCATCAGACATGGCAAAATGATTGTATTGGGCTAATGCAACTAAGACCAGATGGGTTTGAACCATTTTGAATCAAAGATTCAAGTTTCAAACACATAAATGGCCCTTATAAGTGCTTTATCTTGTTCTGTACTAAACAGCAGGTTAAATTGTTTAAACATGCATGAAACCAGTACAGATGGATAGATTGGATTTTTCTCATCATTTTTCATATATAACACTTTGCATTTGGAGCTACAGATTAATTTCTATGATTTTTTGAAGTTTGTGGTATTTCCTGGAATTTCCTGTATAAAAATAATTCCAGTAAATAAATTATTACGTCAGCATTACGTCAGGATGACGTCAGTGGTCAACGGAACAGTCCAGGTCAAACCTGACTAGTGGGTCCCGTGTGTCAGTGTAATTAGTTTAACTAATTATTAGTTAATACTAATCCTAATTTGTTAACAGGGTTGGGCCCCACCTGTCATTAACCCAGGGGGGTCAAACTAGGCCCACCCGTGGTCAAACGAGGGTCAGCGGGGTCAACTCACTGGCGTTTACCATCGGCGAGGCCGAACGTGGCGGCGAGAATGTATTTGTGCGTTCCGGCGACCAAATGAGCGGCGGAGCATCTACGCGTAGCTGGGAGCAAGCCGCAACTCTTGGTGGTGGTGGTTGAGCTCAAGGTGGCCGGAAATGTCGCCGGCGATGACTTTGGCGGTCGTCAGAGTTCGGGTGAGGATGAACCCGAGGCTGCGGGACACGGCAGGGCTCGTGGTTAGGTGCGTTGGGCTCCTAGGGATGCCTTGAGTGTGTTGGACAGGGTGGTGTGGCCAGTGGGTGGCCGGAGACACGTCGGCGACGAGCTCGGCGGCGGCGCGTGCGCTGAAGCTTCGTGTGCTCGCTCTGATGCACGAGAGAGAGAAAGGAAAGGGGGAGGAGGTACCTAGGCTCACGGCGGTCTCGAGGAAGCAGACGGCGCGGTCGGGGACGAGCTGGTGCGGTGGTGACGGCGAAGGGGATCTCCGGCGATGGCGGAGTCGGGTGAGGTCGGTGGAGAGGCCTCGGGGCAAGCGAGCGCTCGGGGCTCGGCTAGCTCGAAGAAGAGGAGGGCGGCGGAGCTCCTGGACACGTCGGCACGGTGCAGGGACGATGGAGAGCGCGGCTACGGCGACGGTGCGGCTCCGGTGGCGTCGGCCATGGAGCGGGAGAGCGAGGGAGAGAGGCAGGGGGAGAATGGATGTGTCCACGGGGTTCGGAGCGCGACGTGGAGGTCGTACCGGCCAGCAGAGAGGCGAGGGGAGGAAGCAAGGCGATGGGCAGCTGCGTGGCGCGTGCTGGTGCCGCCGTCGAACACCTGCCTGCCTGCCTGGCGAAGGCAAGCAGCTCGCTGGAGCGGCTGCTGGGCTGGGCCGGCTAGGTGGGCTGGCTAGCGGGCTACCAGGTTAGTTCCCTCTCTCTCTTTTTATTTCTCTTTTCTATTTATTCTGTAACTTTGTGGACTTACTAAAAATACCTAAACAACTCCAAAAATCCACAAACTGCACATGCCCACTGTTTAGAATATAAACAACATGGAACATTTTAGTTTAGGATTATTTGAACATTTAAAATATTTTATATAATTTAAATGCCCAAACTCAAATACTTATGATTTAATTCAAAGACCTTAGGATGACCTAGAAAATTGTGCACCACTTTTGGCAGAGGTTCTGAACCAGAACAAAAATGATGGACATCTTAGAAGGGCATTTCAGGTTCATTGAAAATATTTTTAGTAAACCCTAGTTGGTTTCAGAGGGGGTTGGGGGTTCTGTCATCCCCATTTCAAGTTTCTGTAGAAAGAAATAGACATGATGCGACACTCTAATGCATGAACTAGCTAGGGTGTGACAGAATATATATGAGTTCTTGATCCTATCTTGCAAGTTATAGTCACCTACTACTTGTTATGATCCGGCAACCCAGGGTGACAATAGTTGGGACAATTCCTGGTGATGACCATAGTTTGGGCTCACTAAGTGTCAATGCTTTGGTCTGGTACTCTATTAAAAGGAGGCCTTAATATCCCTTAGTTCCCAATAGGACCCTTTCGGCGTTCTGGGAACCAGGGTACCCAGACTTGCTTGCCTGCGGCCCACGGCGTGACTCCAGCGACGGCCTAGTACGACCCATATTCAGCCACGACAAGACAAGACCCTCGCGAGGGGCCAAGCCTCGCGAGGTGGACAACGTTAAGACCTCCTGAAGGACCGGCCTTCCCAGGTGGCCTCCTAAGGAGCGGGGATTTCTATGAAAGCACTCACCTCATGAAGGTGAGGTGTCGGTGTCAAAACCGGCGGATCTCGGGTAGGGGGTCCCGAACTGTGCGTCTAGGCGGATGGTAACATGAGACAAGGGACACGATGTTTTTACCCAGGTTCGGGCCCTCTCGATGGAGGTAAAACCCTACTCCTGCTTGATTAATATTGATGATATGGGTAGTACAAGAGTAGATCTACCACGAGATCGGAGTGGCTAAACCCTAGAAGCTAGCCTTTGGTATGATTGTTGTTCGTCCTATGGACTAAAACTCTCCGGTTTATATAGACACCGGAGAGGGCTAGGGTTACACAGAGTCGGTTACAATGGGAGGAGATCTTCATATCGTATCGCCAAGCTTGCCTTCCACGCCAAGGAAAGTCCCATCCGGACACGGGACGGAGTCTTCAATCTTGTATCGTCATAGTCCAGGAGTCCGACCAAAGGTCTTAGTCCGGCCATATGGACACCCCCTAATCCAGGACTCCCTCAGTAGCCCCTGAACCAGGCTTCAATGACGACGAGTCTGGCGCGCAGGTTGTCTTCGGCATTGCAAGGCGGGTTCCTCCTCCGAATATTCCATAGAAGATGTTGAACACGAGGGTAGTGTCCGGCTCTACAAAATAAGTTCCACATTCCACCATAGAGGGAATAATATTTGCATCAATCGGATCTGCTGACGTATTCTGCGGTGTGACATCATGCCACGGCCAAGCTTTTATTCATTTTACTGTTTCACCTCAGCGCGTTTAGCGAGGTGGTTTCCTTCGCACGTCTTGTCAAAGCAGAGATCGTGTCCCCTTATTCTGGGATTCTCATCAATACGGGCATGGGTAACCCAACCGCGCCATTAACCGTGGCGCTTGGGAGATAAGCGAGTTTTATTAGGCCGGTGGGGGGCTCGTAGTTTTGGCCGTCCATATAAGGGGATAAGAATCCGCCCTTTCCATTCACGCCTTCTTCCTCTTCTGCTTATCCGTCCCTGCGCGCTCGAGCTCCAGCGCCCAAGCCCGCACTTCCCACCTCATCCTTCTCCAACCATGTCCGGAGCGGGAGGTAGATGGATGGCCTCCTCCGTCACGGAGGGGAAAATCAAAAAGCTGAGGTAGGACGGATACTTGTCTGACGACATCGCACACCGGCTTACAGATGTGGGGCAACTCATCCCCACCCCCAGGCCCCATGAGAGGGTTGTTTTTCTTCCCCATTTCCTCCGCGGACTGGGTTTTCCACTTCACCCGTTCGTCCGGGGGCTCAGGTTCTACTATGGCCCGGACTTCCATGATCTGGCCCCGAACTTCATCCTCAATATCTCGGCGTTTATCGTTGTGTGTGAGGCCTTCTTCCGCATCCAGCCTCACTTTGGCCTATGGCTGAAGATCTTCAGCGTCAAGCCGAAGGTTGTGAAAGGCCGACAAGCAGAATGCGGAGGTGCTATGGTGGGAAAGATGGCCAACGTCACTTAGCTCGAGGGTGCCTTCATGGAAACCATCAAAGGGTGGCAATCGGGGTGGTTCTATATCACCGAGCCGCGTGACCCTAAGTGGGCAGCAGCCCCCAAATTTCGATCCGGCATCCCCACCCGGCTCACATCTTGGAAAGAGACAGGCCTGTCATGGGGCAATCAGGAAGAGGTGACCGGACTCCAAACTTGCGACCGAGACCTGGTGACCAAGAAGGTCAAGCTTGTCAACGTAGTCCAGGTCATGCTCTTCCGCCGGATCCTCCCGTGTCAACGATGGGACTTCAATTTGTGGGAGTTCGACCCGGCCCAGCACCAGACTCTATCCTGGCTCTTCGAAACGAAGCACGAGGATGCCTGGAAGGTGCTTTTCAAGAGTTCTGAGGTCTCCCCTCCCGTCACCGAGGATCGCGGATTCTGCGCCAAACGTCAAGCCTCCAAAGTAAGTTTACATTTAGTCCCTTACGGGATACCCGAATTTCATAGTGTGACTTTATGTGGGATCTAAACTCCCATTCCTTTGACAGGACTGGAAGAGGACATCTGGACAGTTTGACTGTCCGGCTCCTTTGCCCAAAGGCCCAGCAGACGCACGCCTAGCGAAGCTACTGGTTCCGGCACCTCACGTGGTGCCGGAGAAGAAGGCCAAGGAGAAGGCCACGGGGACCCGAAAGAGTTCCCGGCGCCCGGTGGTGTCGGATTCATCGCCCGACAACCCCGACGCGCCCTCCGCTTCGGAAGACGAGGAGGAGGAAGGAGAAGAAGAAGCCTCTCCCCCTCCAGCGGGGGGAGGAAAGAAAAGGAAGGCCGCCCCAACTGGGGAGGCCGGAGCGTCCAAGAAGGGGAAGACCCATCTGCCGGACTACGCCTCCGATGCCGAAGACGGCAAGGAGGAATGTCCATCCAGGGTCAAGCCCCTGGCAAAGTCGTAAGTGTCCGGTTACCCGAATGACTCATGGCTCTCTTCTATTATTTGGTAATGTCTAACGCCGAATTTTAATCATGCAGTCCGCCCAGAGCTCAGCTCGGTGCTTCGTTGAGCGGCTCCCTGAATTCGTCAGATGTGAACAGCGCTTCGCTTCCGATGGCCTCCTCCCCGCTCCCTGCGGATGACGCCGAGGTGGGGTCTCGGAAGGGACTAAACCAGGAGGAGGTGATCCTGGAGGCGCAGAAAGGTGATCTCCCGGACTCCAGGCCCGAAGGGGGTAAAGCCCCAGAGGGATCTAAGACCGGCCCCGGGCCGGACACTGCTCCGGAACCATCAGTGGTTCCAGGGTCCGACAGGCGGCGCCTTCATAAGAAGGGCAAGCCTGCGACGCCGGCGACTTCCGTCCATCCGGAGGCGCCGGACAATTTGCTGGAGGCGCTTAACGGCGCCTCCATCAACGAGGAACACCGCACTGTTATGAGTGCTGTGATTCAGAAGGTTCAGTCCGCCAAGAGCGGGCTGACGGAAGCCTATACAAGCCTGTTAACGGGATTTGAGGTATGTGTTCAAAAACATATAAAAAATATTACCACATAGATAGTAGCCCCTGATGCTCAGTTTGATGTTCGGAAAGAAAAGCCGAGCTGAGGATCTAAAAAGATATACGCAAGAGTCTAATAGAAATATGTCAATATGGGAATGCAGGCTGGGCCGCTGACCTCTGCCGCACTGACTGCGGAGGTCAATGCATTGAAGGAAAGCCTCGAGTGGTCCGAGAGCGAGCTCGGCCGTGCCAAGAAGCAGCTCGAGGATAAAGAGGGTACATAGTACCTCCTATAAATGTATATAGAAATACTTGGTTGCAAAATAATAACAGGACCAACGTTAATGTTGCAGGAGCCACAACCGAGGTGGCGACCCTGAAGGAGGCGGTCTCCAAGGCCGAAAAGAGTGCGGCCTTGGAGCGCACCGAGTGAAAGAAGCAGGAGGCGCGGGTGGCGGAGGTGCGGCAAGAGCTCCAGGCTCTCATGGAAAAACACAAGAGTTTGGAATGTGACTCGAAGACTCGAGAGTCCGAGCTTGCCTTGGCTCTTGAGATTGCCAAGACCGCTAAGTCCGAAGCCCAGAAGGCCCTTCAAGATATCAAGGCGATGAAGAAGATAGCGGCGGGTAAGGCATTCTTTATGCAAAGCAAAAATATAAAAGTTAATTATCTGCTACTTACCCGAATCCGGAGCTCTCCAGGAGCGTTCGCCGATCTGCCCTGTAGTGTGTCTGATGCCGCCGCATACTACCGAGCCGAAGAGGGGAGCTCAACGGAAAAAGTGTTCTGGTCTCAGTATGCTGAGGCCGAACATCCGGTGCCCCTGAGCGACCAGCTGAAGTAGCTGGTCGAGCTCCACAAGGTGGCCGAACAGGCCATGAAGGGCCTCATAGCTCCGCTGTGGCCTGGAGAAGTCATGCCTGGGAGCTACTTCGGTCTGGTGCGGCGGCTGGTGGACGCGTGTTCGTGGATTGAGGTTGTCAAGCGCTCCGTTTGTATTGAAGGTGCCCGTCGGGCCCTTGCCCGTGCTAAGGTGCACTGGGGCAAGCTAGACGTGGAGAAGCTGTTGACGGACGCGCCACCGCCGGGCAAGGAGTATCGTATGCCCGAGATGTATTATAATGGCGTTCTGAAGGGTGCCCGCCGTATAGCGGATGAGTGCTCCAAAGATGTAATTTTTGAGTAGACTCGCATTTGTTATCCTGTAAACTGAAGCTTTGTTCATATGCGTTAAGCAACGCTTGTTAATTTAAAATATTACCTTCTGTGCGGCCGTTTATCAAATCTGAGAGATGCAAGTCATCGGCTTCGACCCCCATGCCACGAGTGTTGGGGTGTTCGGGATAAACCTGAGCGCTCTTGTTCCCATTCTTGGGTCCATCTAGGGAGGCGTTCAGCACAACGAACCAGGCCGTCAGACTTATGATGCTTTATCACTCTCACTTAGCCATATAATTCTATAATTTTAAATTTCGGCGAAGCCCCTAGTATTCGGAAGACCGAGTTTGGGGCGCTATCCACGCCTAGGACGGATAAGTCCGGTTCCTCGCTCGAAGCGGCATAAGTCTTTAAGGACTCGAAGAAACCTCGCGAACAGCGACCGGTCTCTCGCACTATCATGACAGTCAGTTTTAGCTTTCTCTACTGAGGTGTTAACCCAACTCAACTGGGGCACAATCGCAGTAGTTCTCCCAGCGCTACCTTAGCCAACAATGCGGAACGTAAGGTACCAAAACATGGGAGCCGGGCAAACCCAACTATTGACCAAAGACATGATTCAAAGCCGATGCATATAGTGCTATAAGTTCGGAGTGCCGCACTCGTGAGAGTGTTCGGTCTTCTCACACCATGTTATGGGGTGTTGTAAGCCCCTGGTGTATTGTCCGCACCAAAGTGTACGGTTGCAGAATGTCATGACTGACCATATTTGTATATAAAAAATTGATAAGTACAATAATAGGTAAGAGCTATATATTGTTTATTAAAAAAGGGCTGCTGCGAAAGCAGAACGATACAAGAAGTGCGGTAAGCAAGAGATGGGAGTATTTGACATGTTCCCCTCCAGGGGCAAGCTGCGGGATTGTAAGTAAAACAGGTATTAAACTCGTTATAGAGACCACCTGGACTTTTTACGTGGCTTGCTTTCTCCCTGGCTGTTGCATCGTGGGTTCGGCGAGTGTATTGTCGGACAGGCCTTCCGAATAGTTGGGTCCTGAAAGTGTGTAAAAAGGAAAACGGCGAAATAGGGAGCCCCTTAGTGCGGTTGAGCCGCATTCTGGGCGTGCCGTTGTTGTGCCCCTCCCCTTATGCCCATGGTATCTCTAAGGCGTAATTATGTACACGTGGTACCAGTATCGCCATTTGGCGGGGGCTGGGGTTGGGGCCGCACTGCTATGCTTGCTCGGAACGTGCCAGCTGGATTTGTTGTAGGTTACTTCGGGCTCGCTTGACATTGTCCGGACGTTTGACGCCTAGATTGGAGAACTGCCTTGAGAGGCTACTCTGTACTTCCGCCGCCAAGGCCGCCGTGTGCTCCTCCGTTTGGAGAGAGCGTTCGGTGTTTCCGTTTACCGTGATGACTCCGCGAGGTCTTGGCATCTTGAGCTTGAGATATGCGTAGTGCGGCACCGCATCGAATTTTGCAAATGCGGTTCGTCCAAGCAGGGCGTGATAGCCGCTGCGAAATGGGACTATGTCGAAGATTAACTCCTCGCTCCGGAAGTTATCCGGGGATCCGAAGACCACTTCGAGTGTAACCGAGCCTATACAGCTGGCCTCTACACCTGGTATGACACCTTTGAAGGTTGTCTTTGTGGGTTTAATCCTTGAAGGATCGATGCCCATTTTTCGCACTGTCTCCTGGTAAAGCAGGTTCAGGCTACTGCCACCGTCCATTAGGACTCTGGTAAGGTGAAATCCGTCGATAATTGGGTCTAGGACCAGTGCGGAGAATCCGCCGTGACGGATGCTGGTGGGGTGGTCCCTTCGATCGAAGGTGATCGGGCAGGAGGACCATGTGTTGAAATTTGGGGCGACTGGCTCCAACGCATAGACGTCCTTGAGAGCATGCTTCCGCTCCCTTTTGGGGATGTGGGTTGCGTATATCATGTTCACCGTCCGAACTTGCGGGGGAAATCCCTTCTGTCCTTTGTTGTTCGGCGGCCGGGGCCCCTCCTCGTCATCGCTATGTAGCCCCTTGTCTCTGGTTTCGGGACTTAACTTGCCTGCCTGCTTGAACACCCAACAATCCCTGTTGGTGTGATTGGCTGGCTATTCAGGGGTGCCGTGTATCTGGAACGAGCGATCGAGTATCCGGTCTAAGCTGGACGGGCCCTGAGGGTTTCTTTTGAATGGCTTCTTCTGCTGACCCGGTTTAGAGCCTCTGAATCCGGCATTGACTGCAGTATCTTCAGTATTGTCACTGTTAATGCGGCGCTTATGCTTGTTGTGACGTGACCTGCCGTTGTTGTCCTTGGTATCCGAATTGCCGGGGCTCTTGGTTATGTTATTGCTACGAGCTAGCCAGCTGTCTTCTCCCGCACAAAAGCGGGTCATGAGTGTCGTGAGGGCTGCCATAGATTTCGGCTTTTCTTGTCCTAGGTGCCGGGCAAGCCATTCGTCTCGGATGTTGTGCCTGAAGGCTGCAAGGGCCTCGGCGTCCGGACAATCGACTATTTGGTTTTTCTTGGTTAGGAACCGTGTCCAGAATTGTCTGGCCGATTCCTCTGGCTGCTGGATTATGTGGCTTAGGTGATTGGTGTCTGGTGGTCGCACATACGTGCCCTGGAAGTTGTCAAGGAATGCGGATTCCAGGTCCTCCCAACAACTAATCGACTCCGCTGGCAGGCTGTTAAGCCAATGTCGAGCTGGTCCTTTAAGCTTGAGCGGGAGGTATTTGATGGCGTGTAGATCATCACCACGGGCCATGTGGATATGAAGGAGATAATCCTCGATCCATACCGTAGGATCTGCTCTGCCATCGTATGAATCGATGTTTACGGGTTTGAAGCCCTCAGGGATTTGATGATCCATTACTTCGTCTGTGAAGCATAATGGGTGTGCGGCGCCCCTGTACTGGCTATATCACGACGCAGCTCGGACGAGCTTGGTCTGTTGTATTCGGCCGGGCCATACTTATTATGTCCGGCGTGACGGCTAGCGTCACATGAAGCGGGGCGCCCATGCGATCCGTAGATCGATCTTGTTTGCCTTGCCTTATTCTGCAAGATGTCTCGCAGGTCTGTTGCCTCTCCCCGTACTCTAGTATGTTTTGAGCGGTGCCGGGGTGCGGGGCCTCTCTATCGCAGCCACGGGGTGGCCGATCGAGTGCATCGTATGCTGGTGATGTAGGTTTAGTTGCTTCCTCCTCAAGTTGGGGTTGCAGCCTGCGCTTTGGGTAGCTGTTGGATGGGCGTTCTAGTTTATACTCTTCGGCCGCCAGGACTTTGGTCCATCTGTCGGTTAGCAAGTCTTGGTCAGCTCTAAGCTGTTGTTGTTTCTTCTTGAGGCTGCTTGCCGTGGCTACGAGCCTGCTTTTGAAATGCTCTTGTTCAACGGGATCCTCTGGCACGACGAATTCGTCGTCGTCGAGGCTTTCCTCGTCTTCGGAGGGAGGCATGTAATTGTCGTCCTCATCCTCTTTGTCGGCCGCTCTCTCATGAGGGCTGGCTCCTTCATCCTCCTGCACTGAATCCTGCTGGAGGGGGTTGTCTTCGGCACTGTCCGGCGTGTTGTTATCTCCGGTGCGGGAATCGCCGTTTTTGCTTTAGTGGGACTTAGAGCGGCGCCGCTGACGTCGGCGCTTGGGTTGCTTCTTGGAGGGATCATCCTCCGTTTTCTCCTCGCCATCCCCCGCTTTAGGGGTGTCCACCATGTATATGTCATATGATGAGGTGTCTTTCCAGTTCCCTATAGGTGCTGGTTCTTGATCGTCTCCTTCATCGGCGTCCATGCCGTTGATGTCTTCAGAGTCAAAGTAGAGCATGTCGGTTAAATCGTCGATAGTGGCTACGAAGTGGGTGGTGGGTGGGCTTCGAATTTCTTCGTCGTCCGCATCCCAACCGTGTTGGCCGTAGTTCGGCCAGGGCTCTTCTGACAAAGAGAGAGACTTGACCGCTGAAAGACGTCCGCGGGGGTGAACTCCATGACCGGAGCCCAATCGGGCTTAATCGGAAGTGGTGCAGGATTTACGGAGTCCGGATCGGAGTCCGGCACCTTGCGGTCATGGGCCTTGCAAAGGACTATGCTGGTATCCGGCTCTATCGCCGTTGAGGTTGCAGCTTCTGGGGCGGCGTCCAACCGTCCGTCCCCGACTGGCGCAGTGGGCTCCGAGCTAATGGTCGGAGCGGACACCTGAGCGACGCTCTGGGTGTTGTCCGATGGCAGAGCTAAATCATGCCCATCGTGACAGTGCGGCGCGCCCGGTCGTGGCTCGAATCCGTTGAAGATCAAGTCCCCACGGATGTCGGCCGTATAGTTTAAGCTTCCAAACCTGACCTGATGGCCAGGGGCGTAGCTTTCGATCTGCTCCAGATGGCCGAACAAGTTGGCCCGTAGTGCGAAGCCGCCGAATACGAAGATCTGTCCGGGGAGAAAAGTCTCATCCCGGACCGCATCGCGATTGATGAGCGAAGAAGCCATCGGGCCTAAAGGCGACGACATAGAGGAACTCTCAATGAAAGCACCAATGTCGGTGTCAAAACCGGCGGACCTCGGGTAGGGGGTCCCGAACTGTGCGTCTAGGCGAATGGTAACAGGAGACAAGGGACACGATGTTTTTACCCAGGTTCGGGCTCTCTCGATAGAGGTAAAACCCTACTCCTGCTTGATTAATATTGATGATATGGGTAGTACAAGAGTAGATCTACCATGAGATCGGAGTGGCTAAACCCTAGAAGCTAGTCTATGGTATGATTGTTGTTCGTCCTATGGACTAAAACTCTCCGGTTTATATAGACACCGGAGAGGGCTAGGGTTACACAGACTCGGTTACAATGGGAGGAGATCTTCATATCGTATCCCCAAGCTTGCCTTCCACGCCAAGGAAAGTCCCATCCGGACACGGGACGGAGTCTTCAATCTTGTATCTTCATAGTCCAGGAGTCCGGCCAAAGGTCTTAGTCCGGCCATCTGGACACCCCCTAATCCAGGACTCTCTCATGAGGTGATGCCAGCCATGACGACAAAGGCCAGGCATGTGCCAGCGAGCGCAGAGCGGCAGGTTTCCTCTGTGGTGCCAAGGAGGCAGGTGCAGGTGTAGAGTCCGAAGGAATGAACCAAAGGCTTTCATTTGTGTGCGACAAGACCAGGACCGCTAGAACGTCAGGATGGATGTCATCGTCAAGCCCACCATGATGTCACGATCAGAAGCTTTGCAGGCGAAGACCACCTTTCATCAGGATAAGATGTACTACTTGTCCCCTTTCAAAATTGGCACTTTGGGATCCCCTCCCGCCTAAGTTTTGGGGGAAGAGGACCAAGGCCACTATAAATATAGCCTAGCCACCACCGTAGAAGGGATCGGACCCCCGGAGACTGAATCACTAGAGCTCATCACAAGAACAAGCCTCCTGAGGCTGTTCTTCCCCGTGTAGTAGTTCATCCTCAGCCCCCGCAAGGCTAATCCACCATAAAGCAAGAGTAGGGTTTTACACCGCAAGGTGGCCCAAACCTGGGTAAATTGTCGTCTCCATTTCCTCCCTATTCATCGAGCCAGGCCGTGAGGGCAGCGAGTCAATCGGCTAGAGAGGTTAAGTTCTTCGCACACGCCCAGTGTTCGAACCTTTTCTTGGGTCTGCGGAGCCCGGAATCGGATATTTGGCGCGCTAGGTAGGGGCGTGTCAAAGGTCGGTGACGTCTGTTAGAGCTATGTCAGTATTTCCCCAAAGAGGAAGGGATGATCAGTATAGCGATGGTAGGTATTTCCCTCAGTGATGAGACCAAGGTTATCGAACTAGTAGGAGAACCTCCTAACACCACGTAAACAACACATGCACTAAAATAATAAATACTCGCAAACCGATGTGTTAAAGGGGTTGTCAATCCCTTTCGGGTACAGCGCCTCAAGTAGGCAAGATAACATGAGATAAATCTGGTAGATAGGATAAATAGATCGCAGAATACATAAAATTTTGTATTTTTGCTTTAATAGATCTGAAAATAAAAGCAAAGGAAAATAGATCGCAAAGGCAAATATGATGAAAAGAGACCCGGGGGCCGTAGGTTGCACTAGTGGCTTCTCATGAGGGTGGGAAAATAATTACTGTTGGACAGTTGATAGAACTTCAAATAATCAGGACGATATCTAGGTAATGATCATTATATAGGCATCACGTCCAAGATTAGTAGACCGAGTCCTACCTACATCTACTACTATTACTCGACACATCGATCGCTATCCGGCATGCATCTAGTGTATTAAGTTCATCGGAAAATGGAGTAATGCAATAAGAATGATGATATGATGTAGACAAGATCTATTTATGTAGAAATAAACCACATCTAGATTGGATCTGGTGTTTCTGGAACTTGCGGCGGCTGAAATTAATTTTCGTCGACTCCCCTAGGGTTTATGGAATATTGGGGTATTTATAGAGCAAAGAGGCGGCGCAGGAGGCCAACGAGGAGGGCACAACCCTCCGGGGCGCGCCTGGGCCCCCAGGCGCACCCTGGTGGGTTGTGATCCCCTCGGAGCTCCCCTCAGGTGCGTTCCTGGCCAACTGGATATCTTCTAGTCCAAAAAAAATCCTCAAAAAGTTTCGCTGCGTTTGGACTCCGTTTGGTATTGATTTCCTGCGATGTAAAAAATATGCAGAAAAAAGAAACTTGCACTGGGCATTATGTCAATAGGTTAGTACCAAAAAATGATATAAAATGACTATAAAATGATTGTAAAACATCCAAGAATGATAATATAATAGCATGGAACAATCAAAAATTATAGATACGTTGGAGACGTATCAGTCGGCCTCTTCACCCTCGCCGCTCGGTCTCCATGGCGGGCATCGCACGTCTCGCCGGCCTGCCGGACGCGGTCGGAAGCATCGCGGGCCTCTGGGCTTTCTCCCCCACCTTGTGGAAGGTGCGGTGGCCGCCGAAGTTTAGGCCGGAGCTGCCGCCACGGTACGATGACGCGGCGGACCCTATGGAGTTCCTCGGAGCGTACGCGGAAGCCAGCTGGGCGGCGGTTGGAGACAACAAGGTCATGGCAAATTGGCTCCCTATGGCAGTCACAGGCGTGCCTTGCTCCTTCCTACTCAACCTACCGGAGTCTTCGGTGATCTCGTGGAAGGAGCTGCGCAATTTGTTTGTTGCGCGCTTCGCGGCCCCATGCGGTCATGGCCATCCTCGGCGGGTCGCAAACACCTGTTTCAAGCCGCCACGCCAAGTAGTTCTCTCGCCAGATGGGGGCCACCCCATCCCCCGAGGGGCCCCTCCGGGCTAGGCGGCGCCCAAGGCCGATCTCATCTTTGACTCCAGGGATCACCCCAAGACCACAGCCGGCGCCGACGCACTGCACATGCTCTGCACTCCCACCATCTTCAACGTAGCGGTCACCAGGACCCTCATTGATGGCGGCGCCAACCTCAACATCCTCTCCGTGGAGGCATTCGACCTGCTTCACGTGCCTCACGAACAGCTCCTCCCCACCAAGCCTTTCTCCGGAGTGGTCGGCGGCTCCACCTGCCCCTTGGGGCAGATTTGCCTCCCCGTCACCTTCGGAGCACGCGACAACTACTGCCCCAAGCTCATCGACTTCGATGATGCGTGCATAGGGCTTCCATACAATGCCATCCTCGGGTACCCGGCCCTAGCCAAGTTCATGGCGGCGACTCATCCCGGCTACAACATCATCAAGATGCCAGCAAGTAGCGGTGCCCCCGCCGTGATGGGAGACACTAGGATGCACTGTCGGCCCTCAGGCTCACCTTTAAGGCCGTGGCGGCCGACAGGCCAAATGCGGGGAGTGCTCCGGAGGGCCCGGGGGCAGCCCCGGTGAAGAAGAAGAAGCCGTTGTTCTCTCAAGACCGGGCCGACATGAAGCAAGTGACAGTCGACGAGGACGGGGAGTCGGGGGCTACCTTCACCATAGGCGCCGGCCTCCCCCTGGTATTAGGAGGAGGCATTGGTCGGCTTCCTCCGTGCAAACAAGGATGTGTTCGCATGGCAGGCGACGGACTTAGTGGGTGTCCCGTGGGGGGTGATTGAGCACCTTCTCATGGTGTGCCCCAACGCGCGACCCATGAAGCAGAAGGCATGACGACAAGCCCCGGAGAAGTTGTTGTTCATTGTTTAGGAGACCCACAAGCTGCAGGAGGCCGGCGTTATCCGGGAGGTGTGGCACCCGCAATGGTGGCAAACCCGGTTATCATCCCCAAGAAGGGCGGGAAGGAGCCCATGTGCGTTGACTTCATGAGCCTGAACAAAGCTTGCCCTCAGGACCCTTTCCCTCTTCGACGCATCGACCAGATCATTGACTCCACCGCCGAATGTGACCTGCTATGCTTCCTGGATGCCTTCTCAGGCTATCACAAAATCAAGATGGCGGTGGAAGACATGGCCTTCTTGACCACGTGCGGGGTGTACTGCTACACCTGCATGCCATTTGGGTTGCGCAATGCCAGAGAAACCTTCCAGCGGCTGATGCACATCGCCCTGGACAAGCAGCTCGGGAGGAACACCGTGGCTTACGTCGACGACGTAGTGGTCAAGTCCCGGGAGGCAAGAACCCTTGTTGAAGATCTGGAGGAGACATTCGCCAACTTGCGCAAGGTAAAGTTGTGACTTAACCCGGAGAAGTGCGTATTCGGTGTCCCACCTGGCAAGCTGTTGGGGTTCCTGGTCTCACACAGAGGGATTGAGGCCAACCTAGAAATAGTTAAGGAGATAGAAAGGATGAGCCCGCCACAAACCATCAAGGAAATGCAGAAGCTGGCAGATGCGTGACCTCCCATTCTTCAAGCTGACGAAAAGGAAGGACCCATTCGGATGGACTCCGGAGGCCGATGCGGACTTCCAAGACCCCAAGAAGTACCTCACCAGCCTACCGGTGATGGTAGTGCTTCGCCCATTATAACCCTTGGTGCTTTACCTAGCCACCACACGCCTTTCAGCCAGCGCGGCGCTTGTGGCGGTCCGCGAAGATCATGCAACCAAGGGCGTGTGTTGCGGTGCCACGCCCCCGTCGAAGGCGCTGCGACCTCGGGATGGCACGCCTGAGGCCTCAGTCGTACCATCAGGAGATGGAGCTCCTGAAATTGGACCCCTGAGGCAACAGTGGCCTCCCAAAGGACAAGGCTACTGAGGCTCCACCGCCTCAGGAGGAGAAAGACCCAGTGGACGCTTCCTGCCTCGTCGAGCATCCCGTCTAATTCGTCAGCACTGTGTTGCGTGATGCGTGGGCGCATTACCCCATGCCACAGAAGCTTCGCTTTGCACTCCTCGTCGCTTCCAGGAATCTGCATCACTATTTCCAAGGCCACCCTATCAAGGATGTCTCAGCCTACCCCCTGGAGAGGGTGCTCCGGAGCCCCAACGCCCCAAGAAAGGTCACCAAATGGAATATTGAGTTGCAGGCGTTCCAGCTCGGATTCAGCACCACCCGAGTCATCAAGGGCGCGACGCTCACTGACTTTGTGGCTGAATGGACAGACGCACTGAACCAATAAGTAGGTGAAGGCCGCTCTCTCGCCCCGGGAGATGAGGCACCGGATGGCTGGATCATGTACTTTAATGGCGCATTCGCACGCTAGGGCGCGGGGGATAGAGTCGTGCTCATCTCGCCGGCCCAAGACAAGATCTACTACGCCGTGCAGCTCTGCTTCTAGCATGGTGAGAGGTCTCCAACAACATCACCGAGTTCAATGGCCTGATCGCCGGGCTCAAGGCCTCGCTTTCCCTGGGGGTCAGGCGCCCCACCATCAGGAGAAACTCCCAGCTCCTCGTCAACTTCTCCAACAAGGAGTACATGCCAAAGGACGAGCACATGGATGCATACCTCGAGGAGGTACGCAAATTTGAGAAGCAATTATTAGGTTTGGAGTTGCAACACATACCGTTCGACATGAACAAGGAGGTGGACGACATCGCCAAGAAGGCATCCCGATGCCTCCCCTAGGAACCTGGTGTCTTCGAGGAGAGGCTCTTCAGGCCATCGGCAGTTCCCCCCATCGCGCAGCTGGCATCGTCTCGGGAAGAGCTGCTCACGCCGCCCACCACGGGCGCCCCCACCTATGGCCCGGCTTCAGGGGCCCATCTGCTCCTCGCGCTCGAGCCTCAAGAGGGGTGCTCGACCGAGGATATCAAGGCATACCTGCTTTAGGGAACCCTGCCATAGAAGGAAGAAGATGTAGAACGGGTGGCCCGCCAGGACACCGCATACTGCATCCAGGACAGCGAGCTCTACCAAAGGCACCCGAATGACATCTGCCTATGATGCATCTCCAAGGAGTAGGGGTGCGAGCTGCTGGTCGACATACACAGTGGGGATTGTGGGCATCACTCCTCATCACGCACCCTTGTGGGAAAGGTGTTCCGTAGCGGATTCTACTGGCCCACAGCGCTCAACGGCGCTGCTGAATTGGTTAGATCTTGTGAAGCCTTTCAGTTCCATGCTAAGTAGATCCACCAGCCCGCTCAGGCCTCCAGACCATCCCGCTCTCGTCTCCATTCATGGTCTGGGGGTTGGACTTCTTGGGCCCGTTCCCTCGAGTGCCCGGGGGCTACCGCTACCTCTGCGTCGCCATCGGCAATTTCACCAAGTGGGCACCATCCTGGCCGGCTTCACGGTCAAGTTCATCAAGGGCCTCGTGAGCCGCTTTGGGGTGCCCAAACCCATCATCACCGACAATGGCTCCCAATTCACGAGCAACCTCTTTAAAACATATTGTGCTAACCATGGGATGCATATATGCTATGCTTCGGTGGCGCACCCGCGGAGGTCTTGAGGGGCCTCAAGGCAAGGAGCTTCAAGAAAAAGCTCGAGGCCTGCGGCAGGGGCTGGCTCGGCGAACTCCCATCCGTGTTGTGGTCCATCCGCACCACCACGACCAAGCCCATTGGCGAGACACCATTCTTCCTCTTCTACGGAGCCGAGGCGGTCATCCCTCACGAGGTCAGGAATCACTCCCCGCGGGTCCTGTCATTCGATGAGGCACGTCAGGACACCTCGCGGGGGATGGACCTCATGTTTTTTTAGAGGAAGACTGTAATCAAACCCCCTACAGTATAATTGGTGCAACAAACCCTAATTGCAAGTACCGTGCCTTGAACCTGGGTCGGTGGGAAGGCATCAGCCCCTTCCTACCACTAGGCTATGCCTTAGTCTGCGATGGACGTTGTGTTGGGGGAGGAACGCCGCCGCCAAGCCTCACTCCGAGCTGCAAGGTACCAGCAGGCGCTGCGGCGGTACCACTACCGCAACATCCGTTCTAGGACCCTTATGACACCCGGATAATTAAGCTACAGTAATCCGTTGCTAATGATGCCATGTCATCACTTTTACTATTGCTAAATCCTGCTTAGACTCAATCCAGTTCAAATTCCAATTCAAATACTAAGTGAAATCCAAAAGTTCACAAACATGAAAACTAAAATCTTGATCATGTGACAAATATTCACTTCTTAATATTGGTGGTGAACCAACTTTTTATAAAGTGACTTAGTGCCTAAAAATTAAAATAAAAACAGAGGCATTAAAATGTGAAAGGGAAAAGAAACAAACCCCCTCCCCCCACGCTGGGCCAACCGGCCCAGCTAGCCATCCGGCTGGCCCGGCCGACCACTTTCCCCCTGGCCTAGTACCCCTCCATCAGAACAAAACCCTAACCCCCCATTTCACATGACGCCCACTCCCCCCTCATTCCCCACTCCCCTCCACGTTCTAGATCGGGTCAGCGAACCCCGATCCCTTCGCCCCCGTTGCCGCGCGTTGTCGCCGACACCAACCCCATCGCCGGATCACCTTCAACGCCATCGCTGGACATGCCTCCCCGACCCCCGCCCCGACCCCGTCGCTGGACCGTCCCCATCTTCCTCCTCAATGACCGTCAACAAACCTCACCGCTCTCGCATCCCTCCATTGCTGGTGAGGCCCCATGCCTCCTCCACCCTTCTCTCCGCCCCGCTGCGCCCCTCCTCGCTTGCCGTGCGGTCCCCAGTCGTTGCCCGCTCACATGCGGCTGCGCCCGATGGCCCCATCAGCGCCCTGGCCCGCCTTCCCCTGTCGTGGTGGCCTGCCTCGCCCCGGGTCGTGCCCTCGCCGCGCCAAGCCTCACCAGGCCGCACGCGCCACCCTGGCCCCTCCGCCTAGCGTCGCCACTCCTCGCTAGATGCCCGCGCCTCGCCCCTGTTCGCCAAGAACAGCCCGGCCGGAGCTCCGCCCCTCCGCTGCTGGCCAGCTCGCTCCGCCTGCCCGCGGTTGCGTGCCCGCCGCAAGCCGCCCACCCGCGCGGGGCCGTCCCTCTCACACTGCCTACTGTTGCTCTCTGCACCGCTTACCGCTAGCGCCTGCCACTGCTCCTACCCGTCGTTGCTTTGCCACGCCGGCCGCCCCCTCCCCGCGCCCTTGAACGCTACAGCCCGCCACCGCTTGCCTTCTGCCTGGCCTCGCCGGAGGCTGCACCCGGCCGCCGGGGCCCGAGCTACTCCTGGGGCCACGCGTGGTCCGGCCTCCATGGGCGCCCATGCCCGCCCCGTTAACCCGCCCCACCCCGCTGGCGCTGGTGCCACTGCCAGTGGGCACCCACGCCACTAGTTAAAAAAAGTTAAAAAATCAAAAAATAATAATATAATTAATTCGTTAATTAACTTAATTAATTAGGTTTAACTAAACTAATTGATAGTTAATATGTAATTAGTTAAAACAGTCAATGACAGGGGGCCTCACCCCCTTTTGACCAGCCAAACGTTGACTGGTCAACTAGGACCCCCTGGCCCACCTGTCAGCCCCTGGGTGCATATTGTTGGGTAGTGTAGTAATTTCAAAAAAATTCTTACACACACGCAAGATCATGGTGATGCATAGCAACGAGAGGGGAGAGTGTTTCCACGTACCCTCGTAGACCGAAAGCGGAAGCGTTAGCACAACGCGGTTGATGTAGGCGTACGTCTTCACGATTCGACCGATCAAGTACCGAACGCACGGCACCTCCGAGTTCAGCACACGTTCAGCTCGATGACGTCCCTCGAACTCTGATCCAGCCGAGCTTTGAGGGGGAGTTCCGTCAGCACGACGGTGTGGTGACGATGATGATGTTCTACCAACACAGGGCTTCGCCTAAGCACCGCTACGATATTATGGAGGTGGATTATGGTGGAGGGGGGCACCGCCCACGGCTAAGAGATCTCAAGGATCAATTGTTGTGTCTCAAGGGGGTGCCTCCCTCCCCGTATATAAAGGAGTGGAGGAGGGGGAGGGGGCCGACCACCATTGGCGTGCCCCATGAGGAGTCCTACTCCCACCGGGAGTAGGACTCCCCCCTTCCTTGTTGGAGTAGGACAGGAGAGGGAAGGAGAGAGAGGGGGAAAGGAAAGGGGGGGCGCTGCCCCCCTTGTTGTCCAATTCGGACATGGGGGGAGGAGCGTGCGGCTGCCCCTTGGCCACCTCTCCTCTTCCACCACTTGGGCCCATGAGGCCCATTAACCTTCGGGGGGAGGGGGTCAGGTAACCCCCCGGTACTCCGGTATATATCCGATAACCCCCGGAACCATTCCGGTGTCGGAATATAGTCGTCCAATATATCAATCTTCATCTCTCGGCCATTTCGAGACTCCTCATCATGTCCGTGATCACATCCGGGACTCCGAACTACCTTCGGTACATCAAAACACATAAACTCATAATATAACCATCATCTAACTTTAAGCATGCGAACCCTACGGGTTGGAGAACTCTAGAGACATGATAGAGACACGTCTCCGGTCAATAATTAATAGCGGAACCTGGATGCTCATATAGGCTCCTACATATTCTATGAAGATCTTTATTGGTCAAACCGCATAACAACATCCGTTGTTCCCTTTGTCATCGGTATGTTCCTTGCCCAAGATTTGATCGTCGGTATCTCAATACCTAGTTCAATCTCATTACCGTCAAGTCTCTTTACTCGTTACGTAATGCATCATCCCGTAACTAATCATTAGCTACATTACTTGCAAGGCTTATAGTGATGTGCATTAGCGAGAGGGCCCAGAGATACCTCTTCAACAATCGGAGTGACAAATCCTAATCTTGAAATACGTTAACTCAACAAGTACCTTCGGAGACACCTGTAGAGCACCTTTATAATCACCCAGTTACGTTGTGATGTTTGGTAGCACACAAAGTGTTCCTCCGGTAAATGGTAGTTACATAATCTCATAGTCATAGGAACATGTATAAGTCATGAAGAAAGCAATAGCAACATACTAAACGATCAAGTGCTAAGCTAACGGAATGGGTCAAGTCAATCACATCATTCTCCTAATGATGTGATCCCATTAATCAAATGACAACTCATGTCTATGGTTAGGAAACTTAACCATCTTTGATTCACGAGCTAGTCAAGTAGAGGCATACTAGTGACACTCTGTTTGTCTATGTATTCACACATGTATTATGTTTCCGGGTAATACAATTCTAGCATGAATAATAAACATTTATCATGATATGAGGAAATAAATAATAACTTTATTATTGCCTCTAGGGCATATTTCCTTCACATATAGCATTTTCCCAATTAATTTCCAATTAATAATAATTTTAAGAGTATTGCTAATATTTTATAAAATCATAGAAAATAATCCGTAACTCGGATGAAAATGTTTTCTACATGAAAGTTGTTCAGAATGACGAGACGAATCCGACTACACAGTCCATTCATCTGCCACACATCCCTATCATAGCGAACATGCAATCTTCCCCTCTGGTTCGTCTGTCCAAAAATGGCTAACCCTGGGAAAACTTTTCCGGATGTGTCCCCCTTCACCGGTATCACGTAACACTGCGTTAGAACACCCCTAGCACCGCTTATTTTCATGTTATGCATATGTTTGCATGTATTTAATGTTTTTCACCCTCCTCTCTCCGATAGACCCTTTGACCGCTTTTGATGCCCCTGTGATAGACTACGTCACAGACAACACTTCTTTCCTTTCAGCGAAGCTTCCGGGCAAGCCCCCCTTTTGACCATCCCGATATCGCCCATTCCATTCTTGCATACTTGCAATAGATTTGGCTACTGTAATTGATTGCTTCTATTCTGATGCATAGCCTGCTTTTGTACCTCGTATTTTTACCTACCTGCTTATCCTAAACTGCTTAGTATAGGTTGGATAGTGATCCATCAGTGACCCCCACCTTGTCCTTGTTGCCCCTGCTTCATCATCTATGACTCGATCAATGTCATCCACGACCAAAGACCGGCACCTCACATCACATCACACCCCCCTTTGTTGCTCGACTCTGCAGAGATACTATCAAGTGCTGAGGGTGATAGTTCATAACACACTCCTGATGATAACTCTGTAGTGTAGCTACTCGGTCGTGGTCATCGAGGGTGATTCCTCCTTCACCACCCCTGACATGACTCTGTCGTGCAACCTCTCAAGTGTGGACCTCGAGGGTGATTCCTCCCACGTTCACCTTGATGATTACATCGAGTGGAATCCACCGAGGGTGACTTCTCGGGTTTTCCCACTAGATGTTTTGGACACACGGTTACCCGGACATTACTTGAAACCATTGTTGAAGTCGGGTCGGCCCTGAGGGGTACCCACGAGTTGATGTGAAAGTCAGGCGGGCCCGGAGAGCACCTGCGAGTTTTCTACGAGGTACGGCCGGGCATTCTAGGCCCTTACCGTAAGTCCACGAGACGGGGCGATGGTGTCACATTATCATGAGTCTCTGCTCGTCTCCGGGAGCCCGCAATGCACTAATAGGATTGGGTATTGTTTTGAGTTGGCCTCTAGGCTTTACGCACTAACCACCACGCGAGAATAGTTGGGCTCCACGGTGACCTCCGTCCTGCCGTCCTGCTGGTCTTGGTCTCGTTGCACCGTTATGCTAACCTTTGCTTGATGCCTCAGTACTCCGCGCCTGCGCTTGCTCCCTTTGCACCAAAGAGGAAACGAGGACACTACACCGGCTGGCGCCTGCCTGGTCTCGATCGTCATGGCTTACAGCACGAGCACCTTGCGAGGTACTCCTTGCCTTGATCTCTCCGCCTCCTTGCGAGTCTGCCTGGTGAGGCCGCCCCTGAGGAAGCCTTGCGTCGTCCGCCCCGCGAGCTTGGGTTGATGAAGATAGGCCGTACTAGGCCACTGCTTGAGCATCACCGTAGGCCGCAGGCATGCAAGTCTGGGGACCCCCGTTCCCAGAACACCGACAGTAGCCCCTAGGCCCAAGGCGCGCTCGGACTTGGCTTAGCAGCGAAGCCAAAGGGCAAGTGCGGAGCGCCGCGGGCCCCAACAACCTGCGGCCTTGGTCGCTGTGTGGCGCTTGTGTGTCTCCGCTCCCCCACGCTGCCTCGGCAACTACCCGATTTGACGAGTCCTTCCCGCCTGCAAAAAGAATTATGATTACCTGCAACCATGGAGGCCGACGGTTGGCCTCTTCTGGGCTATAAATGCGGAGTGGCGCAATCCCCCCCCTCCCGCTGCACATCTCCCTTCCCCCCGCCCGTTTCTTCTTCCTCCTTGCTCCAGTTGCTTGCTCTAGTTGCTTGCCGTGTCCCATGGCGTCCAGAAAGTGGTTCTCATCCGCGGAAAAGGGGAAGGCTCGCCAGGAAGGGCCCGACTCTCCTCCACTCAAGCGTGGCCGTGGTCGTCCCCGCAAGCACCCCGCGACTCCTACAATTACTCCTCGTGGTCGCGGTGGTGGTCCTTCATGCGGTGATGGCCGCCCGGTTGGCGGGGGAAGACGCGCCATGGCTGCCCGGCCTCCCCGGCCACGCTTTCAGTCGGCAGAGGTGCTGCCAGAGTTTTTTGTGTGGTCGGCAGATCCAATCGGCAACTGGCTCTAGCTCCTCCGCTTCTTTTCCAGCGAACTGCCGGCCGATGGCCCTGGTGGGCTCTGGCTGCAGGCATATGGTTGCTGCAGCAGGGCTTCCTGGGTCGCGGTGGAGATCTCAGTCACCGGGAATGTGGCCCTGGCCCGCGGCTGGCAGACGTTTGCTCGCGCGCATGGCCTGGGCCGGCGGTGCACCCTACACTTCAAGTTCGACAGTGACGCGACCCTCTACGTGAGGGTGTTTGGGGAAGACGGCCGCCGTGCTGGGTGCTGCCCCAAAGACGACGACGGCGACGAGGTGCTTGGCCTTGGCGACGACCGTGACGAGGGCGAAGGCGAACCCGCTCCTGGCGGCGTCCGCAGCTCGCCGAGCTTCAGCGGCTCCTCCTCCGGTGACAGCTCCTCCAGCGGTGTCCGTGATCAGCCACCATGTCGGCATGCCCGCTTTGAGGGTGGTAGCGGGTCGTCCCGCCACCGCTCCCAGTGAAGCATGAGGTGGAGTCTGATTGAGCTCGGGTGGGCGGTGCGGATCCCTCCTCGCGAGCTGTCGCGGGGCGCGCCACTTTCATTTTGTTTTTCTCCTTTTCCTGCATTGAGAGAGAGAGAAGTATGGGCCCCCCTGGGGGGTGTGCAAGACTATCATCCCTAATTATTATGCTATTTTTACCATTCCCGTGATCTGTTATGGTGTTGCGGCAATGTGCTTGTGCGTAGGAACAACTTAGCTCGGGAGGTTCGCTGCAGTTTCTACCTCGTGAGGTACTTGCCTGAGCCCTTGCTGGGTGTCTTGAGGTCTGCAAAGATCAGTCAGTAGAATAGTTTTCAAACCTTTGTCGTGAGGGTGACCAACTTAGGTCCGGCGCTTTGCGTCGTGATGCCCGTGGGGCATGGACCAGGAGGGGTGCTCCTGCTATGAACTTGAGTGAGGGAGCCTCACGAAATCAGGCGAGGAAAAGCTCATGAGGGCGCCTGCGTAGCCCCCTCGCGAGGCTTGCAAGAGAGAGAACGGGCCGGGCGAAAACCAAAGACAGAGAACAAGGGCATGGGACGGCAAACAACACTAGAAGCAACTCCAATAAAGTTTCAAACAAGGGAGAACAAGCCAACTGTGGAAAGCAAATGAAAAGCCGCGTCTAGCACCTAGTCTAGTCTTCGACGTCTTCTCACCAGCGTGGAGCTAAGTGCTGCCACTGGGCATGGGCGGGAGCCCCCGAGGCCCAAGGGTGGCACTCCGTAGACTCCGGGGCATGTACAGCCCCAACTCATTATTACGTGGGAGTGTCACGGGCGGCGAGCTTCACAGGCTCTGGGCCTTCTTCACAGGCACCAGGCCTTTCTTGGGGCGGCGAGCTTCACAGGCACCGGGCCTTCTTTATAGGCACTGGGCCCTTCTTCACAGGCACCGGGCCTTCTTTACAGGCACTGGGCCCTTCTTCACAGGCACCAAGCCTTCTTTACAGGCACTGGGCCTTACTTTAAGGGTAGAACCTCCGGAGGTGCTGAATGTTCCATGCATTCAGAATGGGTGCCCCTTCCTGGGTCTCCAAGCAAGCGGCGCCAGGTCTGGAAACATGAACAACCTTGAACGAGCCCTCCCACATGGGAGACAGCTTGTGGAGCCCTTCTCTGGAGAGCACCCGCCTCCCGTCGGGAGTCCTGGGCGGATGTTGCGGCAGTGGTACCACTGTAGCGCCTGCTGGTATCTTGCTGCTCGTAGTGCGGCCTCCCGTCGGTGTTCCTCCCCCAGCACGAGGTCCATCCCCCGCATGGCATCCTCCTGCGCTTCATCAAACGCTAGGACCCGCGCGGAGTGACGCCTGACCTTGTGAGGGAGGACCGCCTCTTCTCCGTAGACGAGGAAGAACGGGGTCTCGCTAGTCGACTTGGTGGCGGTAGTGCGGATGGACCACATCACAGACTGGAGCTCATCGTACCAGCCCCTGCCGCAGGCCTCCAGCTTCTTCTTGAAGGTCCTGGTTTTGAGGCCTTTCAGGACCTCTACGTTGGCGTGTTCAGCCTGGCCGTTACTCCGGGGATGTGCGACCGAAGCGTAGCATATCTGCGTTCCAAGGTTAGCACAATATGTTTTGAAAAGATTGCTGGTGAACTGTGAACCATTGTTAGTGATGATGCGATTATGGACCCCAAATCGGCTCACGAGGCCCTTGATGAATTTGACTACAGAACCAGATGGTGCGGACGGCCTCCACCTCCGCTGATTTGGTGAACTTGTCGATGGCGACGTAGAGGTAGCGGTAGCCCCCAGGCGCCCGAGGAAACGGGCCCAACATATCCAGCCCCTAGACCGTAAACGGCCACGAGAGTGGGATGGTCTGCAGGCCCTGAGCTGGCTGATGGATCGGCTTGGCATGGAAATGACAGGCTTCGCAAGCCTTCACCACCTCGATTGTGTTATTGAGTGCTATAGGCCAGTAAAACCCGCTGCGGAACGCCTTGCTAACGAGGGTTTGTGATGACGAGTGGTGCCCACAATCTCCACCATGAATGTCTGCCAGCAACTCCTTCCCCAATTCCTGGGAGATGCAACACAGGGAAACATCATTTGGCCGCTTCCGGTAGAGCTCTCCGTCTTGGATGCAGTAGGACATGGCCTGCTGGGCCACGCATTCCTCGTCCTCTTCTTTCTTTGGTAAACTCCCTTGCATCAGGTAATCCTTGAACTCCACAGTCCAGCATCCCTCCTGAGGCTCCAGCGCCAGGAGCAAGCGTGCTCCCAAGGTCGGGCCACAGGTCGGGGCTCCTGAGGCAGGGGGTTGAGGGAGCTCTTCCCGAGGTTGCGCTGTGCTTGATAGTGATGGTGCTGCCGAGGGCCTGAAGAGTCGTTCCTCAAAAACGCCAGGCTCCTGAGGCAACCGCCTAGACACCCTTCCGGCGATGTCATCAGCCTCTTGGTTGGTGCCACGGGGCACATGCTGCAACTCCAGCCCCCAAAACTTCTTTTCCATCCTGTGTACCTCTGCAAGATACGCCTCCATGTGCTCATCCTTTGGCTGATATACTTTGTTGGAGAAGTTGATGAGGAGCTGTGAGTCTCCCTTAATGACGAGGCGCTTCACCCCTAGTGCTGATGCAGCCTTTAAGCCCGCTATGAGGCCTTCGTATTCTGCTATCTTGTTGGAGACCTTCTCGCCGTGCTGGAAACAGAGTTGTACAACGTAATAGAGCTTGTGCTGAGTGGGGGATATAAGCACTGCGCCGGCCCCAACACCATGTCGCGAGAATGCCCCATCGAAGTACATGACCCAGCCGTCCGGTGCCTAGCTTCCTGGGGAGAGTGACCGATCTTGACCTACTTCAAGCCCTAGCGCTTTTGTCCATTCTGCCACAAAATCTACAAGTGTGGCCCCCTTGATGACTCTGGTCGTGCTGAATTCCAACTGAAACGCTTGCAGTTCAATGTTCCACTCGGCGACCCTTGCAGCGGAATTGGGGCTCCGGAGCACCCTTTCCAACGGGTAGGCCGACACAACCTTGATGGAGTGACCTTGAAAGTAATGCCACAACTTGCGCGAGGCCACCAATAGTGCAAGCAAGAGCTTCTGAGGCATGGAGTATCGTGCCCTTGCATCCCGCAACACTATGCTGACAAAATACACAGGATGCTCGACGAGGGTGGGTGCGCGGATGGAGCCCGCGCCCTCCAGAGAGTTGAGCGCCTCCTGAGATGCCGAATCCCCCAGCTCTTGGCTGCTTGGTAAAGCCCCTTCAGCCCCGAGGGTGTCTTCCTGTTTAGGCGGGTCCCTATCCGCCAAGTCTGTGGTCTTCGCGAGGCTTTCTTAGTCTGGTGCTACTGCGGTTGGGGCCGCGTTCGGCCGCGATGCGGCCTTGGCCGGGCGCTCTTCCCGAACTGCCACCAGAGCTGCGCTGGCAAAGTAGGGCGTGGCGGCGAGGTAGAGCACCAGGGGCTCCTGAGGGCGTGGCGCCACCATCACCGGAGGGTTGGTCAGGTACTTCTTGAGATCTTGAAACGCTTCGTCGGCCTCTTGTGTCCATTCGAACGGGCCCTTCTTCTTCATAAAGAAGGGCAGGGCGCGTTCCCCTAGCTTGGAGATGAAGCGCCCTAACGCAGTTACACGTCTGGCGAGCTTCTGCACCCTGCGGGTTTGCGGTGGACTCATGTCTTCGATTGCCTTGACCTTCTCTGGGTTGGCCTCGATCCCCGTATCAGGGTCTCCGCCTCCCGAGACTTCACCACAATGTCGTCGACGTAGGCCTCAGTGTTTCTCCCGATCTGCCGGCCCAGGGCAATGTGCATCAGTTGCTAGAAAGTTGCGCCCGTGTTGCGCAACCCGAACGGCATGCAGGTGTAGCAGTACACCCCACACATGGTCAGGAAGGCAGTCTTCTCCACGTCTTCTATCGCCATCTTGATTTGATGATAGCCCAAAAAGTCATCCAGGAAGCACAGCAGGTCGCACTCAGCAGTGGAGTCGACAATTTGGTCTATGCGGGGGAGTGGGAATGGATCTTGAGGGCAGGCCTTATTGAGGTTGGTGAAGTTGATGCACATGCGCTCCTTTCCTCCCTTCTTTGGCACAACCACAGGCTTTGCCAGCCATTGGGGGTAGCGAACCTCACGAATGACACCTGCAGCTTCCAGCTTGCGGGTTTCTTGGATGATGAAGGCTTGCTTCTTGGTGGACTGTCGCCATGCTTTCTGCTTCACGGGGTGTACATTAGGGCACACCTTCAGGTGGTGCTCAATCACCTGTATTGGGACCCCCGCTAGCTATTTGGGTTCCCACGTGAACACCTCCTTGTTCGCGCGCAGGAACTTCACCAGTGCCTCCTCCTGGTCGGGATCGAGATTGGCACCTCTGGTGAAGGTGGTGCCGGAGGACTCATCCTCATCAACTGGTACCTGCTTAGTTTTTGCCTTGTCTTGGGTGAACAACTGCTTCTTCTTGGTCGGGCAGCCCCTTGGCTTGGGGGGTCTTAGTGCTGGCGGGCTGCCCTGCTGCAGCCGTCTTGAGAGCGAGCTTGAGCGCCTGCACAGCGTCTTCGGTATCTCCAGCCACGGTGAGGGCACCGCTGCTCCCGGGCATCTTCATGAGGTTGTAGGCCGGATGGGTCGCTGCCATGAATTGGGCCAAGGCGGGGTAGCCGATGATGGCGTTGTATGGGAGGCCGATGTGAGCAATGTCGAAGTTGACCAGCTCTGTGCGAAAGTTGTCGTGGGTGCCGAAGGTCACCGGAAGGCGGATATGCCCCAGGGAGCCGGAGGAGCCGCCTCCGACGCCTGAGAAGGGTTTGCTGGGTTGGAGCCGTTTAGGCAGCACATGGAGGAGGCTGAAGGTCTCCACTGAGAGCACGTTGAGGCTGGCACCACCGTCGATGAGGGTCCTGGTGACGGCCACCTGGCAGATGGTGGGCATGCAAAGCATTGGGAGCGCACCCGAGCAGGCAGTGTTGACGGGGTGATCATCGGAGCTGAAGGTCAGGTCGGCCTCGTGTGCCGCCCAACCCGAAGGAGCTCCGTGCTGCGTGAGGGCGGCGCCGATCTGGCGGATGAACGGCTTGACGTGGCTGCCCGAGGGTGGCGCTTGCGAGCCGCCCAGGAGAGCTGCGACGACCGGGGGCGCCGGTGCAGCATAGTAGGCGACGAAGAGGTCGTGCAGCTCTTCCCAGGAGGCCATAGAAACCGTTGGCAGGTGGAGCAGCCACATGTGCGGGACGCCGATGAGGGCCATGGGAAGCCAGTTGGCCATCACCTTGTCATCTCCCTCGGCCTTGAAGACGACCTCCTCATACACCTGCAGGAAAACCAGCGGGTCCGTCGCACCGTTGTAGAGCGGCGGCATCTCTGGCTTGAACTTGTGCGGCCACTGCACCTGTTGCAAGGCGGGGGCCAAGGCTCGGAGCCCCCTGGCCCCAGCGCTGGCGTCGGCCGCTGGAGCGGGCGGTGTGTTGTCCGCCATGAGGGCGAAGCGCGGTGTTGATGGAGAGCGGGTCGACGGAAGGGAGAGCTCCGGCGCACCCCTACCTGGCATGCCAAATGTTGGATATCGGGTTCCGGCAAAACCCTTAAGGTTCGAACTCTGGGGTGTGCACGAAGATCTACTCCCTACCGATCCACGTCCCAACACCTCACCGCGAATCTAAGCTACACGATGAACAACACGAGGGACACTAGGTTTATACTAGTTCGGGCCACCGTTGTGGTGTAATACCCTACTCTAGTGTGTGGTGGTGGATTGCCTCTGGGGCTGATGATGAACAGTACGGAGGATGAACAGCCTCATGAGAGGTGTTCTTGTGGTGGTGTGCTTGGAGAGGAATGGCTTCGTCTTTGTTGGCTCTAGGTGAGATCTAGATGCCTTCTAATGTGGTGGCTATCTCTATATATAGAGGGCCTGATCCTCTTCCCAAATATTGAGCAAGAAGGGATCCAACAACGGCCATTTTGAAGGGGGACAACTAGTACAAGTTATCCTAACTAAAGTTGGTCTTCGACTGCCAAAGGCACTGGCGATGGCACCGTCTTGGGCTCCACGGTGACCTCCTTCCTGCTGTCCTGCTGGTCTTGGTATCGTTGCACCGATATGGTAACCTTTGCTTGACACCTCAGTACTTTGCGCCTGCGCTTGCCCTCTTTGCACCCCTTCAGTAATTCATGACAACATATCTCTTGTTGGACTAATACTTCTACCTAGTATATTTCAGATAAGTTCGACATTGGAGTGGCATGGACATGGACAAGAGGATGTGGAACCCCTTCAAAACGCAAGGACAAATATTGGCAAAAGCTCAAGATTCTAACTTTTCCATTTTAGTGATCCAAGATCACATTGAGTCCATAGGAAAGCCAATACTATTAAAAGGGATGAGGTGTTGCTTAATGGCTTGCTTGCTCAAAGTGCTTAGTGATATGCTCCGAAATCCTCAGCCACTTTCTCACATCCACATATGTCCTAAACATAAATGTCAAACTCGGCCCCACCAATTTGATCTATCCGGCGCCATCGAGTTTCATCTAATCCAGCCACTGCCAAACCCTGGTCACTTCGGTATCAACGATGGGATCTCGGTCTCACCAAGATTGGCTTGCAAATTCTCTGTGGTCTATTGTAACATTTTCGGTCTAACCGAGTTTGTTTAGTCGGTCCCACCGAGTTTGCTTGACCAATCCTCTATTTGTTTATTACCAAAATCGGTGTCACCTAGTTTGAGAAATCGGACAAGCCGAGTTGAGGTTTTACCCTAACCCCTACACAACGGTCCCACCGAGATGACTATGTCGGTCCCACCGAAAACTCTAACGTTCATATTTTTACGTGGATCGGTCTGACCGAGTTTTATGATTCGGTCCCATCGAGTTTGGGAATCTGTGTGTGACGGTTAGATTTTGTGTGGAGGCTATATATACCCCTCCACCCATTCTTCATTCGTTAGGAGAGCCATCATAATGTGCCTACACTTCCACTACTCATTTTCTGAGAGAGAACCACCTACTCATGTGTTGAGACCAAGATATTCCAATCCTACCACAAGAATCTTGATCTCTAGCCTTTCCCAACTTGCTTTCCACTCAAATCTTCTTTCCACCATAGCCAAATCTATGAGAGAGAGTTGAGTGTTGGGATACTATCATTTGAAGCACAAGAGCAAGGAGTTCATCATCAACACACCATCTATTACCTTTTCGAGAGTGGTGTCTCCTAGATTGGTTAGATGTCACTTAGGAGCCTCCGTCAAGATTGTGGAGTTGAACCAAGGAGTTTGTATGGGCAAGGGGGTTGCCTACTTCGTGAAGATCTACCCTAGTGAGGCAAGTCCTTCGTGGGTGATGACCATGGTGGGATAGACAAGGTTGCTCCTTCATGGACCCTTCGTGGGTGGAGCCCTCAGTGGACTCGCGCAACCGTTACCCTTTGTGGGATGAAGTCTCCATCAATGTGGATGTACGATAGCACCACCTATCGGAACCACGCAAAAAATCCCCGTGTCTCCAATTACGTTTGCACACTCCAATCCCATCCCTTTACTTTCCTGCAAGGTGCATGCTTTAATTTCTGCTGCCCATATACTCTTTGCATGCTTCCTTGAATTGTATTGTGTATGCTTGAAATTGTGTTAGTCTATCACCTCAACTTGAAAAACTTAAAACTGTCAACTATATTTGTTTTGGGTCTAATCATCCCCCTCTAGACACCTCTTCTTGATCCTTTCAATTGTTATCAGAGCATTGGTCTCCATTGTTTTGGTTTAATCACCATTGGAGTAAGATAATGAGTCTATGTTGGGGAGTCTTAGATGTAGAGTGCCTATGCTTAATGGAGAGTTCTTTAGTGAGTGAAAAAACGAGATGCTTGGAATTTTTCATGAATTTCACTTGAACAAGTACATTACTACTCCTTGTGAACCCCTTGTTGATCCCTTGCCTCCTACCCATGATGAGTCTCTTGACATGATTCACAATCTTAGAACTATCGATCTTATCACTAGAGGCTTGCCTAGAAATTTAATTGGTCACTTGCCAACTCTTGATTGTGCTTATACTATATGGAGATTCCTTGAGGAGTTATTTCTAGACTATTCCTTGAAAAACTTAGATGAGATTCTTCATAAGTCTATTGCTTTGAATAAGATGAATCCCAATGATCCTATGTTTGGAGATTGTTTATCTCAGGTTACAAATCTTATGCGTGCCAAAGGAGATGTTGGAATCGTTAGCAATATTATTTCCGAAGCTATTAGAATTCATAGAGATGAACATTGTCAAAATCATATATCTAATGAATCATTCTCTCTAGGAAATGGTCATTTGCAAAATGATGTTAAACATGGATACTTAGATGAAGATGATGATAATGACTTTGATCTTGAAAAATCGGCACTTTGGTCTTATGGCTAATCTTCGCGGCTACATGGCTGGAGGAAAGGAATGGGTCCTTGATAGTGGATGTACCGATCACATGACAGGAGATAAAGATAGGTTTCATGAGCTTGCTGAAAACGACGGCCCTCAAAAGTATGTCACTTTCGGTGATAACTCAAAGGGTAAGGTGGTTGGCCTCGGTAAGGTAGCCATCTCACATGACAGCTCCATACAAAATGTTATGCTCGTTGAATTTCTTGGCTATAATCTACTTTCTGTATCTAGACTAGCTGACTTTAGATTCAATGTCCTATTTACTAAAGTAGATTGCCAAGTGTTTCGAAGAGATAATCATAAAATGGTGTTTATCAGCATACGTAGAGGTGATCTATACATTGTTGATTTCACTAAAAAGGCTCAACCTAGAACCTGCTTAATTGCTACATCTTCCAAGGGTTGGTTGTGGCATAGACGGTTAGGTCATGTGGGCATGCGAAACCTTGACAAGATTATTAAAGGCGATCATATCCTTGGTGTTAAAGATGTCATATTTGATAAGGATAGACTTTGCAGTGCTTGCCAATCAGGAAAACAGGTTGGAGGAAGCCACCCCGTGAAGAACATCATGACCACGAGAAGACCGCTCAAGCTACTTAACATGGATCTTTTCGGTCCAAACGCTTACAAAAGTCTCGGTGGTAACTCGTTTGGACTAGTCATCGTTGATGATTTTTCAAGGTTTATGTGGGTGTTCTTTCTTGATGATAAATCGCAGGTTCAAAAGATCTTCAAAAACTTCGCTAGGAAGGCCCAAAATCAATTTGAAGTGAAGATCAAGAAGGTTCACAGCGACAACGGATCGGAGTTCCAGAACTCCAATGTGGACACCTTTCTTGACGAAGAAGGGATCTCACATGAGTTCTCGGCTACGTACACACCTCAACAAAATGGAGTTGTTGAGAGGAAGAACCGGACGCTCATCAAAATCGCGAGAACGATGCTTGATGAGCACAAGACGCCAAAACTCTTTTGGGCAGAAGCAGTTGAGACATGTTGTCATGCAATGAATTGTCTATATATTCACAAGCTACTCGACAAGACGGCATACGAGCTCCTCACAAGTAAGAAACCCCAAGTTGGATATTTTCGGGTATTCGGCTCAATGTGTTACATTCTTGACAAGCATCATCGTTCAAAATTTGCTTCTAAGTCTCATGAAGGTTTCCTACTCGGTTATGGCTCAAACTCTCACACTTACCGTGTCTACAACAATTTCACCCAAAAGGTTGAAGAGACGGTAGATGTGAAGTTTGATGAATCTAATGGCTCGCAAGTAGAGCAAATGCCAATTGATGTAGGTGACAAAGATCCTTCGGATGCAATTCAAGATTTGTCTATCGGAAAGATTCACCCAACGGAGGTGAAGCAGAGTACCTCATCTGTCCAAGTGGAAGCCTCAACCTCATGCCAAGGTGAACCACAAGCTGACTTAGAGGCATGCACGAGTGGGACACGTCAAGACAATGAGAATGAGGATGTACAACAAGATGAACCTCGATGACCTCCTTATCCACCTCCACGGGAGAACAACCATGCCAACAACAACGAAGAAAGACAAGAGGAAGAACAAGACAATGAAGAGGATGTTCCACCCCGACCCAAACAAAAGCTATCACGAGTTTGAGCAAGAGTTTCAAGAGATCATCCCGTCGAACAAATCTTTGATGACCTTCAAAACGGGAGAATTACTCACTCTAAAACTCGTTTGGCTAACTTTTGTGAACATTACTCATTTATTTCTAGCATTGAACCTATGGAGGGTGAAGAAGCATTAGAAGATACGGATTGGATAAATGCCATGCACGAAGAACTACACAACTTTGAGAGGAACCAAGTGTGGACGTTGGTTGAGAAGACCGACAAGAAGCACAATGTCATTGGAACCAAGTGGGTATTTCAGAACAAGCAAGATGAAGATGGACAAGTTGTACGCAACAAGGCTCGTCTCGTTGCTCAAGGCTACACTGAAGTCGAAGGTATGGACTATGGTGAGACTTATGCCCCTGTTGCTAGACTTGAGTCCATTCGCATCTTACTTGCCAATGCCAATCATCATGACATTACCTTATATCAAATGGACATGAAAAGTTCTTTTCTCAATGGTGAAATTGAGGAGGAAGTTTATGTTAAACAACCTCCCAGCTATGTTAATCCCAAGAAACCCGACCATGTTTACAAACTTCATAAAGCTCTTTATGGTCTTAAGCAAGCTCCTAGAGCTTGGTATAAATGCTTGACTAGGTTTCTTCTTGATAAAGGGTTTGAAATTGGTAAAATTGATTCTACACTCTTTACTAAAAGGGTTAATGGAGAATTATTTGTGTGCCAAATTTATGTTGATGATATCATATTTGGATCAACTAACCCTCATTTTAGTGAGAAGTTTGGGAAGCTCATGTCGGAGAAGTTTGAGATGTCTATGATGAGTGAAATCAAGTTCCTTCTTTGTTTTCAAATTAAGAAAACTAAGGAGGGAACCTTTATCTCTCAAACAAAGTATACCAAGGACTTATTCAAGAACAACATGCAAGAATGCAAAGGTATGAATACCCCCATGCCTACTAGTGGACATCTTGACTTGACAAAGGATGGCGAACCAGTTGACCAAAAGGTTTACCGCTCTATGATTGGTTCATTGTTGTACCTTTTTGCCTCCCATCCCGATATCATGCTAAGTGTGTGCATGTGTGCATGATATCAAGTGACCCCAAAAGAATGCCATCTTAAGGTTGTGAAAAGGATAGCGAGATACTTAATACATACACCAAATTTTGGCATTTGGTAGCCTAAGAGGTCTTCTTTTGATCTTGTTGGCTACTCCGACTCAGACTATGCCGGTGACAAGGTCGATAGAAAGTCCACTTCGAGTACTTATCAATTTCTTGGTAGATCTCTTGTGTCTTGGTCCTCCAAGAAACAAAACTCGGTATCCTTATCACCGCCAAAGCGGAATACATTGTCACTGGTTCATGTTGTGCTCAATTACTTTGGATGACCCAAACTCTTAGAGATTATGGGATATATGTGAAACATGTTCCATTACTTTGCAACAATGAGAGTGTTATTAAAATTTCTCATAATCCCGTGCAACATTCTCGAACTAAGCATATTGAAGTTCGTCATCATTTCATTCGAGATCATGTTGCTAAGGGAGATATCAAACTTAAGCATGTTCGTACGGACAAGCAATTGGCGGATATATTCACTAAACCACTTGATGAGAAAGTGTTTTGCAGGTTAAGAGGTGAATTGGACATCATTGATGCCTTTGATTTGGAGTAGAAACTCCATGTGGATGCATGCAAGGCTTGAGCCTTACTATGACTAATCCTTGACCATTCTCTGTCAGTGTTCTGGGAACGGGGGTCCCCAGACTTTCCTGCCTGCGGCCTGCGGTGTGGCTCAAGTGGTGGCCCAGTGCGGCCCATTTTCATCAGCACAAGACTCAAGACCCTCGCGAGGGGCTAAGCCTCGTGGGGCGAACGATGCAAGGCTGCCTCAGGGACGGCCTCGCCAGGCAGGCTCGCGAGGAGGTGGAGAGATCAAGGCAGGGTACCTCGCGAGGTGCTTGTGACGCAAGCCGTGACGATCGAGGCCAGGCGGGCGCCGGCCTGTGTAATGTCCTTGTTCCCTCTTTGGTGCAAAGGGGGCAAGCACAGACATGGAGTACCGAGGCATCAGGCAAAGGTTGTCATTTCAGCGCAATGAGACCAAGACTAGCGGAGCGGCAGGATGGAGGTCACCGTGGAGCCCAAGACGGCGTCATCACTAGTGCTTTTGGCAGCCGAAGACCAACTTTAGTCAGGATAACTTGTACTATATGTTCCCCTTCAAAATGGCTGTTTTGGCGCCCTTCCTGCTCAATATTTGGGAAGAGGCCCGGGGCCTCTATAAATAGAGCTAGCCACCATAGTAGAGAGGCAGCGGATCCAGACCTTGGAAAGCCTAGAGAGAGAGAGAGGTGATCAAACTCACCCAAGCAGTTCATCGCACCAGCTCAAGAACACCTCTCGCGAGGCTGTTCTCCCTTTGTACTGTTCATCATCAGCCCCTGAGGCAATCCACCACACCACACACTAGAGTAGGGTATTACACCACAACGGTGGCCCGAACTAGTATAAATCTCATGTCCCTTGCGCTGTAGATCGGTATGGGAGAGATCTTCGTGCGCACCCTAGTGTTCGAACCTCAAGGATCTGCGGGAACCCAACATCCGACATTTGGCACGCCAGGTAGGGGTGCGCCGGAATCTTTTTTCCGTTGTTCGCGTTCGATCTTCCGTCGTGTCCATGGCTGACGCTCGTCGGGCTCGCACTTAGCGTTGGGCTGCTCTCGCCGCCCGCGTCGCCCACACGGCGCCCGTCGGTGTTTTCCCCCGTCGTTCCCCGTCGCCTGCCACCAACGCCGCCACTGGCCCAGCGGGGAACGAGCAGCAGGCCTTGTCTCTGCATCCTTTGGTGCAGCAGGAAGGCCGCACCGCCACCCCGTCGCTGACTCCAGCCGGTTCGTCGTCCTATGCCCGTCGCGCCCCCACGGACGCACATGCCGTGCTGCTCCTGGTGCGTGAGCTCCTGCACTACCGTCACGTCGACGACCTCTATGAGGACTGGCTCGCCCGCATCACCGAGCTCGTCAGCGCTGCAGGGGGCTCTCCTATGCCTTCCCTCTCACTGCCTCGCCCTCCATCCCGCGCAGGAGGCGTGGATAAGGAGGTGCCTCCGCCACCTCCTCCCCAAGAAGGCGCCCTAGCTCCAACGCGCGCGGCCCCAGGACAAGACCCACTGTGTCAGGCGCCTGCACGACAAGAAAGGATCTGCCAAGAAATCCCTCGCCCCCAAGAAGGTGCTCGCGTGCTCCCGGCATAGGTGCGCCATGACCGCATCCCTGCGCCACCACGTCAAGACCCCGCGCTGCTCCAAGAGGCAGCGTGTGGGAACTTCCAGGAGCAAGCCCAGCACCAGCAAAGGTCCCTGGTGGCCACCGCAGGCTACCTCGCCTTCACCCCCGAGATACGCAGTGTCGCTTGGCAAGGCAAGTTCAAGCCTGACCTGCCTCCTTGCTATGAAAGCACTGCAGACCCCGCGGAGTTCCTACAGCTCTACGAGCTGGGCATCGAAGCCGCCAACGGGGACGAAAAGGTCATGGCGAACTGGTTTCCCATGGTGCTCAAGGACGGTGCACGCACCTGGCTCCTGAACCTGGCTCCTGGCATGATCTCCCCCTGGGATGAGATGCGCACCCGCTTCATCGCCAACTTCCAGGGCACTCGCGACCGTCCGCCGGCCGTGGGTGACCTGCGCTGCATCAAGCAGCAACCTGGAGAGACCATGCAGAAGTACATCCAGTGCTTCAACAACGCTTGCCTCAAGATTCCCAGGGTGACTGAGGAGGCCATCATTTCGGTGTTCTCTGATGGCGTTCGCAACATGAAGATGAAGGAGGAGCTGGCAATCCATGAAGATCTGTGCACATCTCTGGAGTTGTTCAACCTGGCGACCAAGTGCGCAAGGGCTAAGGAAGGGCGCCTCTCCCTTCTCGAGCTCCCAGCAGCGGACCCAGAAGAGAAGAAAGCCAAGGCCAAGGATGTGAAGCATAAGGGAGCAGCTGTACTCGCAGCGGAGCCAGACAAAAAGCACGGCAGGGACCAGCCGGAGTCGTCCAAGGGAAGCCGGTACTATGTGTACCACGATCTCCACACCCACAACACCAACGAGTGCCAAGAGCTCAGGGCCGTGCGAGAAGGCCGTGTCGGTCGACGTCCCGAGCGCAACGATCGGGGCTACGACCGAGGCGAAGCAAGAGGTGGAGGACGATGGGACGACCGTGGACCTCGCCATGGGTGGCGTGACTGACCTCACGAGGACCACTGGCAGGACTAGCCTCGCGAGGGAGCTTGGAGAGATCTGCCTCGCGAGGACCGCCCGCAAGGCAACGCAGGCCTTCCTCCTCTACCACCACCACCAAGAAGGAATGAAGACCATCATCAGGACGAGGGGGCTGGGGGCCTCCAGGAGCGACGCGCAATCGCTTGCATCCTGGGCGGCGCTTAGGCCCCAGCCTCACAGGCGCATCTTCAAGCAGTTTGCTCGCGAGGTGAATGCAGTCCTCCCCAATATTGAGGCCACGCGCCCTCTCAGGTGGTATGCGTGGGCCATCACATTCAGCTCAGCGGATCATCTCAAGTGCGCGACAATGGCCGGTGTCCTCCCAATGCTTTTGTCAGGACCCCGACTCGATGTCACATCGATCTAGCCGGTAACACCTCATATCACTTTGCGGCCTCACGCACGGTATCCCCACGGGTGTCGCCTTACCTTTGCCCGGGACCGTTTGCGCCTTTTGGCTCACGTATATGATAGTGTCGCTAGCATCCATATGATAAGGAGCCCGGGCTGACATGACTAGTGGTAAACCCAAAGCGGCACAGACTTACAGGGACAGGCATCCATGACCCAGCTTCGAACGTGTCGGTCATCAGCAAGTGGGTCCGGGCTGTAGCACTGGGCTAGCAGGACTCCGGTAAACCGGGCTGTAGCGGGCTAACAGGACTCCGGTACTCAATGCGTGACATTTCCCCGAAGGGACAGACACAGGAACGAAGAAGGACACATGACGGCCAGCCTAAGTGTTCCAGAGCAGTAGCAAGCTACCATGGCTCAGCGGTAACACTAGGAGACATTTCCCGGTAAGAGAGGCTACTAAAGATAAACAACTAGGTAGTCAGATCCCACACATACCAAGCATTTCAATCATACACACAATATGCTCGATATGTGCAAATACAACGAAGCATCACAACATGACTCTACGACACAAGTACTTTATTTAAGGCTCAGAGAGCCATACATAACATACACAAAGGTACGGGTCTCACGACCCAGCATTCAAGTCATACAGTCATACAAACCAGCAGCGGAAGTAACTTGTCTGAGTACAGACAACTAGTAAAATAAAAGAGGCTTGGAAAGCCTAGCTATACTACGTGGTCCTTCACAAGCTCAGGGTCACCACCTGGGCCTTTAGCCTACTCGTTGATGTCAACGTCTACGTAGAACCCATCAGAAGGGGTTGCAGCGTCTTCTGGAAAAATGTAAATTATAGCAACATGAGTACAAAGGTACTCAGCAAGACTTACATCAGATCCTACATACATGCATATTATCAAGAAGGGTTGGTGGAGTTATTGCAGCAAGCCAGCTTTGACTCTTGGCTAGACTATCCTACGATACTTCAACTTGAAATGGTTTTGCACACACGAGTCCACTACTCACCACTTCAATACACTACCGAGGATCCGCCTCCGTCTTCCTACGGAAGAGCCATCCTCGGCACTCACACTTATCTTGAGGCTTTTAGTAGTTTCCATTTTCTTGTCTATGAACTGTATAGGCAACCAAGTAGTCCTTTACCGCGGACGCGGCTATTCGAATAGATTATGATAACCCTGCAGGGGTGTACTTCTTCATACATGTTTCCACCACTTAGCGTCTGCACACGACATGTGCTCGGCAGACTTCAAGCGAAAGCCGACGTGGGTGTAGACCACGACCTACCTAAACACTTAAGCCTCTAGTCCAGGTTTATCGCCTATTCAGGTTCCATCCGCAGGGAGTCCGGCCGAGGTTTCCCATACGGCCTCGAACGATGTGAACAGGGTTCCCGAGATACCTAACGGGTATTCGGTACACCCGGCCACGTACCTACCGCATCACAGCCCACCCCTACGGTCAGCGCTGTCCACGGCCTCCAGTAGGCTACAAACACCAGAAACTACTTGCAACTCCTGGACAGAGTGCTAGGGTGAATAAGAAGTCGAGCGGGGTCATATTTCAGGGCCCAATGTATGGTAGTAGCTGATTCTTAAATCACACATACAGATCTCAGTGCTTAAGGTCGGCTTCAATGAAACAACCCACCATGTACTCCTACATGGCCTCTCATCGATACCTTTACCAAATCGTGTTCACCACACCACTCTCATTACCGACATAATCATTTCACTCTAGCCCATCACCCAGATGAACCAGACCTGACACGACTCTAAGCATAGCAGGCATAGCAAGGTAGGAACAACACATACATATGGCTCAATCAACTCCTACACATGCTAGTGGGTTTCATCTAGTTACTGTGGCAATGACAGGTCATGCAGAGGAAATGGGTTCAACTACCGTAGCACACAGCAGTTTGAATCGTGTTGTCTTAATGCAGTAAAAGAGAGCAGGAGCGAGAACATGGGATTGTATCGATATGATCAAATGGTTGGTTGCTTGCCTGATGGTTCGATGCACGGATACGGTTCTTCGTTAGGGTAGTCACGGTACTCCTCGGGGACAGATCCTGTCGTAAAGGATAACGATACACAGGCATCACCAAACAATGTGCAACAATATGATGCATGCATGAAACATGGCAATATGAGTGTGTTGGGCTAATGCAACTAAAGCTACCAACGCTGTCAGGACCCCGACTCGATGTCACATCGATCTAGCTGGTAACACCTCATATCACTTTGCGGCCTCACGCACGGTATCCCCACGGGTGTCGTCTTACCTTTTCCCGGGACCGTTTGCGCCTTTTGGCTCGCGTATATGAAAGTGTCGCTAGCATCCATATGATAAAGAGCCCGGGCTGACATGACTAGTCGTAAACCCAAAGTGGCACAGACTTACAGGGACAGGCATCCATGACCCAGCTTCGAACGTGTCGGTCATCAGCAGGTGGGTCCGGGCTGTAGCACTGGGCTAGCAGGACTCCGGTAAACCGGGCTGTAGCGGGCTAACAGGACTCCGGTACTCAAAGCGTGACATTTCCCCGAAGGGACAGACACAGGAACGAAGAAGGACACATGCCGGCCAGCCTAAGTGTTCCAGAGCAGTAGCAAGCTACCATGGCTCAGCGGTAACACTAGGAGACATTTCCCGGTAAGAGAGGCTACTAAAGATAAACAACTAGATAGTCAGATCCCACACATACCAAGCATTTCAATCATACACACAATATGCTCGATATGTGCAAATACAACGAAGCATCACAACATGACTCTACGACACAAGTACTTTATTTAAGGCTCAGGGAGCCATACATAACATACACAGAGGAACGGGTCTCACGACCCGACATTCAAGTCATACAGTCATACAAACCAGCAGCGGAAGTAACTTGTCTGAGTACAGACAACTAGTAAAATAAAAGAGGCTTGGAAAGCCTAGCTATACTACATGGTCCTTCACAAGCTCAGGATCACCACCTGGGCCTTTAGCCTACTCGTTGATGTCAATGTCTACATAGAACCCATCAGAAGGGGTTGCAGCGTCTTCTGTAAAAATGTAAATTATAGCAACATGAGTACAAAGGTACTCAGCAAGACTTACATCAGATCCTACATACATGCATATTGTCAAGAAGGGTTGGTGGAGTTATTGCAGCAAGCCAGCTTTGACTCTTGGCTAGACTATCCTACGATACTTCAACTTGAAATGGTTTTGCGCACACGAGTCCACTACTCACCACTTCAATACACTACCGAGGATCCGCCTCCGTCTTCCTACGGAAGAGCCATCCTCGGCACTCACACTTATCTTGAGACTTTTAGTAGTTTCCATTTACTTGTCTATGAACTGTATAGGCAACCAAGTAGTCCTTTACCGCGGACGCGGCTATTCGAATAGATCATGATAACCCTGCAGGGGTGTACTTCTTCATACATGTTTCCACCACTTAGCGTCTGCACACGACATGTGCTCGGCAGACTTCAAGCGAAAGCCGACGTGGGTGTAGACCACGACCTACCTAAACACTTAAGCCTCTAGTCCAGGTTTATCCCCTATCCAGGTTCCATCCGCAGGGAGTCCGGCCGAGGTTTCCCATACGGCCCCGAACGATGTGAACAGGGTTCCCGAGATACCTAACGGGTATTCGGTACACCGTGCCATGTACCTACCGCATCACAGCCCACCCCTACGGTCAGCGCTGTCCACGGCCTCCAGTAGGCTACAAACACCAGAAACTACTTGCAACTCCTGGACAGAGAGCTAGGGTGAATAAGAAGTCGAGCGGGGTCATATTTCAGGGCCCAATGCATGGTAGTAGCTGTATCTTAAATCACACATACAGATCTCAGTGCTTAAGGTCGGCTTCAATGAAACAACCCACCATGTACTCCTACATGGCCTCTCATCGATACCTTTACCAAATCGTGTTCACCACACCACTCTCATTACCGACATAATCATTTCACTCTAGCCTATCAACCAGATGAACCAGACCTGACCCGACTCTAAGCATAGCAGGCATAGCAAGGTAGGAACAACACATACATATGGCTCAATCAACTCCTACACATGCTAGTGGGTTTCATCTAGTTACTGTGGCAATGACAGGTTATGCAGAGGAAATGGGTTCAACTACCGTAGCACACAGCAGTTTGAAACGCGTTGTCTTAATGCAGTAAAAGAGAGCAGGAGCGAGAACATGGGATTGTATCGATATGATCAAATGGTTGGTTGCTTGCCTGATGGTTCGATGCACTAATACGGTTCTTCGTTAGGGTAATCACGGTACTCCTCGGAGGCAGAACCTGTCGCAAAGGACACCGATACACAACCATCACCAAACAATGTGCAACAATATGATGCATGCATGAAACATGGCAATATGAGTGTGTTGGGCTAATGCAACTAAAACCAGAAGGGTTTGAACAAATTTGAATCAAAGATTCAAATTTCAAACTCAAGCATGGCCTTTTAAAGTGCTTTTCCTTGTTCTGCTTTAAACATCAATTTAACTTGTTTGATCATGCATGAAAATAGTACAGATGGATAGATTGGATTTTTCTGATCATTTTTCATATATAATTTGTCTGATTTGGAGTTACAGAATAAAAGTTATGAATTTTTGAAGTTTAAATAATATTCTGGAATTTCCTGATTTAAATTAAATCCAGAAATATATATATTGCGCCAGCATGACGTCAGCATGACGTCAGTGGTCAACTGCGGCTGGCTGGGGTCAAACCTGACGTGTGGGGTCCACACGTCAGTGACAGGGGGGGTTTAACAGGGTTAATTTAATCCTAATTAGGAATTAGTGGCGCTGGGGCCCACTGGTCAGTGTCAGGGGGGGTAGTTAGTTTAACTAATTCGGTTAGTGCTAATCCTAATTAGCTAACAGGGCTGGGCCCACCTATCATGGACACAGGGGGGGGTCCTGCCGTGGTCAAGGTGGGTCAAACCCACCGGCGACATGACGCCGGCGAGGCCCGAGACGGCGGCGCGATACGGAAACGCGCTACAGGGCACGGGCGAGGCCGTGCTTGGGCTCGTTGGAGAGCCCTTGCTCCCGCGCGTCGAACGGTGGTGGTGGCCGTGCCTGAGGTGGCCGGTACCGACGACGGCGAGCTCGTGAGCGGCGGCCGGAGTTCGGGTGCGGTCGAGATCGGCGCTGCTGCTCGCAAGCGAGGGAGCTGAGGCGCTGGAGGGGCTCTACGGGTCCTTACGGACTTGTTGGACTCGCCGGGGTGACCAAATGGTCACCGGAGCTGCGTCGACGGTGAGCTCGGCGACGGCGGAGGTTCGGCCGTGGTGGGAAACGGGGTTACGGTGCGGGAACGAGGGGGAAAAGAGGGGGAAACGGTGGCGGAGCTCACCGCGGTTGCAGTGGGCGTCGAAGCGGGCTCGGGGACGCGCTGGAGACGGCGAATCGACGGCGATGGTGGTCGGAGCCCGAGGAGGAAGACGATGGCGTGGAGGCGATGCAGAGCTTCCCGAGGGGCTTGGCTTGGTGGGGAGGAAGAGGGGGTCGCGGCAGAGCTCCTGAGCTCAGCGGAGGGGCGAGGGGTGGCCGGTGACGGCTGCTATGGCGAACGGCGGCGATGGTGGTGTTCGGCCGTGAGAGAGAGAGCGAGGGAGAGGAGGGGAAGAACCGGGGAGAGTGAGAGAGAACGGGGGAGGGCGTGGCGTCGTTCCAGGCCATCCAGACGAGGAGGGGAGGAGCAGGCAGGCAGGCGAGCAGGTGGCGTGGCGCGGTGGCGCGCGCGCGCGCCGGCCACACTCCCCTCCCTCTGTCGAGGACGAAGACGACAGAGGAGGGAAGCGGGCTGGGCCGCCTGCTGGCTGGGCCGGCCAGCTGGCTGGGCTGCACAGGGAGGAGCCCAGGTAAGGTTCTCCCTTTTATTTATTTCTGTTTTCTAATTTCTGACATTTGTTTTCATTTAAATAAAATATTAAATCATTTTATTTCCTTATGCCAATTTTTGCAGGAGCTAGATATATTATTCCAGAGCTCCCCAACAGGTGGCATAGTTTTTGGACATATATTAATATATATAACTAATATATTTCCAATGCAAATATTTATACATTAATTCCAAATGCCCAAAATAAATACCTATGAGCTCTTAAAAATATTGGTTTGATTTTTATCTCTGTCCAATATTTTCAGAGAGCAACATGAGCATTTTCTTGGACCTTTTTGGAGAAATTTTTATTTGGATCATTTTCAGAAATGATTCTGAGGGTTTCACAAATCCCCATTTCAAAATTAAATGGAATTTTAAACATGATGCACACACTCTGATGCATGACTAGCTAGGGTGTGACAACTCACCCCCACTCAAAAGAATCTCGTCCCGAGATTTGGGTTCCTCCGGGAAGAAGGCGGGATACTCGAGTCGAAGACGATCCTCCCTTTCCCAAGTTGCTTCATCCTCAGAATGGTGCGACCATTGTACTTTGAGAAACTTGATGTTATGACGTCGGGTGGTACGTTCGGCCTGATCGAGGATACGAATGGGGTACTCTCGATATGTAAGATTATCTTGGAGATCAAGCGTTTCGTGGTCCACTCCACGGATAGGATCCGAGAAGCAACGCCTGAGTTGAGAAACGTGGAAGACATCGTGGACTCTGGAGAGGTGCGGAGGTAGTTCCAACTGGTAGGCAACTTCTCCTCGTTTGGCGAGAATGCGAAAAGGTCCAATGTAACGAGGAGCCAATTTGCCCTTAATACCGAAACGATGGGTTCCCTTCAGAGGGGTGACCCGAAGATAAGCCTTCTCGTCAACCTCGAAAGTCATAGCCTTATGTTTTCGGTCATATTGACTCTTTTGACGAGATTGGGCTGTTTTCAACTTTCCACGAACGATGCGAACTTGTTCTTCTGCTTCCTGAATCATATCCGGGCCAAAGAATTGTCTTTCCCCGGTCTCTGACCAGTTAAGGGGTGTTCGACACCGTCGTCCATAGAGAACTTCAAAAGGGGCTTTACCCAAGCTAGATTGATAGCTGTTGTTATAAGCGAATTCGGCAAATGGAAGGCACTTCTCCCAATCCATTCCGAAAGAGATAACAGAGGCTCGAAGCATGTCTTCTAGAATCTGGTTGACGCGTTCCACTTGACCACTCGACTGAGGGTGGAAAGCGGTGCTAAAGGAGAGACGGGTTCCCATAGCATTTTGGAAACTTTCTCAAAATCGAGAGGTGAAAAGGCTTCCTCGATCCGAGTTAATTTCCAAAGGGACACCATGGAGGGACACTATTTGGGAGATGTATAAGTCTGCCAGCTGACTAGCGGTTATACTCTCACGAACAGGTAAGAAATGGGCTACTTTGGAGAGACGATCGACAACGACGAAAATAGCATTATTCCCTCTCTTGGTCCTGGGAAAACCGGTAATGAAATCCATACCAATTTTATCCCATTTCCATTCAGGAATAGCTAAGGGTTGAAGGGTGCTAGCAGGCCGTTGGTGCTCTGCTTTTACACGACGACAGACGTCGCAATTGGCAATATACTGAGCAATTTCTCTCTTCATCCTAGTCCACCAGAACCTCTGGCGTAGGTCCTGATACATCTTAGTACTACCGGGATGAATAGTGAGAGGAGATTCATGAGCCTCCTTAAGGATCAACTGCCGTAGATGCTGGTTCTTGGGAACCACTAGATGGTTCTCAAAGTACACAACACCATGATCATTTGTGGAGAAACAACTAGCACCTCCGCTAGCAATGTTCTCTTTGATTTTAGATATTCCCTTATCTCGCTTTTGGGCAGCGATGATTTGATCTGTAAGAGTAGGTTTTGCTACCAAGGTGGAAAGAAAACCTTGAGGAACAATGTGAAGGTTAAGCTTCCGAAATTCCTCATGGAGAAGCGGCTGACTTTGTTGTAACATCAGGTTGTTACAATAAGATTTACGACTTAGCGCATCAGCCATGACGTTGGCTTTCCCTGGGGTGTAGGTTATTCCTAAATTGAAGTCTGTGATCAACTCAACCCAACGTCTGAGATTCAAATCCGGTTGGGTGGAAATGTACTTCAGACTTTGGTGATCAGTGAATATTTCGCAACGATTACCGAGGAGGTAATGTCGCCAGGTCTTAAGAGCATAGACTACGGCTGCAAGCTCTAGATCATGAGTAGGATAATTCTCCTCATGTGGGTGCAATTGCCGTGAAGCGTAGGCAATTACGTGTCGATCTTGCATGAGAATGCAACCTAGTCCTTGTCGCGAGGCATCGCAGTAGATAACAAAGTCCTTGGAGAAGTCTGGCGGTACCAGTACGGGAGCAGAGGTCAGGCGTCTTTTCAGTTCCTGAAAGCTGTGCTCACATTGTGGAGTCCATTCGAACTTCTTATCTTTCTTGAGGAGTTCGGTTAGAGGTTTGGCAACTTTGGAGAAGTTCTCGACAAAGCGACGACAATAGCTCGCTAAGCCCAGAAAACTCCGAACTTGCTTGACCGATTCAGGTGGAGTCCAATTAAGGACGGCTTGAACTCGCTCAGGGTTAACAGCAATACCTTTACCAGATATTACATGACCCAGATAGGTCACTTATGACAACCAGAATTCACATTTAGAAAATTTGGCATAAAGGCGATGCTCTCAAAGTTTCTTCAACACTAGCCTTAGATGTTCGGCATGTTCTTCCTCGTTCTTGGAGTAGATGAGTATATCATCGAGGTAAACCACGACGAATTTATCCAAATACTCCATGAAGATTGAGTTCATTAACCGAGAGAAGGTGGCTGGAGCGTTGGTTAAGCCAAAGGACATGACAGTGTACTCGTACTGGCCATAACGAGTAACAAAGGCCGTTTTAGGAATGTCCCCGTTTCTAATTTTGATTTGATGGTAGCCCAACCTCAAATCCATCTTGGAGAAGACTGAGGATCCAGCGAGCTGATCATACAGGTCGTTGATCCTGGGGAGCGGATATTTGTTCTTGATTGTGACCAAATTGACAGGTCGATAATCCACAACCATCCGGTCCGTACCATCCTTCTTCTTGACGAATAGGACGGGGCAAGCCCACGGAGATGAACTAGGTCGGATGAAACCCTTTTTCAAGGACTCATCGAGTTGTTTCTTAAGCTCGGCTAGTTCTAGTGGTGCCATCTTATAAGGTCTTCTAGCAATCGGAACGGTTCCTGGAATGAGGTCTATTACGAACTCAACATCCCTGTCAGGTGGAACACCTGGCAATTCCTCTGGGAAGACATCCGGAAAGTCACGGACTACCGAAACGTCCTCAAGGTCTAGCAAAGGGCTGGCGTTAAGAGAATATAATTGTCGCTTGGCTAGTCGGGTTAAGACATTGACTATCTTGCCCGAAGGGTGAGTGAGTTGAACAGTCCTAGAGAAGCAATCAATTTTGGCATGATGAGCTGACATCCAGTCCATACCCAAAATGATATTAATATCGGAAGGTTTAAGGGCTATCAACGATGCAAGGAAAACAAGTCTGTCGACTTGGATTTCATTTCCATGGCTTACTCTAGAAGTTTGCCATTTGGATCCCGGAGTTTGAATTACCATAGAGGTTGGCATATCACCGAATGCGACGTTATGCAAACGAGCATAATTTTCGGATATAAAAGAATGAGAGGCTCCTGTATCGAAAAGAACAGATGCCGGGTGGCAATTAACAAGGAGCGTACCGAGAACGACGTTGGGATCCTCTTGAGCTTCTTCGGCAGAGATACAGTTGACATGGCCACGTGAAGCGGTGACCGGCTTGGCGTGGAATACTTTTCCTGTCGGCTTGCCACGGCCAACAGCTTTAGCAGACTAGTTGGGGTTGGTCTGGGGACACTCACGCATATAGTGGCCAGATTCCCCACACTTGAAACAAGTCACGGAGCTGGTACGTGGGGGAGCATTGTTGGTTGGACCCCCATAGGGCTTGGCTGGTGCAGACTGTTGAACAGGGCGAGGCGCCTGGAAAGATGGCCGCGGTGTGAACCTGGGTGGCAGGGCGGTGTTGGGCACCCACACGCGGCGCTTCTGAGGACCAGCACCGGATGAGGAACCCATGTCACGGCCATGCTTGCGTGTTGCGTCGTAGTCAGTCTGACCAGTTTCAGCACTGATGGCTTTGTTGACAAGTTTCTGAAAAGATGTGCACTCATGCAGACGGAGGTCGCGGCGAAGCTCAGGACTAAGTCCCTTACGGAACCTTGCTTGCTTCTTGGCGTCAGTAGAAACTTCCTCGGTTGCATATCGTGCGAGGTTACCAAACTCCCTGCTGTAAGCATCCACAGAAAGTCGGCCCTGAGTGAAACTGCAAAATTCCTCACGTTTACGGTCCATGAGACCCTCCAGAATGTGATGTTCACAGAAAGCCTCGCTGAATTCAGCCCAAGTAGTGACATGGCCCGCTGGGCGCATAGCTCCATAATTCTCCCACCATAGACTGGCGGGGCCTTCAAGATGATAAGCAGCAAAGGTGACCTTGTCAGCCTCCGCTACCAGCGCGGAACGCAGTTTGTGAGAGATACTGCGAAGCCAGTCATCAGCGTCGAGAGGCTCGACAGAGTGGTGGAACGTGGGTGGATGTAATTTGATAAAATCACTGAGTGACACCACGTTAGTCCTCTGATGGTGTGCCGTGTTCTGTTCAATACGCTCCAACAAACGGTTGGTCTCCCGCTTGTTTCTCTCAGCTTCCATCATAACCTCGGCTAGGGAAGGAGGATGAGGCAGATTTGCATCCCTGACTTCACTGCCTTCGGCCTGCTCTTGAGGAGCAGGGTTAGTGCGCGTGTTGACCATCCTAGGTAAACAAGACAATGATTTAATCAGGATGATAAAATTCCGACATAGGATATAAAATGTAAGGAATAACTCGAAATGCAAGATGATCATCCGTATGACATGGTAAATACAGAAACTGCTTCTTTATTCCATCGTCATACACACCATACAGGGTTTAGTACAAGACCAAACAAAGTACTATTACGGTGAAAAGAGGATTTCATCTCATCAGAGGCATCCCAAGCTCCTATACATTATTTTTCTACACCTCCGGAAAGAGTACAAACTAGGTCATATCCCACGAGTCACGCGGGACGATAGACGACACAGCTAGTGCGAACTAGTGATACTACCACTAACTCAGACCGATCCGTAGTAGTCCTCGTAGAAGTCACCTCCATAGCCTGGAAGCTCAACATGATCATCCGGAAACAGACGATCTCGCGGAGCTTGTGGACCATAGGGGCTAGGATGAGGTCTTGGACCAACAGACGGTGGCCTGCGGGGACCACGAGGTGGGGTGATGCCTCCTACATCACGCCAACCCATCACGTCTGGCAGAGCAGATCTCACAGGATAGAGATCGCGCATATCCGAATATCCAGCTTGCACCGCCGGTGCAAACCGAGGCAATGTGGCCCAGTGGTCAGCACGGGTATTGAAGAGCTCTAACCTCAAGGCCCGATTTTCACGGTCCTTATCCTCGAGCATCTCAGCAGTGGTGCGAGTCCGTGAATCCTCCTGAGTGGGGTCAGCATAGATAGCCTGGAGATACCCTTGTGCTCCCGGAAGTGATCCTGACATATACCGGAAATCAGAGTCCCGAAATAGACCAGATCTGACTCGCATGATGGTCATCATAGAGTAGGCGGCGTCCTGCACAGCCATCTCAACAGTAACCCCGAGTCCATAGGAGCAGTGAAGGGGCTCGGTGGACCCAGGATAAGATGGAAATATCCTGACAGTGCAGAGATACTGGCTTTGATTGAAGTCCCGAAATTGCTCTTCGACCGTGTACTCAGGATACCAGCGGTATCCAGCCTCAGTCATTACCCTGACCAACATGGCAGTATGGCCGGGTACATCTAGGCATCGAGTCAGGCGAACCACTTGATTGAGGTCGCGAGTGGCCATCTGAAAGCACAATCATAATGCGAAGGCATTAGAATTTCTAGCAAAATTTCGGCAGCATAACAGCTGTAAATGCAATAGAAGGATTTTGAGACATTTGACAAAGGATTACATACACACTCAACATCATCATATCAAGTTCTGAATCCATCCTAGCAACATAATGTGATAATAGAATTGAACTAGGCTTGTATCCATCAAACCTATAAGGTACTACTGATTAGTAACATGTGATCCTGATAGAGAGAACAGATCCTAATTCCTTAACCCCCGGTGGAAGAATAGACTGACTCAGATCAGAATGTCATAAGGTAAAGGAGTAAAAAGAGCCTTACGTTCCAACCCACAAACAATTCCCCTACATATAACTAAAGAATTTCTAGACTCAACATCGACCAGTTTGGCTTGGAGAACCTACAGGCAGTCCGGCTCTGATGCCAACGCTGTCAGGACCCCGACTCGATGTCACATCGATCTAGCCGGTAACACCTCATATCACTTTGCGGCCTCACGCAGGGTATCCCCACGGGTGTCGCCTTACCTTTGCCCGGGACTGTTTGCGCCTTTTGGCTCATGTATATGATAGTGTCGCTAGCATCCATATGATAAGGAGCCCGGGCTGACATGACTAGTCGTAAACCCAAAGCGGCACAAACTTACAGGGACAGGCATCCATGACCCAGCTTCGAACGTGTCGGTCATCAGCAAGTGGGTCCGGGCTGTAGCACTGGGCTAGCAGCACTCCGGTAAACCGGGCTGTAGCGGGCTAACAGGACTCCGGTACTCAATGCGTGACATTTCCCCGAAGGGACAGACACAGGAACGAAGAAGGACACATGCCGGCCAGCCTAAGTGTTCCAGAGCAGTAGCAAGCTACCATGGCTCAGCGGTAACACCAGGAGACATTTCCCGGTAAGAGAGGCTAGTAAAGGTAAACAACTAGGTAGTCAGATCCCACACATACCAAGCATTTCAATCATACACACAATATGCTCGATATGTGCAAATACAACGAAGCATCACAACATGACTCTACGACACAAGTACTTTATTTAAGGCTCAGAGAGCCATACATAACATACACAAAGGTACGTGTCTCACGACCCAGCATTCAAGTCATACAGTCATACAAACCAGCAGCGGAAGTAACTTGTCTGAGTACAGACAACTAGTAAAATAAAAGAGGCTTGGAAAGCCTAGCTATACTACGTGGTCCTTCACAAGCTCAGGGTCACCACCTGGGCCTTTAGCCTACTCGTTGATGTCAACGTCTACGTAGAACCCATCAGAAGGGGTTGCAGCGTCTTCTGGAAAAATGTAAATTATAGCAACATGAGTACAAAGGTACTCAGCAAGACTTACATTAGATCCTACATACATGCATATTATCAAGAAGGGTTGGTGGAGTTATTGCAGCAAGCCAGCTTTGACTCTTGGCTAAACTATCCTACGATACTTCAACTTGAAATGGTTTTGCGCACACGAGTCCACTACTCACCTCTTCAATACACTACCGAGGATCCGCCTCCGTCTTCCTACGGAAGAGCCATCCTCGGCACTCACACTTATCTTGAGGCTTTTAGTAGTTTCCATTTTCTTGTCTATGAACTGTATAGGCAACCAAGTAGTCCTTTACCGCGGACGCGGCTATTCGAATAGATTATGATAACCCTGCAGGGGTGTACTTCTTCATACATGTTTCCACCACTTAGCGTCTGCACACGACATGTGCTCGGCAGACTTCAAGCGAAAGCCGACGTGGGTGTAGACCACGACCTACCTAAACACTTAAGCCTCTAGTCCAGGTTTATCGCCTATTCAGGTTCCATCCGCAGGGAGTCCGGCCGAGGTTTCCCATACGGCCCCGAACGATGTGAACAGGGTTCCCGAGATACCTAACGGGTATTCGGTACACCCGGCCACGTACCTACCGCATCACAGCCCACCCCTACGGTCAGCGCTGTCCACGGCCTCCAGTAGGCTACAAACACCAGAAACTACTTGCAACTTCTGGACAGAGAGCTAGGGTGAATAAGAAGTCGAGCGGGGTCATATTTCAGGGCCCAATGCATGGTAGTAGCTGTATCTTAAATCACGCATACAGATCTCAGTGCTTATGGTCGGCTTCAATGAAACAACCCACCATGTACTCCTACATGGCCTCTCATCGATACCTTTACCAAATCGTGTTCACCACACCACTCTCATTACCGACATAATCATTTCACTCTAGCCCATCACCCAGATGAACCAGACCTGACACGACTCTAAGCATAGCAGGCATAGCAAGGTAGGAACAACACATACATATGGCTCAATCAACTCCTACACATGCTAGTGGGTTTCATCTAGTTACTATGGCAATGACAGGTCATGCAGAGGAAATGGGTTCAACTACCGTAGCACACAGCAGTTTGAATCGCGTTGTCTTAATGCAGTAAAAGAGAGCAGGAGCGAGAACATGGGATTGTATCGATATGATCAAATGGTTGGTTGCTTGCCTGATGGTTCGATGCACGGATACGGTTCTTCGTTAGGGTAGTCACGGTACTCCTCGGGGACAGATCCTGTCGTAAAGGATAACGATACACAGGCATCACCAAACAATGTGCAACAATATGATGCATGCATGAAACATGGCAATATGAGTGTGTTGGGCTAATGCAACTAAAGCTACCAACGCTGTCAGGACCCCGACTCGATGTCACATCGATCTAGCTGGTAACACCTCATATCACTTTGCGGCCTCACGCACGGTATCCCCACGGGTGTCGTCTTACCTTTTCCCGGGACCGTTTGCGCTTTTTGGCTCGCGTATATGAAAGTGTCGCTAGCATCCATATGATAAAGAGCCCGGGCTGACATGACTAGTCGTAAACCCAAAGTGGCACAGACTTACAGGGACAGGCATCCATGACCCAGCTTCGAACGTGTCGGTCATCAGCAAGTGGGTCCGGGCTGTAGCACTGGGCTAGCAGGACTCCAGTAAACCGGGCTGTAGCGGGCTAACAGGACTCCGGTACTCAAAGCGTGACATTTCCCCGAAGGGACAGACACAGGAACGAAGAAGGACACATGCCGGCCAGCCTAAGTGTTCCAGAGCAGTAGCAAGCTACCATGGCTCAGCGGTAACACTAGGAGACATTTCCCGGTAAGAGAGGCTACTAAAGATAAACAACTAGATAGTCAGATCCCACACATACCAAGCATTTCAATCATACACACAATATGCTCGATATGTGCAAATACAACGAAGCATCACAACATGACTCTACGACACAAGTACTTCAGTGAACCATACATAACATACACAAAGGTACGGGTCTCACGACCCAACATACAAGTCATACAGTCATACAAACCAGCAGCGGAAGTAACTTGTCTGAGTACAGACAACTAGTAAAATAGAAGAGGCTTGGAAAGCCTAGCTATACTACGTGGTCCTTCACAAGCTCAGGGTCACCACCTGGGTCTTTAGCCTACTCGTTGATGTCAACGTCTACATAGAACCCATCAGAAAGGGTTGCAGCGTCTTCTGTAAAAATGTAGATTATAGCAACATGAGTACAAAGGTACTCAGCAAGACTTACATCAGATCCTACATACATGCATAGTATCAAGAAGGGTTGGTGGAGTTATTGCAGCAAGCCAGCTTTGACTCTTGGCTAGGCTATCCTACGATAATCCAACTTGAAATGGTTTTGCGCACACGAGTCCACTACTCACCACTTCAATACACTACCGAGGATTCACCTCCGTCTTCCTACGGAAGAGCCATCCTCGGCACTCACACTTATCTTGAGGCTTTTAACAGTTTCCATTTACTTGTCTATGAACTGTATAGGCAACCAAGTAGTCCTTTACCGCGGACGCGGCTATTCGAATAGATTATGATAACCCTGCAGGGGTGTACTTCTTCATACATGTTTCCACCACTTAGCGTCTGCACACGACATGTGCTCGGCGGACTTCAAGCGAAAGCCGACGTGGGTGTAGACCACGACCTACCTAAACACTTAAGCCTCTAGTCCAGGTTTATCGCCTATTCAGGTTCCATCCGCAGGGAGTCCGGCCGAGGTTTCCCATACGGCCCCGAACGATGTGAACAGGGTTCCCGAGATACCTAACGGGTATTCGGTACACCGTGCCACGTACCTACCGCATCACAGCCCACCCCTACGGTCAGCGCTGTCCACGGCCTCCAGTAGGCTACAAACACCAGAAACTACTTGCAACTCCTGGACAGAGAGCTAGGGTGAATAAGAAGTCGAGCGGGGTCATATTTCAGGGCCCAATGCATGGTAGTAGCTGTATCTTAAATCACACATACAGATCTCAGTGCTTAAGGTCGGCTTCAATGAAACAACCCACCATGTACTCCTACATGGCCTCTCATCGATACCTTTACCAAATCGTGTTCACGACACCACTCTCATTACCGACATAATCATTTCACTCTAGCCCATCAACCAGATGAACCAGACCTGACCCGACTCTAAGCATAGCAGGCATAGCAAGGTAGGAACAACACATACATATGGCTCAATCAACTCCTACACATGCTAGTGGGTTTCATCTAGTTACTGTGGCAATGACAGGTTATGCAGAGGAAATGGGTTCAACTACCATAGCACACAGCAGTTTGAAACGCGTTGTCTTAATGCAGTAAAAGAGCACAGGAGCGAGAACATGGGATTGTATCGATATGATCAAATGGTTGGTTGCTTGCCTGATGGTTCGATGCACTGATACGGTTCTTCGTTAGGGTAATCACGGTACTCCTCGGAGGCAGAACCTGTCGCAAAGGACACCGATACACAACCATCACCAAACAATGTGCAACAATATGATGCATGCATGAAACATGGCAATATGAGTGTGTTGGGCTAATGCAACTAAAACCAGAAGGGTTTGAACAAATTTGAATCAAAGATTCAAATTTCAAACTCAAGCATGGCCTTTTAAAGTGCTTTTCCTTGTTCTGCTTTAAACATCAATTTAACTTGTTTGATCATGCATGAAAATAGTACAGATGGATATATTGGATTTTTCTGATCATTTTTCATATATAATTTGTCTGATTTGGAGTTACAGAATAAAAGTTATGAATTTTTGAAGTTTAAACTATATTATGGAATTTCCTGATTTAATTTAAATCCAGAAATATAAATATTGCGCCAGCAGGACGTCAGCACGACGTCAGCGGTCAACTACGGCTGGCTGGGGTCAAACCTGACGTGTGGGGTCCACACGTCAGTGACAGGGGGGTTTAACAGGGTTAGTTTAATCCTAATTAGGAGTTAGTGGCGCTGGGGCCCACTGGTCAGTGTCAGGGGGGGTTAACTAACAGTGATTAGCGCTAATCTTACCACTGGCCGACGGGGCCCACGCGTCAGTGACTCTGGGGGGGTTCAAACCCCAGGTCAAACAGGTCAAACCCGCCGGCGGTTAGTCGCCGGCGAGGTCCGCGGCGTACATGTGCCTCGGGTTTCCTCTGTGGTGCTCCAAACGGCGTGCGGCTAGGTGCGTTGGAAAGCCAGCTCGATGGCGCGTCGGGCGGTGGCCGTGGCTGGGCCTGGGGTGGCCGGAGTCGACGGCGGCGAGCTCGGCTGCGGCCGCCGGGGTTCGGTCGTGCACGGAAACGGGGTTGGAGCTCGAAGGCGAGCGAAGCGAGGCGCTAGGGATGCTCTACGGGGCCTTACGAACTTGTTGGACTCGCTGGGGTGACCAAATGGTCACCGGAGCTGCGTCGACGGCGAGCTCGGCGACGGCGGAGGTTCGGCCATGGTGGGGAACGGAGTTACGGCGCGGGAACGAGGGGAAGAAGAAAGGGAAACGGTGGCGTAGCTCACCGCGGTTGCAGCGGGCGTCGAAGCGGGCTCGGGGACGCACCGGAGACGGCGAATCGACGGCGACGATGGTCGGAGCCCGAGGAGGAAGACGATGGCGACGGCGGCTCCACAGGGCGTCCGGCGTCTTGTGGCTTGACGGAGAGCTTCAGGGCGAGGGGGCGGAGCTCCTGCGCGTGTCGGGGAGGCGAGGGGAGGCCGGTGGC
>NC_041387.1:299345137-299389057 GCF_002162155.2 Triticum dicoccoides | reverse complement strand
GGCACACTCCCCTCCCTCTGTCGAGGACGAAGACGACAGAGGAGGAGGCGGGCTGGGCCGCCTGCTGGCTGGGCCGGCCAGCTACTGCTGGGCCGCACAGGGAGGAGCCCAGGTAAGCTTCTCCTTTTATTTATTTTTGTTTTTCTAATTTCTGTCATTTGTTTTGATTTAAATAAAATATTAAATCATTTTATAACCTTATGCCAATTTTTGCAGGAGCTAGATATATTATTCCAGAGCTCCCCAACAGGTGGCATAATTTTTGGACATATATTAATATATATAACTAATATATTTCCAATGCAAATATTTATGCATTAATTCCAAATGCCCAAAATAAATACCTATGAGCTCTTAAAAATATTGGTTTGATTTTTATCTCTGTCCAATATTTTCAGAGAGCAACATGAGCATTTTCTTGGACCCTTTTGGAGAAATTTTTATTTGGGTCATTTTCAAAATGATTCTGAGGGTTTCACAAATCCCCATTTCAAGTTTCTGTTGAAAGAGTAAACATGATGCAACACTCTAATGCATGACTGGCTAGGGTGTGACAGCTTTGTTCCCCAGTCATCAGCAATGTGCAAGTCACCAGGACCCTCATCGATGGCGGAGCAGGACTCTACATTCTGTCCGTCGAGACGTTCAACAATCTCCAAGTGCCATATGATCAGCTTCAGCCAACCAAGCCTTTCTCAAGAGTCACTGATGGTTCCACTGTCCCGATAGGGCAGGCCCGCCTTCCTGTCACCTTTGGACAGCGCAACAACTACCGCACCAAGCTCATTGACTTCGACGTCGCTCACATTCGCCTGCCATACAATTCCATCCTTGGGTACCCGGCCTGGCCAAGTTCATGGCAGTTATTCACCATGGCTACAACGTCCTCAACATGCCAGGAAGTGGTGGGGTCATCACGGTCCCCTGTGAAGAGAAGGATGCGGTGTGCTCCCTCGAGCGCGCCTTCCAGGCCGCGTCGATCAAAGACCCGGACAGCGAGAGTGGAAACCTCCATGGAGCAACTCCCAAGAAGAAGAAGACATCACTTGGCTCAAGGCCTCAGGAGGCAGGCACCTCCGGGGGTGCCGCGTCTGGACATGCGCCCATCGAAAGGGCACCACCCTCCATCACATAGGGAGGCGCGCCCGGAGCCTTCCTCGGGCAGGGCTTGGGGGCTCTCTCCTAGGGAGCCACCGACTTTGCCAAGGTCATGAGGGAGGCGCTTGGGTACAACCTGGAGGTGTGCTTCGCAGCACGCTTCCCTCAGGAAGGCGTAAGGAAAGAAGAACCCAACCCTCAAGAGTTCATCACCAAGGCCGCTCAGGATGTGGAGGAATCGAGAGTCATGCGCGGCAACCACCGTCTACCCTGCGTAGCTCCCCATACAGGCGAGGATGGCGGGCTGCGTGTCTGCATCGACTACCAATGGCTCAATCGAGTCACTTCTCAGGAGTGCTTCTGGCCTTCGCACGTGGGGCGTTGCGCGGGCCCACCGCACAGCTCGTTCGCATGCCCTTCGGCTTGCCGAACGCGGCCACAGCCCACCAGCGCCTAATCAGGAGCATTCTGGAAGCTCAGGTGGCCAAGCATCGCGCGTTCCTGGAGGAGATGGAGATGGACCTCAATGGGCCGCCCGGACCACCTGAGCCTCCCGAGGCTCGGAGTCCCGAGGGCTCGTGAGGATCGGCTTCTTCGCCCCGCACCGCCAGCTGCACCAACTATCGTTCTGCAATAGTGTTAGGTGACTTCTTTTCAGTTTTTGTTTCAGCTGGGAGCGCCCTCAGGGCTGCATCATTCCCAGGTCGCGTGGGTCCGTCCCTGCGTCGTGTATCCGTTTTGCTTATATCTTCTTCTTATATTGCTGGGGGCACCCCGCGGGCTGCATCATCCCCAAGCCACTCGAGTCTGTCCTAGTGGTGTTTGCTTTCCCTGCATCTATCTAAGTTGATTTGCTCCTTCATGATTAACTTGCTTGAGATAATCGCCTGCTCGATTGACACCTACCCTTGGAGCCGCTCGCTCTGGCACGGCGCTTGCGCATGGGTCCATCCTTGCAACACCGACAAACCCGAGTGGTCGAGCTCTGGCTGCGGCAGCCCCACATAGCGCTACCTCACCAGACCCTCAGTGCCCCTATCACTCCCTCGGAGCAACCAATGGCTGGCTGGCAACCGTAACGGCACGCCTCATTTTCCCTCGTGATTGGTGTGCAGGATCCGCTTCAGGAATAGTGTGGGGGGCATCGAGAGCTCTCTCTCCCTCTCTCCCGCACGATCCGCTTGCACGTTAAAAGGGGGGCGCCTTAGCATCGCGACCCATGGGCTCTTACTGGCTCTCCAGCCCTCACCCCCTGGCCTTGACCCACGGCATCGCGACCTATCATACTAGCGGCGGCTGAGCTCGCTCGAGGGCCGGGACCTGAGGACATAGAGCATGAAGGAAAGTGCGGGGAAGAGGGGAGAAGCTCACGAGGGCCTGACCCAGCAACACCCCAGCTGCTGGCACGCAGGCCCGACACCTCGCCGAAGGACTACTCCGAACCTATGAGATAAGTCACGCAAAAGTTAAAACGACTCAACGCCAAACCCTCTCCTATTGCAGCTCTGTCACGGCAACGTTGCCTGCCTTTCTCGCCCAGCGGAGGCTGCTTGGGTGCTAAAGGGGACCTCCCGAGCATCGCGACTCAGGGGCTCTTACTGGACCTTGGGCCGCTCACCTCCTGGCCTTGACGGCTGAAGCCTGCCTGGGGATCGGGACCTCTCAGTGTAGAGCACCAAGCCCTCGTGAGGAAAGAAAGGGGGAGCCGAGCCGGGATAGGACACGCATCTAGCACCGATTCATAATAAGGATATACAGTTCACAAAAGACATGGCAGGCGCCTCACATACCCCCATGGGGTGTCACTTCGATTCCTCGCATGGAACAAAAGGCGCCAATTCTAAGGAGCGTTAACTACGCGCACCTTCGCAGGAGACGCCATCATCAACAGTGGGCCATCAGGTGCCAGTGCCAACCCCATCCGGATCAATCGCGCCGACGTCCTGACGCGGTTTTCCTGCTCCGAGCGCGATTCAAGCTCGGGGGCTCGTAGCTGTCGTCGCTCATCTCCGGAGTTGCATGAAGCTCGGCAGAGTCGCTGGATCCCCTGGCTCCTCCGCTGCTGCCTGAGGAGCTGCTGGGGAGGCGATTGGCCGGCCTGGACCTCGCCACGCCGGTACACCAGTCGCCTTTTTTGGGGCAGCACTCCAGCCAGCGGCCTTGCACGTCGAAGACCTTGAAGAACATCAAGGAGGCGCCGTCGTATTCAGGATGAATTACGAGGGCACCACTTGTCCGGCAGACCCGGGTGATCTCGCCCCAGCCCCGGGTCATGAAGACCTTGCGTGGAGCGACGACCGCAACCTCCGCTCCGGTTGCAAGGGTGTTCCAGCCAGCGTGCTGCAGCTAGAGCTCCAGCGACCCACTCGGCGGCATCTCGAAGGCGAAGGAGGGAGGAAGGCAAATCCCAGATCACGGAGGCATGGGGGCATGAAGCACGAACTCACGGGAAGAACCCTCGGCGTGGACGCCAGGGGTGATGACGCGCGCCGCCGTGACTCGCCGGCACCACCGTCGGTGTCGTCGGTTTTGCTCAGCATCTTCTCCTCCTGGTCCCTCAAGACGGGCGTACAAGGGCAGCGGAAACCCAGGCGACCACGTCACGGCGGCCGGGGATAGGTCGTTTTTTTGGCGGAAGTGGGTCAGGACCCTCTCGGGGGGGCTTTCCCTTCTCTTCTGCAGAAAACCGGCGGATCGGCGCCATCGGCGTAAGGTGGAGCAAGGGCGAGGAAGAAGAAGAGAGGGAGTAGCAGGATGGGCTGGACTACGGGGGCTCGCGCCCGTCCGTAGTTATAGTCCGGAGGAGGCCAACCGTCGGCCACCACGATCTCAGTTAATCATGACCCATATTTGCATGCAGGGACTTGTCAAGTCGAGCGGTTGCCAAGGCAGCGTGGGGAAGCGGAGACGCCCACGTCCAATTAACCGCCATGCGGCGTCCAAGGCCGCAGGCTGATGGGGCCCTCGGCGCTCCGCACTTGCCCCTTCGCTTCTCCGCTAAGCAAAGTCCAAGCGCGCCATGGGCCCGGGGGCTACTGTCGGTGTTCTGGGAATGGGGGTCCCCAGACTTGCCTTCCTGCGGCCTACGGCGTGGCTCAAGTGGTGGCCCAGTGCAGCCCATCTTCATCAGCACAAGACTCAAGACCCTCGCGAGGGGCCAAGCCTCGCGGGGCGAACGACGCAAGGCTACCCCAGGGACAGCCTCGCCAGGTAGGCTCGCGAGGAGCCGGGGAGGTCAAGGCAGGGTACCTCGTGAGGTGCTCGTGACGCAAGCCATGACGATCGAGACCAGGCGGGCGTCGGCCTGCGCAGTGTCCTTGTTCCCTCTTTGGTGCAAAGGGGGCAAGCACAGACGTGGAGTACCAAGGCATCAGGCAAAGGTTGCCATTTCAGTTGAACAAGACCAAGACCAGCGGAGCGGCAGGATGGAGGTCACCGTGGAGCCCAACACGGTGTCATCATCAGTGCTTTTGGCAGCCGAAGACCAACTTTAGTCAAGATAACTTGTATTGTATGTTCCCTTCAAAATGGCTGTTGTTGGCAACCTTCCCGCTCAATATTTGGGAAGAGGCCCGGGGCCTCTATAAATAGAGCTAGCCACCACAGTAGAGAGGGAGCAGATCCAGACCTTGGAAAGCCTAGAGAGAGAGAGAGAGGCGATCAAACTCACCCAAGGAGTTCATCGCACCAGCTCAAGAACACCTCTCATGAGGCTGTTCTCCCTTTGTATTGTTCATCATCAGCCCCTGAGGCAATCCAGCACACCACACACTAGAGTAGGGTATTACACCACAATGGTGGCTCGAACTAGTATAAATCTCATGTCCCTTGCGCTGTTCATCGTTTCTAGCCTAGATCTCACAAGGAGATCGAGCGTAGATCGGTAGGGGAGAGATCTTCGTGCGCACCCCAGTGTTCGAACCTCAAGGGTCTGCCAGAACCCAACATCCGACATTCTCTTATGATAATGATCATATGTCTTGGATACTCTAGTACTCTTGCATGCTATCTAACCCTTCTAGGTACATGGATAAGCCCAACTCTATAAGATTGTAACTCAATCACATTTTAAGCAACTCTACATCTCCAAGTCTCTACAATGGTCGATGAAGACAAGGAAGCACGAATAATCGATTCAATATATCCTTTGAAAAACTCCGATATCAAATTTCAATTGATGTCAAATTTCATAATTGTCACTTTGGATACACAAGTTCTCTTCCTTGCAAGACTAACCCATGTAGGAAGATAAACCTCAACTACGTGGTGCTCCCATTTCTTGATGATCTATATCAACTTGTGCACCCTACACAAGTTCAACTACATGACCAAGTTCATCACCACCACCCAAGGTATGTCATTCCATCTTAGAGAAGCTTAACCCCAAGACATGGGTCAAAGTAACTCAACAAGATTAGAATACATCAAAATGCTTAAACGAAGAATTGCAACCCCATTTTGAGCTTAAACGAGGAGTATGACCTATGATCAAGTGTCTTCACTTGACTCCTAAGTCAATATACTCTAACATAGGTGACTTTGTCGCTGACCAATTCTAGATGAAGTTCTCTGTTGTTTCTTTTGTGCTCTTCCATTTGTTTCATGCATGCTAGTTCCCCTTTCAAAAAAAACTTCATCTAGACGTCTTTTCTTTTCTCTGTTATTTTCCGCATTTCCCTGCATCCAATTCAATGCAAATCCTTCAGTTAATTCCTTGCACATCCTTCTGAGTTCTTATTTGCCTAGTGAGCTTAAGTGATAAAAATTCACTCTCTGGGTTAAACTCGGTCTCACCGGAACAATTTCTTTGGCTGAACCGAATCAACTCGGTGCCACCGATTGCAACCACTCGGTGCTACCGCTTTCAGTCCCGAGACAAAATCTGTGTCACTTGCATTATGCATATTTATCCTAGCTCCACTCTTTGTAACTTGTCCTCTACAAGCATCCTATATTACATGTGGCTTTGTAATGTGACTCCAAGGCCAAACCTACTTGACTCATGCTCTAGAAGTCCCTTCTTGGAAACTGATGTCAAAGGGGGAGAGAGAGCACATCAAAGCTTATCACATCAGAGAGAATGCACTCATAAAAGCATCTCCTGATTCTCCTATCCTTAAGAGGAAAGTTGTCTCATGTCTTCAAAAGGGGATATACATGATAGTATATGTTATGACTTTATCTTGCTTTGATTTCCTTGTTTGCTCTGATTTTCTACTACCCTAGCTTCTCCCATTATCCCATGTCAGATTCAGGGGGAGAAAGACATCTGAGGGAAGAAAATCTTTGGACTTCATTGCATATCTTTATTCTTGGGGACATGTCAATAACCAACTAGAGTACCTAGAACTCACACTCTACATGTCATCCCAGTCATGGTACTCTTATGTTCTTTAGTTCTTGCTCTGTCTATTAGATGTTCTTGTGTTATCTAACCTTGTTTAGCTAGGTACATCTTCTTCAAAGCTAGCTCAAGACCACAAGGTAAGTTTATGCATCACACTCATGTGCATGAAGATCTCTTGTTGTGGTACATCTTTTTCTGCAAGAGAGATTCACAAACATGAAGGCATATTTCTAGCATCCACATCATATTTTCTGATGCATATAGCCAAGACACATGTAACTCATTGCTTGCTCTGTCATGTCTATGCATTCTCATACTTTTATCATCACATGATTGCATACATGTAGGGCGAGCCAATGCATGTTGCATGTCTTTCCAAAACATTAGTTGCTATTTCTTTATATATTTATCTAAAGCTTTGATGTATGTTGTCATCAATTACCAAAAAGGGGGGAGATTGAAAGCACGAGTGCTCCCTGGGTGATTTTGGTAATTCATGACAACATATCTCTTGTTGGACTAATACTTCTAGCTGGTATATTTCAGATAAGTTCAATATTGGAGTGGCATGGACATGGACAAGAGGATGTGGAACCCCTTCAAGATGCTAAGGGAAAATATTGGCAAAAGCTCAAGACTCTACATTTTCCATTTTAGTGATCCAAGATCACATTGAGTCCGTGGTAAAGCCAATACTATTAAAAGGGGATGAGGTGTTGCTTAATGGCTTGCTTGCTCAAAGTGCTTAGTGATATGCTCCAAAATCCTCAGCCACTTTATCACATCCACATATGTCCTAAACCTAAATGTCAAACTCGGCCCCACCGATTTGATCTATCCGGCGCCACCGAGTTTCATCTAATCCCGCCACTGGCAAACCCTAGTCACTTTGATCTCACTGATGGGATCTCGGTCTCACCGAGATGGGCTTGCAAATTCTCTATGATCTATTGCAACATTTTCAGTCTAACCGAGTTTGTTCAGTCGGTCCCACCGATTTTGCTTCACCAATCCTCTATTTAATTATTACCAAAATCAGTCTCACCGAGTTTGAGTAATCGGTCAAACCGAGTTGAGGTTTTACCCTAACCCCTATACATCGGTCTCACCGAGATGACTATGTCAGTCCCACCGAAAACTCTAACGTTCATATTTTTAACTAGATCGGTCTGACCGAGTTTTATGATTCGGTCCCACGGAGTTTGGGAATATGTGTTTTACCCCTCCACCTATTCTTTATTTGTGAGGAGAGCCATCAGAACGTGCCTACACTTACACTACTAATTTTCTGTGAGAGAACCACCTACTCATGTGTTGAGACCAAGATATTCCAATCCTACCACAAGAATCTTGTCGGCGTCCTGGACTTGGGGGTATCCAGTCATACCTGCCTGTGGCCCACCATGTGGCTCCATCGACAGCCTGGTACGGCCCAGCTTCAACACCAACACAGCAAGACCGTCGCGAGGGGACAAGCCTCACAAGGCGGGCGACGCCAAGACCCCGAAGGAATTGGCCTCCTCAGGAGGGCCCCTGAGGGGCGAAGAGTTCTATACAGCTACCTCACGAGGCTCAACTGATGTGAGCCAGGACGACCAAGGCCAGGCGGGCGCCAGGTGGGCGCCAGGCGGGTGCAGAGTGCACATTTCCTCTTCGGTGCAAGGGTGGCAAGCCACAGGCACGGAGTCCCAAGGAATCAACCACAGGTTTACATTCTGGTGCAACGAGACCAAGACTGCCAGGACGGCAAGATGGAGGTCATCACCGCAGCATCACTGCTAGAGGTTTTTCACAGATGAAGACTACTTTTGTCAGCATAGACTGTACTACTTGTCCCCTTTCAAGTCCCACCATTGTGGAATCCCTTCCCGCTCATATTTGGCAGGAGGACCAAGGAACTATATATAGGACTTAGCCACCACTATAGAAAGGGACCAAAACCAGAACAAGTAGAGCACCACACCAGCTCAAGAACACCTCTCCTCCTAAGGCTTGTTCATCCTTTGTAACCTGTTCATCCATAACCCCTCGAGGCAATCCACCACACCACACTAGAGTAGGGTATTAGACCATAATGGTGGCCCGAACTAGTATAAATCTCTGTGTCTTTGTGTCTGTGGGCTCTTCGCGCTAGGCTAGGGAGGATCGCGAGTAGGCAGGACGGGCAGGTTGAGATCTCCGCACACACCCCAGTGTTTGAACCTCTCACGGGTTGCCGGATCCTGAAATCCGACATTTGGCGCGCCAGGTAGGGGTGCGTCAAATCTCCTCTTCCATTGACCAGTCCTCCTCCGCTCCACCAATGCCATGGCCAACGCCCCAAGAGCCCACGTCGAGCATTGGGTCGTTCAGACCTCCTCGGCAGCACCCACCGGTGAAGAAGACCTCCACTCTGCCCTGCTCGCGGCCCGCATTTTGCCGGGGGCGACCGGCCGCGGGGGGCGCGTGGCACAGCCTTCTCCTTTGGCGCCGCGCCGTTGCCGTGCAGCTGCGCGATCTGCGAATTGCACTCCAGCAACTGCTCCGCACTCGCACAGGGAACAAGCGAACACGCGGGCGGCGGTCATCGTGGCCCGTGAGGTTCTGCGGTGCAGGCTGCATGAGAGCGACCGTGACGCCATGCTGGAGCGGGCCGCCAAGCTACTAGACGCGGCGTGCTGGGGGGCGGCCATTCTGCACCCTCCCCACATCGCAGGCGATGGCGGGGGTGCGTGCCCATCCCCGACATAGTCACGCGCCCTCTCCCAGGGGCCATGGAGAGCCTCTCGATGTTAACCAACCTCATGGAGCAGCCCGTGCCGCCCCAACCGTGACCCTCAGCACGGGGCTGCTTCAGACGACACCACCAGGGGACACGTGGGAGTCTCGGCCCCTGGCCAGCAGGACCAGAGGATGGCAGAAGGGAGCGGGAGTGTTAGGCGGCCGGGCGGGGCCCCTAGTGCGAACGTCCCAGAAGCCTACATTCCTGTTGCGATGGATCCAAGGCGCGCGCTAGGAGAGGGCCTCAGCCGATCCCCCACGCCGAGCTGGACATACATGAGGTCGAGCTCTCCTTCGAACCACCACCAAGCCCTGCAGACATCCCCAACAGCGGGAGCCTCTGGGTACAGTTAACGCTGCAAGGACATGCTTACACTGACCATGGATCGCAGGTAAACCAAGACGCGACGACCGCCAGGACCCTCAGGACGACGGACCCTCCTTAGGAGCTTGAAGGACGTTGGGAGCAGCACGAGGGGAGCTCAGTGGCGGGGCCCTCCTCGCATTGCACTGAGCAGGATCCAGCCTGGAGGTAGGTTCCCTACCAGGGAAGGCGCCAGCGATCCCCTCCCCTCGACAGGGGGCCTACGGTCGCCGAGGACGCCGTCAGCGTCCCCCTGGCCCCTGGGTCTTGTTCTGGTTTCCAGTCTCCCCAACGGTAGTCAGGGGCGGCACACGGCAGGGTCCTCGTCGGGCGACATGAACCAAGGCTCCGGCCTATGAAGGTCTCCGCTCGTGACACTCTCACGTAATAATGAGTGGGGCTGTACACACCCCGAAGTCTCCTGAGTGCCGCCCTGGGGCCTCACGGGGGCTCCCACCCACGTCCTAGTGGAAGCACCATGCTCCGCACTGGCCTTCAACACTGCCCCCAATGACTATGCCCAGCCAGTGGAAGCACTTAGCTCCGCGCTCGTGAGGACACCAAAGACTGAAGACCAGTTAGGCGCCGGACGCGGCCGCCTGCCTTTTGCCTCTCTTTTTGTACTCGCGTGCCGACTTTTTGAAGCAGTGTGTTTTCTGTGCATTCATAAAACGGGAGGAGTTTTCTTTTTTCTCTTGTCGCTCTCTTGCCTTCAGTTCTTGCATTCTTTTCTTGAAGCTCGTGACCGCTACCCTGCCCTCTAGCACCTCGCGAGCAGGGGTTGGGTACGGTGTGCGCGCTGGCGCTGATCGCTCCCCTTGGTGGCTCGAAGGTGCGGCCGCCCCGCGCGCCCACCTTGCCACAATCTGGCAGTTGGCTCCTCACGAGGCACTCTACGGTAGGCCAGCAGGCCCCTCAAGAGGCACAAGGCCTCGCAAGCCAGCTGTAGGCTCACCTCAGGAGAAGGGGCGCTGCCGCGGCATCAGGCCTCACTCAGGATCCACGAAACCCAAGATAAGTCAAAAACAACTATCCCATTCATCGGCCCGCAACCCTGCTAGGCCCCCCTCCGGGAGCTACTTCAAAAGCATTCAGCAATCTCATATATTATAAGGGGCACCCCCTTCCCAAAGTGTTCTCACAAGGATATGTTTGAGTTTTCGTTGTACAGGTTAAAGCAAAAGAAATACAGGCCTAACTGGATGCGCCTTGCCACTCCCATCCATGCTGCTTGTGCTGAAGCTGCCACCCTCCTCGTCATCTCCACCCGCGCCAGCTCCTTCGGCTGCGAGCATGGCCGTGTCATCCTCAGGAGTCAACTCCTTCACCAGAGCATCCACGTGACCATCCACCCACGTGGCAAGCTTGTCTTGGGTGGCCGCAGGCATGGGGGCTAGTACAGTGCTGAAGTCGAGGTTCAAGAGGTTGCTGAAGATGCACGAGAGAGCGTGCCCAAGGAGGCCCCGGCTCCTCTCCTCAACGAGTTGGCGGGCTTTTGCAGCCTGATCCTCCAGACGGGTCATGACATCGGTGAAGAAGCGGAGATGGCTGGCATAATCGCTCTCGTGCGGGTGGGGAGCGCTCTCATCACAAATGGCACCCAAGGCATTGTTTGCTCTGATGCGCAGACCCTATAGCATGGGGCTGTGTTCGCGCTCCAGCGTCCGGCGGCGGGACTTCTCACTTGAAGACTTCTCCGGGAGGGAGGCGGCATCCTCGGCCTGCTTCCAGAGAGAGGATATCTCGGCGCGAGAAGAATCCAAGGCAGATTCAGAAGAAGCCAGGGTTGCCCGGGCAGCTCCCTCGCGCTGCTTCACCGCCTACAGCCCGGTCCTCGGGACGGAGGTCCGGTCCTCAAACTCAGCCTTGAGCAGCTCCAGGTCCATGTGGTGCCCTTCGGCTAGCTCAGCACGTGCCTTCGCCATCTTCTCCTCCACCTTCACCTAGACGTGAGCTTCTCGGGTGGCGACATCATCCTCAGTCGCGGCTGTCGTGGTTCTTAGTCTGACAGTAGTGTAGGGGGTACTAAAGGAGAGGCAAGATCCTAGCTATGGAGTAGTTGTTCACGCAAGTGTTTTACAAGTTCAGGCCCTTCTCGGAGGAAGTAACAGCCCTACGTCTCGATGCCCGGAAGCGGTCGATTGGATTATATGCGCGAGAGTTACAGGGGTGCAAACCCTTCTACCTGTGGAGGGGGGTGGCTTATATAGAGTGCGCCCGGACCCCAGCCAGCCCACGTAGTGGAGGGTTCAATGTACATAAAGACTTGGCATTACTGGTAACGTCTTACATAAAGTGATATCATGGCCATAAAGACTACTTAATAACAGACCGTTTGGATGCAAAGTGACCCTAGATCTCCTGGTGGTCGAGTGAGTCTTCATGGTCGAGTGTCTTCGAGTCCGTCGAGTGGAATCCTTCCAGGTCGACTGAAAGGTAGTTTCTTCTAGAGATGTCCTTGGGAAGGGTATTTCGGACAGGTCCATGACCCTACCCTAGGTACATGGCTTCATCATTAGCCCCCGAATGGGTCGAGGTTTGAGTGAGGAAGGAGTTGAGAATTCTTCCGACCCCTCTTTTTGTGCTATGAGTATGTCTTGTTCTGGATCAATGACTTTAGGTGACGGCACCAACTTATTTTTCAGTCGCCTTGATCCATTCTTTATATTGGTCGAGTGACTTTTCTATACTTGGAGATCTCCGAGCGACGGATCAGAGGAAATCTTCAGTCTGACAAGTTGCTCTGTTGTTCTTGGATTTAGCGGGATCTGAATTTCGGGAAGCGCGCCAAGCGGAGGAAGCCGCAGTACTCGGGTGGGATAAGGCAGGGACGCCTCGATTTCTGCGCCACCTTTTTCGCCACGTATCGCGCGCGCGACTGTTGCGGGATTTGACAGGATCGCCCGGGCCTACCAGTCAGCCACTCGGAAGAGACTTCATATAAGGCACCGGACGGGGTTTTTTCAAACAGTGTGCCCTCAATCCCCTCTCCCTCTTCCTCGGACTCGCCCGCTGCGCTCGTCTCCACCTCCGCCTCGCTGCTCCTTGCATGCCTCGCCGGCGATGATGGTGAAGGAAAAGACGACGGCTTTGGAGCGGGCGAAGAAGGCGACGGTGAACGCGAAGGGGAGAGTGCCTAGTCGGGGCGGATCCTCGTCGCGGTCCGGCCTGCCGCAAGGCTGGATCCAGGGAGACTGGATCCACTCGACCATCACCCAGAAGGACCTCGACGACCTGGCCAACGAAGGACTGATCCCCCATGGGTCAGCAAGGCTTCCGGGGAAGGAGTGGCAGCCGCAGCCTCAGGAGGGTGAGTGCGTCCTCTTAGCCACCCATGTAGATCGCGGTTTTTCTCTGTCGCCGAATCTTTTCTTTCGGGGGTTTCTGAACATCTTTGAGGCACAACTCCATCACTTCACACCCAACTCCATTTCCTACCTCGCCGCTTTCGTGTCTCTGTGCGAAAACTTCTTGGGTTGTCGGCCGCACTGGGGTCTTTTCAAACACATTTTCACCTGTCGCTCTCAGATGGTGAAAAAGGCTAGCCCGAATGACGAGAGAACCCAAGTAATCCAGATGTGTGGGGGTCTTGGAGTTTAGATGAGGAGTAAGAGTGCTTTTCCAGCCATGACCCTTCCCGAGTCAGTTCGAGGGTGGCAGTCGACCTGGTTCTACTGTCAAGACCAGTCGACGCCAGGGCAGTCAACTGGCCTCCCCCCGTTCTCCATGGACCGAGTGAACAAGCCATCTTCTCTGAAGGTGCTTCCGTGGGAGAAGGCTCGGGTTAGGATGTTGATGGAGCGCGTGGTCCAGCTCATTCGCAACAGAGTGACGGGCATGGATCTTCTAGAGGTTTTCCTTCGACAGTGCATTCAGCCACTTCAGTATCGGGGCCATCCAATGTGGTTGTACTCTGGTACTGAAGACACCACTCGGGTCCACCCGGAGGAGGTCGACGATGTCACTCTAGAGAGGTGGATGACCGCCATCACGGGGAACAGAGATAATCCGCGTGGAGCCAGGAAGATCCCGCCACTCGACCAGTCCTACGAACCAGACAATGTCTGACTACATTTCTTTGACTTGTGATTCTGTTTTCTTCATTCTGCTTTGCTGCAATTCGTTCGACTGACCTTTATCTTGTTTGCTGTCTTCAAGATCACTACCGAGATGTACTCGATGCCCAACAGGGCAGAAGAACAGACTGAAGAGGAAGAAGGAAGTGGAGGTGAAAGCCAGGAGGAGTGGGAGTCGGACGGCGAAGAGGGTGAAGAAGATGCTGGCTCTGATGAGGAAGAGGAGGAGGAAGAGGAGGAGGTTGCCAAGCCTCCTCGTACTGAAAGACGGTCCAAGCTCACCCATGATCCTGCAGTCGAGCGTGGCAAGGGAGCCGTGCCTGCTGGGCAGTCGACCAAACGCCCACGGACGACTTCTCCGGCACCGACTGAGAAAGCGTCGAAGCAGCCTCGAGCGGCACCGACAAAGCCGGTGAAGGCCCTACCAAAGATGAGGATGGAGACTCCGACTGTTTCTGGGTAATGGCATAACCCATGTTTTCTCTTTCAACATGGATATATTCTTGGTTGACCTGTTCGCTAACCCACTGATTTCTGAAATCGCAGTGCTGCTACTTCTGAGACCTCAGCCAGGCATGAAGATCAAGAAATGGAGGATACTGTCACTTCCAATCCTGGTATGATCTGTGCAGTTTCACTTTCGGTCGATCGGATCTTCATTTTTAACTTTGAACCTTTTCTGTAGCTCCACCTAGTATTATCATTGATCTCCCTGACGACGACGATGAGGAGCCACTGAGGCAAAGGAGGAACAGGAAAGCGTCTGCAGGCAAGACTGCTCAGGTTGCGTCAGCGCCTGAGACACTGGTTCCGGAGGGGGGCAACATTGCTCGGGCTACCGTGTCCTTTGCGGTGCCGTTGACGAGTGTACTCCCTCTGTTGTCGAGTGCTGATCCACCTTCCCTCTTCTCCACACACCACGTCCCAGAGGACCAAGCAGGTGCTGCCAAGGAAGCCATATGCCAGGCGGGGGTCATGATGGAGCAGTTGAAGGCAATCCGAGACGCCAGCCAAGCAGCTTATGATGCAAGTTCAGCTCTTCAGAGCAATGTCCAGGTTAGTTGACCACCGCCTGTTCTATTATGATATGATACCTGACAATTTTTCTTTCTGAACATCTTAATACTTGTCATACACCCACTGGGTGTGTCGATTGAATAGTCTGGAGTAGTGGGGGCACGCTCAGTGCACCCACTGGGTGTAGTCCCCGAGACTACGGTGGACTGCTGGTAGTCGACTGTATTCTTTATGTCTTGAACTTTTTTCTCTTTACTTTCTTCACTCGATCTGGTCGAATGGAAACATGGAACCAGTGGGGGCACGCTCAGTGCACCCACTGGGTGTAGTCCCCGAGACTGTGATCGAGTGCTGGTAGTCGACTATGGTCTGAAGAATACTTTGCTTTTTTTTGAAACTGTGTCTAACTATTGGCAGTTAGCTACTTTCGGTCGACTGATTGATCCGAGCCGGTAGAACGAGTGGGGGCACGCTGAGTGCACCCACTGGGTGTAGTCCCGGAGACTACAGTTTAATTTTTTGATTCGGCTATAGTCTTAGAAATGCTATGAATTTTCTCTTAGTCACTCGGAAATGACCTGTCTTTGATGTCTGTCAACTGATCTTTCGCAGAAATCCTGCAAGCTTGTGGCTCATTATACTGAATTGGAGAACAAGCATATCCAGCTCGAACTTGATCTGAAGCTTGTCTAGGAGAAATTCACGAAGGCGAAGGAGGGGACAAAAGGTATGTTTGGTGAGAACCTTGATGACCGCCCTTATTTTTTGTCCATTCCTGAGTCTGACCTCACTGTCATTTCGCAGATAAACTAAGGGATGCTCTGAAGAAGAAGGACCTTGACCTCGCCGAGGCGCAGAAAGCGGCTTCGGACAAGACGAAACTCGCAGAAGAAAAGTTGGCTTCAATCAGCAAACTTGAAGAGGAGAATACCAATCTGAAAGCTGCTCTGGACGTGGCCAACAAGGAGGTCAGCCGACTGAAGAATGACAAGATGGCCCTGAGTGACAAGGCTAGCAAACTGGTGGGAAAGAAGAACGACTTAGAGGCTTATCTGGGAGGGCTCGCCAAGAAGTTATTCCTCATGCTCGAAGGTAACCCCTTATATCCGACTGGTAATCACTGACTTATTGTAGGAACATTAGCTTATCCTTGGATCGTATCCGCAGAATTCTGCCAAAACTTTGAAGAGGAGACTAGTCGAGTGGAGACTGGCTTAGATCCCATCAACTCTCCTGTGAAGGATGAAGCCGCCATGAACGTGCTCCATTTCGAGTCTCGCGTTGCTGCTGTGGTCGACTATCTTGCGAGACTGAAGGTTGCAACATCACGTATCGACACAACACTCTGGCCGGGAGAAACACTTCAGAACGACCTTGAGTCTCTGATGACTCGACTGAACGAAGTTCCATGTCGAGTGCAAGAATGGAAAAAGTCTTCTACCAGGTGTGGTGCCGACGTTGCTCTGTCTCTGGTCCGTGTTCACTGCAAGGACGCGCGAGAGGACAAGTTAGCATCTCTCAAAGTGGCCAATACCAAGAAGCATGACTTCCGATCTTTCATGGAGACCTTCATTGCTGCTGCCACTCGGATCGCAGATGGAATCGACCTGGATGAGTTCGTTGCGCCTTCCAGTCCTCCGCAGGAGGAGTAAAAAACTTCTATGCTCGATGCCTTAAATTTGCCTCGGAATGCCGAGTGGTTTTTGTAACCGATAAACTTTAACAGGCTTGGTGCCTGAGCACTTCTGGATCCGTAGGGCGCTATCTGAACTTGGGTTTGCCGTTGAATATGGTTGCATCCTCCTTCGAACGATCATTGTCCTTCGCTCGGAACATATACTAGTGTTTGTGATGCACTTTTGCAGGTAGGGACTAAGCATAAATTGCAATCGACTTGTACTCGTCATGCTTAGGCGAGCACTGGGCTGCGGCTAAGCCCCCGAGTGGGAGGTTTGCTCGCCACTCAGTAGGATTTTCAAAAACTTAGGCGAGCACTGGGCTGCAGCTAAGCCCTCGAGTGGGAGGTTTGCTCTCCACTCGGTAGGATTTTCAAAAACTTAGGCGAGCACTGGGCTGCAGCTAAGCCCCCGAGTGGGAGGTTTGCTCTCCACTCGGTAGGATTTTCAAAAACTTAGGCGAGCACTGGGCTGGAGCTAAGCCCCCCGAGTGGGAGGTTTGCTCTCCACTCAGTAGGATTTCCGTGGCGTACCTCTGAAGGAGAAGGTAGAAGTCGACCTGTGCTTCGTCCTCCTTGCGGAGAACATGTTGTATTTGTGGCGTAGCTCGGAAGGAGAAGGTAGCATTCGACCTGCGCTTCGTCCTCCTTGCGGAGTGCACGTTGTATTTGTGGTGTAGCTTGGAAGGAGAAGGTAGCAGTCGACCTGCGCTTCGTCCTCCTTGCGGAGCGCACGTTGTATTTGTGGCGTAGCTTGGAAGGAGAACGTAGCAGTCGACCTGCGCTTCGTCCTCCTTGCGGAGCGTACATTGTATTTGTGGCGTAGCTCGGAAGGAGAAGGTAGCAATCGACCTGCGTTTCGTCCTCCTTGCGGAGCGCACGTTGTATTTTATACTTAGGCAAACACTAGGTTGCAGCTAAGCCCCCGAGTGGGAGGCTGGCTCACCACTCAGCAGGATTTTGTTTAAACTTAGGCGAGTGCTTGGACTGCAGCTAAGCCTCCGAGTGGAAGGCTGGCTTACCACTCGGTAGGATTTTGTTTAAACTTAGGCGAAACGGATTCGCAGCTAAGCCTCCGAGTGGAAGGCTGGCGTACCACTCGGTAGGATTTTGTTTAAACTTAGGCCAAACGGATTCGCAGCTAAGCCTCCGAGCGGGAGGCTGGCTCACCGCTCGGTAAGGATTTTTTTTACAAACTTAGGCGAAATGGATTCGTAGCTAAGCCTCCGAGTGGAAGGCTGGCGTACCACTCGGTAGGATTTTGTTTAAACTTAGGCGAAACAGATTCGCGGCTAAGCCTCCGAGCGGGAGGCTGGCTCACCGCTCGGTAAGGATTTTTTTACAAACTTAGGTGAAACGGATTCGCAGCTAAGCCACCCACTGGGGGACTGATTTATGTGAACAAAAGTAACAACAATCACTAGGAAAATTATAAAACTCTTGTCTTTGATAAATAAACTACAGAACTACTTTTATTACAACTCATCCGAGTGAATACTTAAGTATAAAAGGGGCGGAGTAGATCCGCATTCCAAGCTCGTGGCTCGTCAATCTGGCGATCGACGTTGTAAAGACGGTATGCTCCATTGTGGAGATCTTTGGTAAGAATGAAGGGGCCTTCCCAAGTCGGGGCGAGTTTGTGTGGCTTCTGTTGGTCCACTCGGAGGACCAAGTCTCCTTCTTGGAAGGCTCGGCTCTTCACATTTCTAGCATAGAATCGGCGCATGTCTTGTTGATAGATGGTCAATCTGATCATGGCCATCTCTCTTTCTTCTTCCAGAAGGTCGACTGCGTCTTGCCGGGCTTGTTCTGCTTCGACTTCAGAGTAGAGCTCAACTCGCGGTGCATTGTGAAGCAGGTCACTTGGCAGAACCGCTTCAGCTCCGTAGACCAGAAAGAACGGAGTTATCCAAGTCGACCGATTGGGAGTAGTCCTCAATCCCCAACGAACTAATGGAAGTTCGTCGACCCACGCGCCTGCTGCGTGCTTGAGGTCACGCATCAACCGGGGTTTCAGTCCTTTGAGAATTAGGCCATTTGCTCTTTCTGCTTGTCCATTCGACTGGGGGTGGGTAACTGAAGCGTAATCGACTCGTGTGCCTTGAGAAGCGCAGAAGGCTTTGAACTGATCGGAATCGAAGTTCGACCCATTATCAGTGATGATGCTATGTGGAACTCCATATCTGAATATCAATTCTCTGATGAAGCTGATGGTAGTGCCAGCATCAAGATTCTTAATAGGCTTGGCTTCGATCCACTTGGTGAACTTGTCGACTGCCACCAGTACATGTGTGAAGCCGCTCCTGCCAGTTCTCAGCGGTCCAACCATATCTAACCCCCAAACAGCGAAAGGCCAGATGATTGGAATGGTCTTCAAGGCTGAGGCGGGCTTGTGTGACATATTGGAGTAGAACTGACATCCTTCACATTTGTCGACTATCTCTTTCGCCATTTCATTTGCCCTGGGCCAGTAAAAACCCGCTCGGTATGCTTTAGCCATGATGGTCCGAGAGGACGCATGATGGCCACAGGTCCCCGAGTGGATGTCGTTGAGAACCGTTTGACCCTCTTCCGGTGTTATGCATTTCTGGCTGACTCCAGTCGCGATTTCTCTGCACAACTGTCCCCTCATGACAGTAAAGGCCTTGGATCGATGGACGATCTGCCGAGCCTTTTCTTCATTCTCTGGGAGCTCTTTCCTTAGGATATACGCGATGTAAGGCACTTTCCAATCGGGAGTGATAACCAGAACTTCCATGATTAAGTCAACCACAGCTGGGACCTCAACTTCAGTCAGATCCGTCGCACTTTCTGGCTGTGGGGCTTCTTCGGTGAAAGGATCCTCTTGAACTGATGGTACATGGACATGTTCCAAAAACACGCCACTGGGAATGGCTTCTCTTTTGGAACCTATCTTCGCCAAGTCATCAGCTGCTTGATTTTTCAGTGGGGGTACGTGATGAAGCTCTAACCCCTCGAATTTCTTCTCAAGCTTTCTTACTGCGTTGCAGTAACCAGTCATAGCTGGGCTTCTGACGTCCCACTCCTTCATCACTTGGTTAACCACCAAATCCGAGTCACCATAGACCATGATGCAACGGACGCTGAGTGAAATGGCCATACGCAACCCATACAAAAGTGCTTCATATTCTGCTTCGTTGTTGGAGGAGTCAAAGTGAATCTGGAGTATATATCTGAGTTTATCTCCTCGGGGGGAAACCAAAACTACCCCGGCACCGGAACCATTCAACATTTTAGAGCCATCAAAGAACATAGTCCAATGCTCCAAGTGAACTTGAGTCAGTAACTGTTGTTCGGTCCACTCGGCGAGGAAATCTGCTATTGCTTGGGACTTGATAGCTTTCTTTGCCTCAAATCTGATATCAAGGGGAAGGAGTTCAATCACCCATTTTGCCACAAGACCAGTTACATCTCTGTTATGCAGAATCTCTGATAAGGGGGCGTTGCTGACGACTGTGATGGTATGGTCAGAGAAGTAGTGAGCAACTTTCTTCGTGGTCATATAGATCCCATATACAAGCTTCTGATAATGAGGGTATCTTTGCTTTGATGGGGTCAGGACTTCAGAAATATAATATACTGGGCGCTGAACTTTGAAGGTTTTCCCTTCTTCTTCCCGCTCAACCGTAAGTACTGTACTGACGACTTGTCCTGTGGCTGCAATGTAAAGCAGCAAAGGCTCTTTGTTGATCGGGGCAGCAAGCACCGGCTGGGTGGAAAGCAGGGTTTTTAACTCTGCAAACGCTGCATCAGCTTCAGGAGTCCACTCGAACTTGTCTAACTTCCTCATCAGTCGGTAAAGAGGCAATGCCTTCTCACCGAGACGAGAGATGAATCGACTTAAAGCGGCCAAGCAACCAGTAAGCTTCTGAACATCGTGCACACGCACAAGTCATTTCATTCGAAGTATAGTGCCCACTTTATCTGGGTTTGCGTCGATTCCTCGTTCGGAAATGAGAAAACCGAGTAACTTTCCGCCAGGAACTCCGAATGTGCACTTGGATGGATTAAGCTTGATATCATACCTCCTGAGGTTGGAAAATGTTTCAGCGAGGTCAGTCAGCAGGTCGGAACCTTTCCGTGACTTGACCACAATGTCATCCATGTATGCTTCCACATTCCGACTGATTTGAGTGAGCAAACACTTCTGAATCATCCTCATGAACGTGGCTCCGGCATTCTTGAGGCCGAATGGCATGGTGACATAACAGAAGCACCCAAATGGGGTGATGAAAGCTGTTTTGATCTCATCAGGTCCATACAGACGGATCTGATGGTACCCGGAATAGGCGTCTAAGAAAGACAGTCGCTCACATCCCGCAGTCGAGTCGACTATTTGGTCGATGCGGGGAAGAGGAAAATGATCTTTTGGGCAGGCCCGATTGATATGCTTAAAGTCAATGCACATGCGAAGTGAGTTGTCCTTCTTGGGGACCATGACAACATTGGCGAGCCACTCGGAGTGGTAAATCTCTCGGATAAACTCTGCTGCTAAGAGCCGAGCCACCTCTTCGTCAATAGCCTTCCTTTTCTGGACAGCGGACCGTTGCAGATGTTCCTTGACAGGTTTTGACTTTGAATCAACTCGCAGACGATGCTTAGCCAGCCCCCTGGGTACACCTGGCATGTCAGATGGTTTCCATGCAAAGATGTCCCAGTTCTCATGAAGGAACTGGATGAGCGCTTCTTCCTATTTGGGGTCGAGTGTTGTGGAGATATTAGTCGGAGCAGCGTTGGGGTCGGTCGGGTGAATGTGAACTAGTTTTGTCTCATTGGACGACTGAAACGCTGATTCCGTAGCGGGCTTCTTGGCTCGCAACAAACCACTCGAGTCTACATTCCTCTGGTGTTCCTGCCACTCTTCTGCCACCATTTGAGCATCAGCGATCTTTGAGCCTTTCTGGAAGCACTCTTCCGCCTTCTTGCGATTACCAGTAACAGTGATCACGCCTTTGGGGCCAGCCATCTTCAATTTGAGGTACACGTAACATGGTCGAGCCATTAAACGTGCATAAGCTGGCCTGCCCAAAATAGCGTGGTAGGCACTCTGCAAATCTACAACCTCAAATGTTAGCTTTTCTTTGCGGAAGTTCTTGGAATCACCAAAAACCACATCGAGAGCAATCTGGCCGAGTGACGCGGCCTTCTTGCCAGGAATGACTCCGTAGAAACTCATGTTGCTTGTGCTGAGTCTGGACATTGGAATGCCCATCCCTTTCAGCATCTCGGCATACAGTATATTCAAACTACTGCTGCCATCCATAAACACTTTAGTCAGTCGAGTGCCCTCGATGACTGGGTCGACCACCAGAGCTTGCCTCCCAGGGGTGGCTATGTGCATCGGGTGATCAGACTGGTCGAATGTGATGGCCGTCTAAGACCACTTCAGATAATTTGGTGTCGCTGGAGCGACCATATTCACCTCTCGGTTTATAACTTTCAGTCGACTTTTGCTCTCAACGTTAGCAAAAATCACTAGAGTGGAATTGACCTGAGGGTATTCCTCGTCACTATCCCCCTTGTCCTCAACTTTGTCTGACTCCTTTTCCTTATCCTTGGACTATTTCCCCTGGAACTGCTGTATCAGAAGTCGACACTGTCGAGTGGTATGCTTCGGGTAAATGAAATTACCCTCTTCATATTTCTTCGTGTGGATGTGACACGGCAAATCCATCACGTCATTTCCCTCTTTATCCTTCACTTTCTTGGGGTTCCAGGGCCCTTTGGGCTTTCCTTTGAACTTTCCTTGAGTCACGGCCAAGGTTTCTCCAGGAGCAGCTGGCTCGGCTTTCCGCTTTTGCTTCCGATTGGAGTTCCCTCCTTCGGTTTCCTAGGCGACTGACTTGTGCTTGCCGCTCCAGAGCCGATCCTCTTCCTCACCATTGGCATATTTGCTGGCTATCTCCATCATTCGACTCAGAGACATGTCTCTGGTTCGACCGAATTTCAGGCTTAGCTCTCTGTACTTAACGCCTTCCTTGAAGGCGCAGACTGCCTGGTGATCAGATACATTTTCCACTGTGTGATGCAATGTGATCCATCTCTGGATGTAATGTCTCGAAGTCTCATTCGACTTCTGCACACAAGATTGCAGCTCTGTCAGTCCTGCTGGTCGCTTGCATGTTCCTTCGAACGTTCTGACAAACACTCGGGAGAGGTCTTCCCACGTGTAAATGTTGCCGGGTGTCAATTGATTCAGCCATGCCCTGGATGATCCCTCCAACATAAGAGGCAGATGTTTCATGGCCACCTCGTCATTTCTGCCGCCGATCTGGACGGCCACTCGGTAGTCCTCAAGCCAAGTATCGGGCTTAGACTCACCGTTGAACTTACTGACTCCAGTCGCCAACCTGAAGTTGGGAGGAATCATTGTGGCTCTGATGGCTCTGCTGAAACACTCTGGTCCGGAGACATGCACTCGGCTGCTGGTGGGTACATCTAGGTCGTGACCCTCTGTGTGCTCTGTTCCGGTTGACCAGACATTGAACGATGATGGATCTCGCATCAAAGCCTGGTTCCCTGGGGTCGACTGGAATTCTTCGCCCGCCACTGTGCTGGCGTCTATCATCCTGCTGTCGAGGTGGCATCTATCATCCTGCTGGCGTCTATCATCCTGCTGGCGTCTATCATCCTGCTGGCGTCTATCATCCTGGTTCCCTGGGGAAGCCATAAGAAAAAAATACCTGTTGGTCATGGTGGATAAATTCACCAAATGGATAGAGGCCAAGCCGATTAAAAAGGCCGAATCCGGACCAGTGATAGACTTCATATCAGGGGTCGTGCACCTCTATGGTGTCCCCCACAGCATCATCACCGATAATTGCTCCAATTTCACAGCCGATGAGGTGAAAACTTGGTGAGGCAATATGGGCATTAAGCTCGATTACGCCTCGGTCTATCACCCTCAAACAAATGGTCAAGTCGAACGAGAAAACAGTCTTATTATGATCGGCGTCAAACCTAGACTAGTGCGATCTCTGAAGGAATCAGACACGCACTGGGTGGAGGAGCTCAACTCCGTACTATGGGGGCTGCGGACCATGCCAAATTGCACTACCGGATACACACCCTTCTGCATGGTGTACGATGCAGAGGCGGTATTGCCCTGCGATATTATTCATGACTCACCTCGAGTGCGCATGTATGAAGAGAGAGAAGCCGAGCTGGATTGGCAGGACAGTTTAGATGCCCTGGAGGAGGAGCGCAACGTCGCAAAAGCCTATTCCGCATTTTATCAGCAACATGCTCATAGGTATCAAAGCAAAGAAGTACGGGCCAAAACATATAATATTGCCGAACTCGTTCTACGCCGACCGGAGAAGAAAAAGTACAAGCTCAAGCCCAAGTGGAAGGGTCCTTTAATCATTGATAAAGTTCTCACCGGTGGAGCGTACCGCCTGTGTGATGCATCAGATAATAGACTCGAGTCGAACCCATGGAACGCAGCCAGACTCCGAAGACTCTACGCCTAGCGCCGAACTCTTTGTTCGTTTCCTTCCCTCCGCCCCTTTTTTTTACTTTTTAGTTATATCGTCTCTTTTTCCTTTTGTGGCTTTAAGGCTTTAAGTGTGGCTAGACTACACACTCGTGATGCGCTAATCCTCAAGCATGTGCGCTCATTATACTTGGGGGCTTCTTATACAGAAGCTTAATATAATTATCTTCCGGGCATCACGCCCACTGCATATGTGTCCCTTTCCCATATGTACCTTTTCTTCACCATTATATGCATCGATATGACTTAAGTTTTGGCCAAGCTGGGTTGCCTGGCTCCTGTGTTTCTGCCCTACGTTCCTGTTAGTTCGGCTAGGGCATAAGGGGAGCACCTCTATGATTGTTACTGCCGAGTACTCCGGATGTGTACCTCAGACTGGGTGAAGCCGAAAGCTAGCGTTCTTAAGGGAATATTCGGTCGGTGAACTAAAAGATGTTTTTACCTATTACAATACAAACTCCCATATGTTGAATATACTACATTTTTGTTCGTATTTCGGACATGCACATTAATGCATGCGTACCCAGGGAAAGGAAACCTTAACGGAACTATTCTCCCTGGAAGATATTTCTTACTATCCATGTAATATAACATAGCTAGTTGGGTACTTGTCTGTTCAAGCAATTATGACCCTTAAGCCTAGTTTCCACGCGTACCCCAGTTTATACAACTGAGCGGGTATTCGGAAACACTCCGGACTGTTGGGTCCGGAGGCTGAAGCGAAAAGGTCCGCCATGACAAATAATATACAATCCGGCTAGGGACAAATATGTCAATTGGAGTACATAGTCACTTAGACTCGCATACTTCTTCTTCTATGCCATCCAACAGGCTGTCTAGTCTACAATCCTGTTGGGAATACTTTGCGGCTAACTCTACCTGGTCATATATGAGACTAACGGGAATCTCCTTCCCATCTAACCCTACAGGTCCGACCCGGGCCATGTGATTCGGATCGAGCTTTCTATATCGTGTTTTTACCATGGCCCAAGCCTCCCTCGCACCTTGTGGACAGGCATATATCTTCCATAGACGGAAATGCCGCACGCTCCCTTGAGAAGTTGTACAAGCTCCCCCATGCTTCCTGGCAGGGAGGCGGATGGACACAAGGCCTTGGCGACACCATGCATCACCTGCCGAACTTGTTCGTGTAGTTGCGAAAGCTCTTGCGGAAGATCGCTTGAGGATCCGGGCATCTCCTCTTCGGGACGACCAGTCAACATACCTACAGACATAAGTCTATTAGCCCATTTCTTCGCCGAACTATATAAAGGTTCGTTTTGAGCACATACTAAAAATACCGCATTGAAGCCTTCTATTCTCCTTCACGGAGTCAGCTAGCTGGGCCCAAACATCTTTCAATTCTACACTCAGTCGGGTATTGGCATCTTGGAGATTGTTTTTCTCCCACCGGACCTGTGTAAGTACACGCTCGCCAGCCTCTAGTTGTCCTTGAGCTCTTTGTTTATCCTCTTGTAGGATCTCCGGATTCACTCCGGGATTGTCTGCGGAATCTGTTGTTAGATCTGCAACGTGCCGAACACTAAATGGAACATGATATTACATTTTTCTCGATCGAGAGAAATATTACCAGATGAGGTCGTCTTGGATTCCTCCATTTTGGCAGCTGCCGCCCTTAGCTAGGCTTTACACTTCTCCGTCTCTTGAGACAAATGGGTATTCTTCTCTGTAAGAAACTATTCATACAATGATTCTTAAATCAGTTGTACCAACTGTTTCAAGTCTCAGTGGCTACTGATATACATAATTATCAGATTTTGCTTACCCGTATATCTTTTAAATACTGGTCTGTGGCTCTAGCAAGCCCATCTTGAGCAACTCGTATGTACGCGTCTCCCGAGTTGAAGGCATTGAAAGCCTCTTCGGAAAAACTAGGGTCGCGGAGTGTGGCCCGCCGACGCTGATGATTCATAGCGCAATCCACCTCGGAATTTGTAGCGGATATTATATCTGAATCCTCTGTAGGAGGACCGTCCGGTGTCATCCCCACATTAGCCTCCACCCTCGAGGCCGGTTCTGGAATCCGGCTGGTAGAGGCGTGACGGGCAGGATCCTTGGATACAGTCCGGTGAATATTCTTTCTGCCAAGACACAACGGATATTGTTATATTTTAAGATAACAATCACGGAGCATGTTTTAAACTATACCTCTTCGACGACGGCTCGGCCATGTCTCTGCTCGCTTTCCTTTTTGGAAGCCTACCCGGCCTGGACGCCCCTCGTTGATGAGTCGCCGCGGGTTCGGCATGGCACGCCGATGGCCTTCCCTTTATAGCATAATACATGTGCGGTGGGTAAGGTGGAAAGAGTGAATCCTTTTCGGAAGATAGGTATCCTATTTTACTTACATGTGATGCAGGGAGGAGGCCGGGATAGTCGGTAATGATGGCCACCAAGGTGCCGTCACAGCTCGCCTGGTAAAAACCCCTGTCGCCAAGCTCCACAAATATGTCCGGATCATCTTCGAGTCCGGGGTCGAGGGCCCGGTTGTGGTCCTCTGGTTGTGGAGGCGGGCTGTGGACCTCCCTCATAGCTTTCCGCATTTCCTATTATGGACCAGCGAGGTAAATATTTGTGATGGAAGACTACGGGAATGAATAGAGTTGAGTAAAAGATAGCGACTCACCCAGCTAGGGGGGTTGTACATGGAAAATCCATCCCGTGGCTTAATGCGATGAACTCCTCTTCTTCTCCTTTGTATAAATCGGACAGTATTTTCGCCAGAGCGGTGGAGGAGTCCAGACCTTTCCAACCGCTGCGGGTGGCATCGTCTTCTCCATTATAGTGCCACATGGGATGCCCCCGATACTAGAGCGGTTGCACCCCCCGCATTATGCATATTGACATAACCTCGATTATTGTCAATCCAGATCTGGCAAGCGTTTTTATCCTGCCCATCAGTTGAAGAACCTATCTGCTATCTTCCTCCATGGGGCTTCGAGGGCGCCAGCTATGGCGTTTCTTCAACGGGGCATTTGTAAACCCAGGAAGACCCATTCGGATAGGGTTAAGAAGGGAGACGTACTCTATATAAAACCACTCGGAAGGCCAATCTTCGGATGTCTTCTTCGGAGTGCCGGACAGGTATCCGGTCCCGGTGATGCGCCATATTTCGGCTCCGCCCACTTGGAATATTGATCCCTCTTGATTGCAAGGGACGAGGTAGAACAACCTCTTCCATAGCTCAAAATGAGCATCGCAACCCAGAAATAACTCGCAAAGGGCGACATAACCTGCGATGTGCAGGATGAAAGTAGGGGTAAAATTGTGCAGTTGGAGTCCATAGTACTCTAGGCGCCCGTGGAGGAACGGATGGATTGGAAATCCGATGCCCTTCAGCAAGTAAGGGACAAGGCACACTCGCTCCCCCCTTGATGGGTTTGGAAAACTCTCCACTTGCTCCCCGCCGTCAAAGGTGGCTAATCCGGCTCGAATGGAGACAAGAAATGCAGGTGGAAGAAACCCTTGGGTTTGATACTTCACCAATTGGCCGTGGGATACGGTACACTTCTCCCAATCGTCTGGCTTGGCACTATAGGGGCGAGAGGAAGAGCTCCGGTGGCCGGCCATGATGGGATGGTTTTTTCGGGCACGCTCTGATGAATCCTCGCTTGGGGAAGATGGTGTGATTTGGATTTGAGGATCCCTGTCTCTTTAATAGACAATTTATTTACATGGTCAGGGTGGCAAGTGTAAAAATGCCCTGGCTTCACGCATTCGCTCGACACGTGGAGGCTGACACTATTAAGGTATAGAAGCCGAAGACTGCATCATTAAATGGGAAGTCGGGCACTGCTTGCTATAACATGTACTCTGGAGAATTCGAAGAAGGAACCCGCCTTGCAATGCCGAAGACAATCTGTGCGCCGGAGTCATCGTCATTGAAGCCTGGTTCGGGGGCTACTGAGGGAGTCCTAGATTAGGGGGTCCTCAGACAGCCGGACTATATGCTTATGCTGGACTGTTGGACTATGAAGATACAAGATTAAAGACTTTATCCCGTGTCCGGGTGGGACTCTCCTTTGTGTGGAAGGCAAGCTTGGTGATTCGGATATGTAGATTCCCTCTCTGTAACCAACCTGATGTAACCCTATCCCCCTCCAGTGTCTATATAAACTGGAGGGCTTTGTCCGTAGGACAAGAACAATCATAATCATAGGCTAGCTTCTAGGGTTTAGCCTCTACGATCTCGTGGTAGATCAAATCTTGTAATACTCATATCATCAAGATCAATCAAGCAGGAAGTAGGGTATTACCTCCATAGAGAGGGCCCGGACCTAGGTAAACATCGTGTCCCCCGCCTCCTGTTACCATTAGCCTTAGACGCACAGTTCGGGACCCCCTACCCGAGATCCGACGGTTTTCACACCGAGAGGAGCCACGAAGACTGGATTCTCTAGGGCCCCGCAACACCCTCGAGAAGCAAACCCCACTCATCGAACAGGGGCATCTGCCCCACGAAGGCCTCCTTGTTTGAGCACAGATAAAGGAGGCAGCCACCCCCTGGGAGGTCAGCAAGCTCAGTCTCGCTAGTCAGGAGCTTGAGCACCACGTTCAGGGTATCGGCAGCAAGCGACGGCTCCTGCAGCTTCATCGGGTCTCCAGCGCCGGTGAAGTCCCACATCGGGCGAGAGTGGCGCTGGAGGGGAGCAATGCGGTGCTTCACGAATTCCTTCACCACCATTGGCGCTGTCACTCCCTGTTCCTGGAGCCTCGCCAACCTCTTCCAGACAAAAGCAAGGCGCCGGTCAGTGAGTTTCACGTGGCACCAGCCAGAGCTTGGCAAAGCCGGCGACCCGGGAATCGTGAGCAGGGATCTGAACATGCGGGCGTCCATTAGAAGCCACTGCTTTCGGAATCCCTTCGCGACGGGCGAGAGCTCGAAGTCGATCTCCGAGCCGGCGGTCGTGGCCACGGCTTCGAAGGTCACGCATCCAGAGTGCTGGCGAGCGTCCACCAGCCGGAGCACGAAGAAATGCCGAAATTGTCGATGTTCTGGGAATGGGGGTCCCCAGACTTGCCTGCCTGCGACCTGTAGCGTGGCTCAAGTAGTGGCCTAGTACAGCCCGTCTTCATCAACCCAAGTTCAAGACCCTCGTGAGGGGCCAAGCCTCACGGGCCAGACGACACAAGGCCTCCTCAGGGGCGGCCTCACCAGGCAGGTTCGCGAGGAGGCGGAGAGATCAAGGCAAGGGGTACCTCGCGAGGTGCTCATGACATAAGCCATGACGATCAAGACCAGGCGTGTGCTAGCCTGCGCAGTGTCCTTGTTTCCTCTTTGGTGCAAAGGGGGCAAGCGCAGGCGCAGAGTACCGAGGCATCAGGTAAAGGTTTCCATATCGGTGCAACGAGACCAAGACCAGCAGAACGACAGGACGGAGATCACCTGGAGCCCAAGATGGCGTCATCACCAGATCCTTTGGTAGTCGAAGACCAACTTTAGTCAGGATAGCTTGTACTAGCTGCCCCCCTTCAAAATGGCCGTTGTTGGCTCCCTTCCGGCTCAATATTTGGGAAGAGGACCAGGGCCTCTATATATAGAGATAGCCACCATAGTAGAGGGAGAGGAATCCTCCCCCGGCATAACACCACCACCACAAGAACACCTCTCGCGAGGCTGTTCTTCCTCTGTTCTGTTCATCATCAACCCCAGAGGCAATACACCACACCACACAAAGGAGTAGGGTATTACACCACAACGGTGGCCCGAACCTGTATAAATCTTGTGTCTCTTGTGTTGTTCATGGTGCTAGCTTAGAATCACGGCGAGGTTTTTGGGCGTGAATCGGTAGGGAGAAGATCTTCGTGCGCACCCCAGCGTTCGAACCTTATGGGTTTTGACGGAACCATCCGACATTTGGCGCGCCAGGTAGGGGTGCGCCAGAATCTTCTTTTAGCCGATCTGTGTTCCACTGCTTCGTCGCATCCATGTCCGGCGACCCGACGGCCAACGCCGACCGCTGGGCGGCATGGCCTGCCCATGCCGCGCCGCCTGCCCAAGATGACCTCAACCCCGCGCCTCAGGCATCTCACGCTCCCCAGAACGCTGCAGGACACGGGCGACGCGGTCAAGCGCCACCTACCCTCACTCTACGGCAGGTGCGATCAGTAGCAAGGGCCTCAAACTACGTCGTGGGCACGGCGCCGCACACCCGACGGGAACAAGCGAACATGAGGGCCGCGCTCACGGTGGCTCGGGAGCCGTCACGGTGCAGGCTGCAGGAGAGCGGCCATGACGTGCTACTGGAGCGCGTCGCCGAGCTCCTGGATGTCGCAGCTTCGGGGGTGCCTCCTTTCTGCATCCAGATTCCACGCCAGGCCCCGGGCAGATCATATGGCGGGCCCATCTGCGCCCGTGCGCCCTCAGGCATGCCCCAAGGCTTCATCAACACCACCTCAACCATCGGCATAGGGCGACAAGTTGCACCAGCACCACCCCCGGTGAGCGAGGGCATGCGCATCGCCGCCTATGGTCCGGGCGGGCCGACACACTATCACCCAAAAGACGGTGCTTCGAGCAAAGCCGTGTGGAGTGCGGGGCACTATGGCGAAGCCTTCAGGGCGGTGGCCTCGGAGGCTTACGTGCCCCACATGGTGGATCGGGAATACGCACTAGAAGACGACCATGGCTCGTTCCTCGGGCCAGGCTGGGAGGAAGAGATGCCAGAAGCCGAGCCTTTTCCGGAGCCTCAAGGAAGCCTCACCAACCGCGCTGGCGGTAGCAGCTATCGGGTACCGCTAATTCCTCAGGAGCAAGCTTATGCTAACCATGGGTCGCAGGAAGTTTAGGTCACTGCAGCAGAAGGCTGCCCCAGCTCGGCAGCCTCCCTTCCGCCAGGAGGGGTGCACTAGGGGCTGTAGGAGAGGGGCTGGGAGCCAGGCCCCTCCCCGCGATGCACGGAGCAAGGTGTTCCCCGGAGGTAGGCCCTCTGCCGGGGAGGTGCTGCAAAGCCTACCCCGGGAAGAGGACTCGTGGTCGTCTAGGCAACCGCTGGCGTCCCCTTTACCCCGTTGGCGTCGTCCTTGGTTTCCGGTAGCCGTCAATGGTGGTCAAGGGTGGCGCAAGGCGGGGCCCTCGTCTGGCGATATGAAGCAAGGCTGGTACCTGTGAAGAAGGCCCAGTGCCTGTGAAGCTCGCTGCCCGTGACACTCTCACGTAATAATGAGTTGGGGCAATACATGCCCCGGAGTCTCCGGAGAGCCGCCCTCCCACACCCAGTGGCAGCACTTAGCTAGGCGCTGGAGAGAAGACGTCGAAGACTAGACTAGGTGCCAGACGCGGCCTTTTGCTTTTTTTCCTCCCTTTCTGTGATCGAGCCTCCTTGCTTCGGATTTAAGTTGAAATTGAATTTGCATTTGCGTGTGTGGGGGGAGGGGTTTCTTGTCTCGTTCGTGTGTTCTCTTGCATTCTAGTTTATGCTCTGGTCCAGAGTTCACACCAGCTGCTTCCCCCTCGTGAGCCTCTCGCAAGCGGGGCTGGGCTCAGCGCACGCGCGCATGCCATCCCGTTGCCAGCACTCGCTCTCGCGAGGCTCTCACCACATGGTCAGCAGGCCCCCCCAGAGGACCATCAGAGAATCACAACCTCGCCAACCTACCCAAGGCTCGCCCGGGCTAAAGGTAAACCACAGCAACTAACTCATCGTAGGGCCCGAAACATCATGCAGGCGCACATTCGGCATCGCTCCAAAAACATGTGGGCAACGAACTTTCTTACATGAGGGGCTTCCCCTCCCAAAAATGCTCTTACAACCTTCAGGGCCATGCTCGAGCTTTTTGTGTGCAGGATAAACAGCAGGGGGATACAGAATCTGTCAGACATATCGCTCACTGCATCCTCTTGGTCGCCTCCAGAGGCATCACTGGCATCGCTGTCGCTGTCATTGGCGCCACCATCGCCGTCTTTGGCGTCATCTTCGCTACCATTCACCACATCACCTCGATCCGCAACAACTATCACCCTGTCATCATCAGAAGCGAAGGCCCTGACAAGTGCATCCACGTTGTCCTCTACCCACCGTGCCAGGTCGCCTCGAATGGCCACGGGCACCGGAGAAATGACGACATCAAAGTCGAAGTGGGGATCTCTATCCTGAAGATGGCTGAAGACACGGGAGAATGCACGCCCAAGCAGGCTGCGACTCCTCTCCTTTGCAAGCTGGTGAGCTCGCTTAGAGCGATTCTCCAGATGCGTCACCATGTCAGTGAAGAACTGGAGATGACCGGCATAGTTGGTCACATGGGGTTGCGGAGCGTTCGCATGGCAGATATTTCCTAGGGTCGTGTTGGCCCTATCCCTGAGCGCTTGGAGCATAGGGCCATGCATATGCTCTAGCATCTGCCGCTGGAGAATTTCTTCTCTGTTCTACCACGTAGCGGACTCAGCATCGTCAACCCACCATTGAAGAAGAAGAAGCTCTGCATGGAAGGAGGCCAACTTAGTCTATGTCGAGACTAGGGCGGCTGCGGTGGCCTCCACACACTGCATCGCTTCAGTCAGCTTGGACTTGAGGGCGGCAGTCCTGCCTGCGGCCTCAGCCTTAATTAGCTCCAGCCTCTGGTCATGCTCGCACACAAGATTCGTGCGAACTTCCGCCACGCGGCGGTTGACCTCATCTTGGATTCAAGCCTCCCACGCGCCAACATCATCCTCCTCATGGCTAACCTGGCGCTCCCTCATCTCTAGCCGCTCAAGGTCGAGGTTGCGCTCGGCGGCCTCCAGCGTCAGCGCTTCCTCACGCCTTCGGAGCTCCTCCTCTTTGATAGGCGTCCCCTTCAGCGACGCAAGGGGGGCCTCGTGCAGCTCCACTTGCTGCTCCAGGGAAGTGCTCCAGGCCTGGAGCTCCCAGCGCACTTCTCCGCGACCTCGCGCCATTGGTCTGCTTCCCTAGCCTCCTCAATAGCACGGGAGCAGGCCTTTAGCGATGCCGCAAGGGATGCTTCAGCCTTCGCGTTGTCAAGCTCGCGCTGATGACGCGCAAGGTTGACTACCACCTTCAGCTTGCGCCGCTCCTCAATCAGCTGCAGGCCTTCAGCTTCAAGACACGCGTCCACGTCCACGATCTCTCCACCAAGCTGGCACATCGCCTTCCGGAGGAACTCTTGGCGGATGACGCTGCGCTCCCGCACTCGCTTGACCACATCGTTGATGTCGTCCTCCGCCGCCAGTGTTGGCGGCGGGCCCTGAAGTGGTTCGCCCCCTCTCGGCAGGGGCTGGGGCCTGGCACCCCCATGATCACCAGACGGGCTCAGCAAGGGACCCTGGCCTACGCAGATCCATTCCCAGAAGAAGAGCCAAGGACCAACTTCAACCATTCGCCGTCCATGATCAGAGGAGGAGCCCTGGGCAAGCTGGTCGTGCCCCGGGCTAGGTCGCGACGGAAGGACGGCAAGGGCGGAGGCTCGAGGCACCCTGCGGGCCGGCTTACTTCTCCGGCCAAACACGTGTCAGGGGCAGCACACAAGCTCGGGACACTCAAGGCCAGTGATAGAGGCGAGGCCGGAGGAAGTTGCTTCTTGGCAGACTTCACAGGCTTGGCAGGAGGGATCCTGAAGGGCCGCAGTCAGGAAAGGGACCAGCGATTGAGGAATTACAAGAATGAGGTACTTACTCATCTATGGTGAAGTACTTCCTGTGCTTCAACGGATGGCAGGGGGGCATCAAAATCTATGTGGAACCCACCCAGGCGCTCAAGATGCGGGCCGGCGTGAGGCGCAGATGAAGAAGCGCTCAGGCAGCCTGCCTCAAGGGCGCCAAGCTGGGAGGAGCGATCAGGCACCGCTGCCTGATGAGGCCTCGGGGGCTCCAGCCTTGGGAGTCGCCGGTCACAACTCCACATAAACAACGACCTCAGGACGGGCATCATAAGCTCCGAAGGATGATGCCACGGGAGCCCCGTGCGGCGTCGGCACCACGACGCCAGAGCCTCCAGCTTCAAGCGATGCTTGCCTGCCTGCACCAGCTCCTTGGGCAAGATCGGTGTTGGCGACACGGAAGGGAGCCACGGTGACAGGATTCTTGCTAGGCCCCACGAGGCCGGCCGGGCGCAACCCCCATTCGTTGGAGTGAGGCATCAGCCTTGCAAACTCGGCCCCGCCCGAGCAGAGATACAAGAGGTTGCCCCCATGCCGGATATCGCCCGGTGAGGGGTCGTCAGTCAAGACCTCTAGCACCTCCTTCAGCGTTTTGGGCGCCAGCTCCGTCTCCTGGAGCCTCATGCGGTCCTGATATCCAGTCAGGGCCCACATTGGTCGGGAGTGGCACTGGAGAGGAGCAACGTGACACTGGAGGAACTCCTTCACCACCCGGGGCGCAGTCACGCCGAGCTCTCTCAACCTCCCCAGTCAGCGCCAAACGAAGGAGAGCCGGGGGCTCGCGAGCCTTTCGTGGCCCCATCCCAGATTGGGGATAGCATGCAATGTCGGATGGGAGAGCAGGGGGCTGGGCACTCCCACATCCACCTACAGCCACCACGTCCGGAAGCCACTCATGGAAGGTGGAAGAATAAAATCAATCTCCGAGGCTGCCGTCTCTGCCACGGCCTGGAAACTCATGCACCCCAAGCACTTCAATGGGTCGGTCAGGCGCAGGGAGAAGTAGTGGCGCCAGAGGGCAATGGAAGGAGCAATGCCCACCATGGCTTCACAGACGAAGGCGAAGACAGCAAGAAGGGTAACAGATTGAGGATCAAGGTGCGTCATATGGATCTGATAGTGGGAGGGCACCGCATTGAAAAAGGCGGAGAAAGGAGGAACCAGGCCAGCTCACAGGGCGTCGACAGGGAATCGAACCTCCATGACAATCCTGTCGACGGAGGCATGGGACGCAGGCCAAACCATCGTCCTTCCGCACTCATTGAAACTAGAGGCGAGTGCAGGGCGGACCTTCTCCAAGGCCTCCAGGTTGAGCACCGGCGACCGGCCGACGGCGGGCTCAATTGCCGGAGGCGAACTGGATGAGGACACAGGCTTCTTCCCCTTCTCTTTGTTAGTTGGCGCCACGGCGATGGAGGGGGCAAAGCTCAAGTCAGATTGGAAGCGAAAACAGAGGTTCGAGGAAGAGAGGGGAACAGGAAGCACGCGGGCGGCAAAGAGGAAATAACTGTGTAAAGCTTCATGGCCACCTAGCTAGGCGGATATTGGGGGAGCATGGGGAAGCCGAGACGCCCACGTCCCATCACCCGCCACGCGGTGACCAAAGCCGCACGCTGTTGGGGCCCGCGGCGCTCTGCACTTGCCCTTTGGCTTTGCTGCTAAGCCAAGTCCGAGCGCTCCTTGGGCCCGGGGGCTACTGTCGGCGTTCTGGGAACGGGGGTCTCTAGACTTGCCTGCCTGTGGCCTAGAGTGTGGCTCAAGCAGTGGCCCAGTACGGCCCGTCTTCATCAACCCAAGTTCAAGACCCTCGCGAGGGGCCAAGCCTCGCGGGGCGGACGACACAAGGCCTCCTCAGGGGAGGACTCACCAGGCAGGTTCGTGAGGAGGTGGAGAGATCAAGGCAAGGGGTACCTCGCGAGGTGCTCATGACGCAAGCCATGATGATCAAGACCAGGCGGGCGCCAGGCGGGCGCCAGCCTGCGCAGTGTCCTCATTTCCTATTTGGTGCAAAGGGGGCAAGCGCAGACGCGGAGTACCGAGGCATCAGGCAAAGATTTCCATATCGATGCAACGAGACCAAGACCAGCAGAACAGCAGGACGGAGATCACCGTGGAGCCCAAGACAGCGTCATCGCCAGAGCCTTTGGTAGTCGAAGACCACCTTTAGTCAGGATAGCTTGTAGTAGTTGTCCCCCTTCAAAATGGCTGTTGTTGGCTCCCTTCCCGCTCAATATTTGGGAAGAGGACCAGGGCCTCTATATATAGAGATAGCCACCATAGTGGAGGGAGAGGAATCCTCCCCTGGCAGAACACCACCACCACAAGAACACCTCTCGCGAGGCTGTTCTTCCTCTGTACTGTTCATCATCAGCCCTAGAGGCAATCCACCACACCACACACAGGAGTAGGGTATTACACCACAATGGTGGCCCGAACCTGTATAAATCTTGCGTCTCTTGTGTTGTTCATCGTGCTAGCTTAGAATCGCGGCGAGGGTTTGGGGCGTGAATCGGTAGGGAGAAGATCTTCGTGCGCACCCCAGAGTTCAAACCTTAAGGGTTTTGCCGGAACCCGATATCCGACAGAAACAAGGCCACATAGGGAGTGATGCCCACCATGACCTCACAGAGGAAGGCGAAGACGACAAGGAGGATGATGGAGCGGGGATCCAGATGCAGCAGATGGATCTGGTAATGCGACATCACACCTTTGAAGAAGGGGGAGAAGGGGGAATCAACCCAGGAAGTAGAGCATGAAGATGGATGGGAATCTCAGTGGCGCTCATCTCTCTGGTCCGCGAAGACGCGGGGCAGGAAGCTGTCGCCCCCCGCCCCACCCACCCACCCCCGCCCCTCGGTGGAGCTGGCGGCGAGCGCATGGTGGACCTTGTCCATCCCTTCTTTGTTGATCACCGTCGACCGCTCGAGGGCAGGCTCCAAGGCCGGCGGAGGAGGACCTGCCAGCGCGTGCGACTTCACCTTCTTCCTCCTTGGCTTGGGAGCCATGGCGAATCCCAGGATGGAGCAAGGCACCGGCACCAGATCTACAGATGCGGCGGTGTAAGGGCATATTTATCCCCAAGATGTTTTGGTGATTGATGACAATGCTTTTGCGGACTAATCGTGTGCGTTGAGTTCTTTCAGAGATTCATCCTTTGGCATGATACGGTTACCTCCCCTCGATGTTTTATTCAAGACGATGTAGCTCCTTCATTTCTCTGTTGGTGGACTAGTTTCGTAGGAGTCACCGTACTATCAAGAGGGGATCCGCTTTGGTATGGCTAGGGTGGAATCAACACGTACACATCCTTATCACACCCAATGTTTCTTTCCGCTTCATTGGAGGTACCTTTCCACTACTAGGAAAAAGCCTACTAATGGCGCACTGGTTTTGCCTACTAATGGCGCATTACCAGTGCGCCATTAGTAGCACGCCACTAGTATTTTTTACTAATGGCGCACCACTGGTGCGCCATTAGTATCTGGTATAGTAATGGCGCACCAGGCAGTGCGCCATTAGTATGTAACTCCATGCGCCATTAGTATGCCTCCCGGGGGGCCATATGTAACCATGTGCTTTGTCACACTAATGGTGCACTCTGCCTTGATGCGCCATTAGTATCCTTTGGCATACTAATGGCGCACTCTACCTTGATGCGCCATTAGTATGAATATTTGTTTTTTTTGCTTTTCTGATTTTTGCACAGGTTACAAAATATATTATTGGCAGAATATAGACAGCAGCGCACAACAACATCAGATTCATCGAATACAATAGAAGATTAGTCTCCGAATACAATTCATCATATTAGTCTCCGAATTCAAAAAACCAAACAAAGATAAAACATTACAAGTCTCAAGACCGCGAGTATCGAGTTTGTCTTCACATTACAAGTTGATATCGATCATCCAAACTACCATCACATAAAAGAGAACTGTGGTCATCACGATGAGCATCATCGCGATCAAAATGGTCTTCATCCGGTTCTTCCAACGCTCCCTCCTCTCTCCCGCTAGATAGCGGGCGTATCTAGATTCGGCCTCCGCCCTAGTGGTGTACCCTTTGTAACTGTTACCGCTGAAACAGTGAACCTGTCTCCGATACTCCTCCCAGTCGTCGTAGACTCCGGGAACCTTACCCTTGTACATGACATACGACGACATCTCTATGCACAAGCCAAACAACAGACAACAGACAATACATAAGCAATATGTAAGTATGCAACAAAAGGATCGGAAGAGAAAAGCAAGACATTAATAGCATGATTCATGATCCTACTAATAAATAGCATCGATTACATCTAAGTTGAATGATTGTCCAAACCAAAGAGACATACGAATACATTAAAGTTTAATTACAACATGAGCCAATCAATGTTTCAGAACTACACATCACTTCTTTCGACTCGACTCATCGGACCGGAGCGTGGATGAAGCCGTCGTCTGTCGTGATGGTCATGAAATCGCGGTCGTTGTCACCCTGCATTTGTAGCGTTCCATCTATCTCATTGTTGGACGGTTGATATCTGAGGTAGAACTGCACCGAGGTATGAAGGACATCTTGATGGATGATGTCCGCAAACTCCGACTGGATGCGAAAGAATTCTTGTCTGAGGTCCGCGTCCTGGGTTGCCGACAACCTCGCGGCCCAATCTTTGAGACTATCTGGTAGCAGAAGTTGATGATGGTCCCTTACGATTGCCCGCATGTGATGGAGGGCGTAGTAGGCATCCTTCTGACTGCCAGGCGGCTGCCTGATGCAGCAGAAATTCGTATTGTGTGAGAAGGTGTGCTTGCCGTACTTACGAACTGCCCTGCTGAAGGTGCCTCCAGATTTGGCATAGCCGGGGAGAACATCATCAAGAACTTTCTTGACATTTGTGTAGTCTATCTTGGAGTTACGGTTCGGGTCGAAATACGTGGCCATGGAATATTTCGGGCTTAAGAGGATGAGTGTGCAATGTGTGTCACTGCACAGAACACGGAATGTTAGAAAAAAGGAACGATCGAAATCTAAGAAATCATATATTACGGGGCAGTTAAGGGATGACTTACTCGGGAAAGTAAGCCACGAGGAAGTTATCCTTATCTGGGTTTGCCAGAATGTCGCCTTAGAGGTGTGAACTCGCAACTTGGTGGTCCCCAGCGCTGCTCAAGTGCTTGGCACGCATGTAGAAGGGGTCGACTATCACGATGTCCGGGGTCTTGTCTCTAATGATCCGCATCTCCATACTCAACGAAAACAGCCAAACGAAGGTGTAGTGCGGCGGATGAAGGTTAAACATAGCAAAGATGTCATCAAACCACAGGACGATCGTACCCCTGATGTCGCCATCCACAAAGCCCTTGCCCTCTGGCACCTTGGCCATGAAAACCGGGTATGCCACATCATTCTCTCTGAGACACCGCTTCTCCAAAGAAAGAACACTGTCGTGCAGACTCCGCATAGCACCGGTTGTAGCATTCAGCATATTTGGCGGTAGCATCGCCCTACCCGCCACATGCACCCTCCTCGAGATATCCTTAGGTGAAGGTGTCCCGTCCTAAGCACGGATCGAACTCGGTGCCGGCTCGCTCGCACCGGCGCCCTTGTTAGTCTTTCGCTTCCGTCCCTTCTTCTTGATCTCCTGTAATGGGACCGAGTTCTGCTCATAGACCGCCTTCTTGAGCGTGTTGGGGCTGATAATATTTCGCACCTCAGCTATCTGAGGCTCGGTGAAGGCGGGAGCTGGAGGCGTGTCCTGAGAACTGAACGCCAGACGACGCCTATTGCAATTGGATTTCTCCATCGTACCAGCTAGATCGCGGTCATCTTGGTTGGGTTCTTGAGAAAGAGGCCCACATAACTCGTCAGTGTACCCATGTTCGGCAAAGTACTTATCAACTTTGGTAAATGTACCGTCGTCGTTGCCGTCGCCGTCCAGATCTTGTGCCATAGGGCTGTCCGGATCCTGTGCCATAGGGATGTCCGGCAGGTCCGGTAGCGTTGCGGCGTTCTTGCCATGGCTTGGCGCCAGCACGACTGGCGGTCTTGTCTGTGGGGTGGTGTCCCCCGCCCCCAAACGAATCTGGCTCTTTGGCCAAAGCAGGGGCCAGTTTACGCAGGCGCTGAGGGTCATCTCATCCTCTTCGTCGGCCCCAGCGGGTCGAATCGGAGGTAACAGCTCGTTGCAGCCTGGCAGCACCCGAACCACTTCAACCATATACACTGTGGGTGGCATCGGATTACCGTGGAACATGGGGTTGCCTAGTTGAACGATTCTGCCCTTGGCGACATCGACCAACTCGGTGCCCATGAAGTGCAGAAGAGTGCAAGGAACGTCGGCGGTGCCCTGCGAAAACATGTACAGGGCGTCAGGGATGCCCAGTCAAAGGCAATGTCGAGCTTGGCTAATGTCGAGACACCGCCAATGGCAGGCGTGCAACTGACGGAGGGGGCGCTTGCTGGCGAGGTGCCGGCCGGCGTACACCCGAGTGCATTAAGCTCCTATGCCCGTGCCAGCACCGGAGACACGAATACCGCCTCCGCCGGAGACACCAATGGCGCCGCCAAAGACACCAATGGCGCCGCCTGCGCGCTGTGCGAGTTGCTGGCTGTGAAGCTAGGAACCGGGGGAGGCCCCTGTTGGCCGCCCGCAATCCACGTCGTCAGCCCATGAATCAACGTAGGCGCCATGGCGTTGAGCTTCGTTCCCAGTTGTTGTTCCACTTGCTCTTGGACAAGCTCCGGAATCCGCGCCACTTGTGCCTTGAGTTCTTCAACCTCGCGCGTCTGGCTTTCCGAGCTAGTCTTTTTCTCCTTCCGCACACCAGCGGTATAGTATGACCCCCATTTTGTGGACAAGCCTTTGCCGGCCACACGACCAGCTGACGTCGGCTTAGTGAGCTTATGCTTGTTTTTCATTATGTTCAACACCCTATTTAAAGGGGTGTTGAAAGGGGAGCTCTGAGACGACCCCGCGCTACTGCTTTCAGTGTCCTGCGAAAGGAATGTGAACCATTTAGAAATATTGGGGATTAATTAGAGTGCAACCATATGGAGCTAATTACGCGGGGGTGTATTCCTTACCAGAACAAGCTCAAGCGCCCTGGTCTTCGGATCCGTGGTAAGCTCCTTTGTTATCGGGTCCTCCTTGTACCGGGCCCTGACATAGTTCCTGGTCTGCTTGTTACCGTTGTATTTCTCGAAGCGGGGCGGTAGGCCTTGCTCGGCACGCTCCGCGTCCTTCTTGTCCCATATAGGCTCTGCCACTCTGTAACCGCCGGGACCGAGTTTGTGTTCCCCTAAGTTCAACTCCCGGATTTCTTTTCCCCACTGACTTGTTCGGAGGTTGCACTGCTCTCACACTTTATCTTGAACTCCTTGTAGTCATCTTCGCTCATCATAGGATATTTCGCCTTGATCTTCTCATAACTATCACCTTTATCAATCCTTCTCTTCACCGCGCTTCTCCAAGTAGACAGGGCCGTGCTCATCCTCGTGAGGGCGGCACTGTTCACTTTATTCCCTGAGAGGCGTGTGTTTTCAAAATCGGTGGGGAACTTGTATCGTTCGTGCAGCTTCGTGAAGAGGAGGTTGCGCAAATTCCCTCGGTCCTTATGCCTAAGGTTCTCGGTGTTGATCGAGACGGTGCTCCGGAGAATGCACCCGAGCTGAAGCGAGTACCCCTTGACTATATGTTTGGGCTCCGTTGGATTCCCGTCGGAGTTCACTTGAGTGAATTCCTCCTTGAGGGTGCGGAGCACATTCGGGCGCCGGTCCTTCCTTTGCTTCTTCGGTTGGCTGCCATCTGTGTGTGCGCCGCCATCATCAGTGGTGGCATCCTCGGCGGCACCATCAGTGGTATCATCCCCGACGCCACTAGGGGTTGTGTAATCAGGATCGGTGTCTTCCGCGGCATCCTCATAGCGGTGAGGTTGTTCCTCCATCTCCTGGGACAGCTCCCAGAATTGCTTGCCGCCCGAACCACTGGCCTCATCGTTGTGGGCCATCTTTCGGTCTAAATAGGAAAAAAGTTTGGTCAAAAAGTTGGTTATTGTCAAGGAACAAGATCATGGTCTCATCATTTAGGGTTTGTCGACACCGAGGCACCCTAAAAGCCTAAGCTTTCATCATTTAGGGTTCGTCGACGCTGAGGCACCCTAAAAGCCTAAGCGTACATCATTTAGGTTCTCATCGACACCGAGGCATCCGGGGCAGCCAAGTTAAGTTTTCATCATTTAGGGTTTATCGATGCCGAGGCACCCTAGGTTGGGCCTAATCACTTGGCACTAATCACTTGGCTCTATTGCCACCTATGGTTTAATACAGCAAGAATAAAGGGGCAGTTGATCCTACTTAATTAAGTACTAAGATACCCCGGCCCATGCATTAGTAGCAAGTACCTCATATGTCCGATTTTTAGCAAAATCATGCTAAAATTCATGGAAAATTTCAGAATGACCTTTGCTGAAAATAGGACATATGGAGTACCCGAATTTGCCGGAAAACTCAAGGGCCTCTCGGGGTACCTGCAAAATCATCACGACACGAAGGGCCTCTCAAGGGCCTCAAGCAGCAGCGGCGTCTCCCAGGACCCCATTTTTTTGCTAAATTTCTTTGAGCAACAATCACAGCAGAAAATTCAAAATCACTTGAAACCTGATCACTCGGACCACACCACATGCCACAGCATACATAGTACATAGAGTTGACAATTCAGTTGCAATCATGTAGTAATGGATTGTTCTACCTAGCAGGTTGTTGGAAATGGATTGTTCTACCTAGCAGGTTGTTGGAAATTCAGTTGCTTTTTTCATTAGGGCTAGCAACCAGACATGGTCAAATTTCAATTAAGATTATCTATTGGTTCAAGACTGGCAACAAGACTTGTTCTACAAAATCAATTATCTATTGAGTAGTTCTTGTGCTCATCCAGTAGCAACATCTTTCATACATGATCAGTAGTCATGTACCAAATTTTTATTTAAACTAAATTTGCAAATCACCAAGAGCTCTACTAGTTTCAGACTAGATTTACACTAAATACACTAGAGTATTTGACCAATAGTCAGTTACATTTACACTAGACTGAAGAAATTGTTACATCACTAGACTGAAGAAATTGTGTTCTCAGTTAGGGACTGAACAAAATGTGTTGCAGATTTTGATTTGCTTGCAGATCTTCGGTTAACACCATAGAAGAGTTTTGTACTGATTCAGTTAACTGACAGCAAGTAACAGCATGTTCTAACAGCAACAGTTTCAGAGTACTACTCCAAAATCCTCCTAGTTGTAGCTCACCTAAATGGTTGAATTCAAAGAACTACAGTGGCCTTCAGTGATTGAGAGCTTAAAATTTCCAACAATCTGAACAAACAAAGTAAAAAAGGATCAGTATCTCATTTCAGCTGATTTATTCTTCATAAGCATAGGCTTTGTTTGTTGGAAACTAGCCTGTGAAACTGAAATTTAATAGTAAACTGAATTACTGTCATTTAACAGTAAACTGAATTACTGTCATTTAATAGTAAACTGAAATTTAACAGTAAACTGAATTAATGTCATTTAACAGTAAACTGAATTGGTCTTGTGGCCTCATCCACTAACTAATGCAGGTCATTTAACATGTCTACAACTATCAGACCATCACAAGTATCAACAGAACATGTCTACAACCATGTAACAAATCATGTCTAGTTGATCTGATGTAACAAATCTGACCATCACAAAAATCAAAAGAACATCTATACACCATCATTCAGGCCATCACAAGCATAACAGAGCAACGGTGTTTTCTTCAGTTACCTTTGATCTAGCTGCTTGGAATCCACTGACCTTCAGATCCGCTGACCAATCCACTAACCTGCTGTTCATCAAAAGGAAAAATAAATGAGCATACGTGGTGAGTAGAAGGGATTGGGGATTTAGGGTTTCTGTATGGGGTTAGAACTAGTCAAGTCTGAATATTACACAACCCTGAACATTACACAATTCAAACTACAGAACATACACTGTTTTCAATGATCTTGCTAAACAAGCTACAGAACACACACTGTATTCAAACTTGCTGCTATTTAAGCAAGTTTTTGTAAGAAAACTAATTAGGACCCCCAAAAAACTTGCTGCATTTCAATCAGACCAAATGTTTCACTTAATTTTATGAGTTAACTGAATTTACATTTAATTTAGTTAACCAAAATTACACTGAATTTTACTGTCAACTAAAATTCAGCGAGTACCTGGGCTTGAGGGAGGTGTCGGCGGCGAGGTCGTGGGAGGAGTACTTCCTTGGCTTGTCGGCTGCTGCGGAGGTGACCGGTGGTGGAGGACGGCAGGGGCAGCTGGGCAGCGTCGGGTTCGGCCGGCTGGGCGCGCCGCGGCGGCGGGCCGGCAGCGGTGGCGGCGGCTAGGAACCCTAGCTGTCGCGCTCGGGAGGGAGGTTGACGCAGGCGGGGCCGCGGGGGGAGGAGG
>NC_041387.1:299304090-299344677 GCF_002162155.2 Triticum dicoccoides | reverse complement strand
GGAGGAGGACGGCGAGGGCGCGGGCGCGGGCGGAGGGGGGACGGTGAGGGAGGTGGTCGGGGGCGGCGGGGGAAGCGAGCACGGCCGGTGACGGCGAGCACGGCGAGCACGGCGAGCACGGTCGGTGTGGGGGGAGATGAGGTAGGGGAGGGATTAGAGAGAAATGTGAGGGGATTGGGGATTTTAATTTAGTGTGGGGGAAGGCTTAGCAATGGCGCACCACCCAGGGGTGCGCCATAAGTACATCCATAGCAATGGCGCACCACCGAGGGGTGCGCCATAAGTAATTTAGCCCGACTTGTCAGGTTATATACCACCTAACCCTATATACAATAGAACCTGCCCACTAGCCCGACTGGTCAGTATGTAGCACCCACACCAGGAGGTCCTGGGTTCGATTCCCAGGCTCCCCAATATTTTTTTATGCATTTTAAATCCTGTTTGATATATATTTGTGTTGAAATATGTTCAAACTTGTTTAAATCATAACAGTAATATTTTTTTATAAAAACAGAAATATTTTTTTAAAAAATATGTTCAAGTTTGTTACTTGAAAATATCATCGGCGGCGGCGGTGGAGCGGGGGAAGGTGCGGGGGGTGCCCGTTGGTGGCGGTGGAGCAGGGGAGGGTGCGGGGGGGCGGGTGCTCGGCGGCGGCGGTGGAGTGGGGGAGGGTTGCGGTGGGTCGTTGGCGGCGGTGGAGCTAGTGGGGGAGGGTGCGGGTGGGATCGAGATCGAGATGGAGGGGGATCGAGATCAAGTGTCCTCATGAATTCAAAAAGTGCCCATGAAATTTAAAAATATTCATGATATCAAAAAGTGCCCATGAAATACAATCGAGAAATGAAGACTACGATTTAAATACAATCGATCTTAGCTAGCTATCTGTTCACAATCTTCTTGCCCTTCTTTTTCGCAAATGGAGTTCTTCTATGGAACGGACGTCCTTTAGGTAGGGTGGTCCTGCTTCTTCTTGTGGTGTGTGCTGCTACTTCATCGTCGTCGTCATGTTCGATCTTCGGGTCTCCGTACTTGTCGAAGTCTTGCTCATTGGCTACTCCATCCATTCCGATGATCTTCCTTTTGCCTCTCCTCATGACAACACGACTGGGCTTTGGCGGGTCGGTAATGAAGAAGCATTGGTCCACTTGGGAAGCCAGTACCCATGGCTCATTTTTCACGGTGACGTTTGCGCCCGCGGTCTTGGATTTGGCTTCGGGTATAACCATGGTGGTGAAATATCGGTCTTCTTTTAGGACGCTCTTGGCCCATCTGACACGGAACATCGGCACCTTCTCTCCAGCGTAGCTCAGCTCCCAGATCTCCTCGATCCTTCCGTAGTATCTGTCCTTGTCCTTACCAGTGTAGGATTCCATTGTTACCCCGGAGTTCTGATAACCATCGCTCTTCATGTCCTTGTCCTCGGTGTAGAATGTGTAGCCGTTGATATCGTACGCCTCATAGGTCATCAGGTTGTGCTCGGTGCCCTGTGACAAGGCGAATATGAGTTGTCCTTCCGCGGAAGAATCTTCATGTAAAGGGTACGACAGAAGCTTCTGCTTGAACCAACGCGTGAAACATGAGTTGTGCTCTTTGAGGATATCTCCGTCCGTCCTCTGTTGGCCTCGGTCATTGTACGTCTTCTCAATAAAGGTTTTGTGCTCTACCACCCAAGGATCGACCACGTCTATTTGTTGTAGCGCGACTAGGTTTGCTCTTTCAAAGTCGGCGAGTCGACCCTCGAAGTCGACATGCATTTCGTGGCGACCCTCACGGTGACCCCATCCAGCGAGCCTGCCTAGGTGCCTGCTGACGGGCAGACCAACGGGGTTCTCAATGCCTAGATAATTTTTGCAGTAGGAGATGCACTCTTCGGTCAGAAAGCCCCTGGCCATACTTCCCTCTGGATGTGACATGTTGCGAACATATCCTTTGATGACACCATTCATCCTTTCAAACGGAATCATGCTGTGCAGGAACGTCGGCCCGAGTTGGATGATATCCTCCACGATATGGACCAGTAGATGCACCATAACATCGAAGAATGCGGGCGGGAAGTACATCTCAAGCTCGCATAGTATCACCACGATCTCTTCCTGTAGCCTTCTAAGTTGCCTCACGCCAATCGACTTCCGAGAGATGACGTCGAAAAATTTGCATAGGACAAATAGCGTTTCATGGATGTGCGCGTCCATGATCCCACGGATTGCAACTGGAAGTATCTGCGTCATCAGCACGTGACAGTCGTGAGACTTCATCCCGCTGAACTTCTGCTTCGCTGGGTCTAGGTATCTGCTTATCTTCCCCGTGTAACCGTAAGGAAGTTTTACTCCTAGGAGGCAGGTGAAAAACTGTTCGATCTCCTCCTGACTCAGAGTGAAGCACGCGGGAGGGTACTCATTTCCGGTCTTCTTGGCCTTTTTGCCTTTGCGACGACTTTCTGTGTCCTGCTTCGCCTCATCATCATCATCATTAGCGTGAAGCTCCTACATGATGCCCATTGATTTCAAGTCTGCCCTTGCTTTCGGCCCATCTTTGGTCCTCTCTGGCATGTTGAGCAGGGTACCAAGCAGACTTTCGTGATATGCATGACATCAAGGCTGTGAGGCACACGGTGGATCTTCCAGTACAGCAAGTCCCAGAAAACAGACCTCATTTTCCATACCTTCAGCAGCGGCTCTGGCACCTTCCGCTTTTTTCCCGGCTCTGGCGCCTTTTGCTTCTTTCCCGGCAGTGGGCAGTCTTTCCAATTTTTCAACAGCTCGTCTATTTCCTCGCCGCTCCTCGTACATGGGCGTTTTCGGGGTTCGGTTTCACCATCGAACAGATCCTTGCGTTTCCTCCACGGGTCATCGTCGCGAAGCCACCTTCGATGTCCCATAAACACGGTTTTCAAAGACCCGAGATCTCTATCTAGCTGGCGATACGTTGTGTCATCCATGCACCTTACGCATCCAGAAAATCCGTGGACTACCTGCCCCGCGAGATATCCGTAACCGAGATAGTCGTGCACCATCGTGAGCAGTGCGGCTCTCATAGGGAAATATTCTTTCTCTGCGGCGTCCCACGTATTGGCTGGCGTTTTCCACAGCGTGTCTAGCTCCTCCTTCAGCAGCCCCAGATACAGATTGATGTCGTTCCCTGGTTGTTTCGGCCCTTCAATTAGCATACTCATGTGAATGTACTTCCTCTTCATGCACAACCAGGGGGGAAGGTTGTACATCCACACAAACATAGGCCAGGTGCTATGTGTGCTTCTCTGGCTGCCAAACGGATTGACTCCATCGGTGCTCGCGCCCAGCACGATGTTCCTTGGATCCTTCCCAAATTCTGGGTATTCGAAGTTCAACGCTTGCCACTAGATCGCATCCTTAGGGTGACTCAGCATCTTGTCTTTTTTATTTATCTCCGAATCATTTCCGTCATCTTCCTGCTTATTCTCCTCCCTATCCACGTGCCAACGCAGGAGCTTTGCTACCTTAGGGTCCGCGAAATACCGCTGCAGACGAGGAGTGATCGGAAAGTACCACACCGATTTTCGAGGAGCTTTCTTCCTCTTCTTGTATCGAGTGACGCCGCACACCGGACATATGGTAGACTCCGCGTGCTCGTCCCGATAAATGATGCAATTGTTCATGCACACATGGTATTTCACGTGCGGTAAATCGAGAGGACACACGATTTTCTTCGCCTCCTCAAAACTGGTCGGGCACTTGTTCCCCTTGGGAAGACGTTCGTGCCAGAATGACATGTTCTCGTAGAAGCATGCGTCGGTCATTTTGTGTTTTACCTTCATCTCCAGAGCCATGAGTGTTACTTTCAGGCGGGTATCCTCGGGCCTGCATCCTTCATACAATGGAGTAACCGCGTCTATCTCCAGTTGATCCAGCTTGGCTTTCTCTCGGGCGGCAGCTCTTGCGTTATCCGTCTGCTTGAGAAGCAGCTCTTGAATATGAGGGTCCTGTACCCAGCCTCCATCATCGTCTACTCCGGCATCTTCATCTTCATGATCATGCCCTTCGTCTTGATCTTCCTCATCATCATGTACGACATCTTCTACATGATGACTGTGTACAGCATCACCGCCGTGATCATGTCCTGGAGATTCTTCGTCTTCTCGCCCGCCCTCGCCGCGGTGGTACTTGTCTTGTTGCCCTTCCTCATTTCTTGCCCGGCCCCCATGGACGACTTCATAGTCATCTTCATCACCTTGCCACCGATAACCATCCATGAAACCACGCAAGAGCAGGTGGTCCCGCACCTGCCCGGAATCCGGGTCCGCAATAAGGCTCTTCAGCTTGCATCTTCGACACGGACATCTTATCTCCGTCTCGTTCTTTTGAAGCATCTCGGCCTTCGCGGAGCTCAAAAACCTATTCATGATGCCTTCGGTCATCGTGCGGACCATGGTCGCCTGCGGGGTAGAGCAAAATGATATTTTAGAACCAAGAAATTTTTTGGCATGACCTTCCCTAAAAATAGGACCAAAAAGAATGCATAGTGCCAAAATTCTCGCCGAAACGGAAATGAATCAACATTCCGGCAAAATATTGGCAACTATCGCATTTCAAATACCGGTACCTGCAAACACAAACATATATGCAACACCACAAACACAAGCAACACCACAAACATACATAGATCTAGCTAGGCCAGAAAAAGTGCATGTGCACGTTGTTGGAGCGAGTTAGGGAGAAAAAAAGTAGATCTACATCATGAACATAGCTTTCCCCTTACTTACCTATCAAAAAAAGGTAATTTCACCACTTAATTTTGATGAATCTATGGTGGAAATGAGGTGAGGAGGAGGAGGCAGCCGAAAGCTTGGAGAAGGAGGTGGAGGGAATGAAGTGGGGAAAGTGAGTGGGTAGGTGTGGGGCTGTCCAAAATATCTTGTTGGGGTCCCAGGTTACTAATGGCGCACCAGCAGCAAATGCGCCATTAGTAACCCTGGTTACTAATGGCACACCTAAGGCTAGTATGTAGGGGTATGAACCATAGAGAAGTTGGAATACAGTAGGTTCAAAACCAATATAAATAAAGAATGAGTTCATTACAGTACCTTATGTGGTGGTTTTTCTTTGTTGCACTAACGGAGCTTATGAGATTTCCTGTTGAGTTTTGTGTTGTGAAGTCTTCATATTTTGGGTAAAGATTTGATGGACTATGGAATAAGGAGTGGCAAGAGCCCAAGCTTGGGGATGACCATGGCACCCCAAGATATTCAAGGATAACCAAAAGCCTAAGCTTGGGGATGCCCCGGAAGGCATCCTCTCTTTTCGTCTTCGTTCATCGGTAACTTTACTTGGAGCTATATTTTTATTCGCCACATGATATGTGTTTTGCTTGGAGCGTCTTGTATGATATTAGTTTTTGCTTTTTAGTTTAACACAATCATCCTTGCTGTACACACCTTTTGGGAGAAACCCACTTGTTCGGAATTTATTAGAATACTCTATGTCCTTCACTTATATCTTTTGAGCTAGATAGTTTTTGCTCTAGCGCTTCACTTATATCTTTTAGAGCACGGCGGTGGCTTGATTTTGTAGAAATTGTTAATCTCTCATGCTTCACTTATATTATTTTGAGAGTCTCTTAGAACAGCATGGTATTTTCTATGGTTATAAAGTTGGTCCTAGAATGATGAGCATCCAAGTTGGGTATAATAAAAACTATCATAGGAAGGAATTGGATGCTATGATCAATTTGATACTTGATAATTGTTTTGAGATATGGAGGTGGTGATATTAGAGTAATCCTAGTTGGGTGATTATGAATTTAAAGAATGTTTGTGTTGAAGTTGGCATGTCCCGTAGCATGCACTTATGGTAAAAGTTGTGTACCAATTTGAAACATGAGGTGTTCTTAGATTGTCATCCTTATGAGTGGTGGTCGGGGACGAGCAATGGTCTTTTCCTACCAATCTACCCCCCTAGGAGCATGCGCGTAGTGCTTGGTTTTTGATGACTTGTAGATCTTTGCAATAAGTATATGAGTTCTTTATGACTAATGTTGAGTTCATGGATTATACGCACTCTCACCCTTCCATCATTGCTAGCCTCTTCGGTACCGTGCATTGCCCTTTATCACATTGAGAGTTGGTGCAAACTTCATCGGTGCATCCAAACCCCGTGATACGATACGCTCTATCACACGTAAACCTCCTTATATCTTCCTCAAAACATCCACCATTACTACCTATTATGGCATTTCCATAGCCATTCCGAGATATATTGCATTGCAACTTTACACCATTCCGTTCATCATCATGACACGCATCATCATTGTCATATTGCCTTGCATGATCATGTAGATGACATCGTATTTGTGGCAAAGCCACCTTGCATAATTTTTCATACATATCACTCTTGATTCACTGCCCATCCCGGTACACCGCCGGAGGCATTCATATAGAGTCATATCTTGTTCTAGTTTTGAGATTGTAATTCATGAGTAGTAATTAAATAGCAGTGTGATGATCATCATTATTAGAGCATTATCCCCAAATAAAAAAGGAGAAAGGCCAAAAGAAAAAAGAAGAAAGGCCCCAAAAAAAGAGGGGGCAATGTTACTATCCTTTTCCACACTTGTGCTTCAAAGTAGCACCATGTTCTTCATATAGAAAGTCTTTTATGTTGTCACTTTCATATACTAGTGGGAATTTTTCATTATAGAACTTGGCTTGTATATTCCTACGATGGGCTTCCTCAAAATGCCCTAGGTCTTCGTGAGCAAGCAAGTTGGATGCACACCCACGTAGTTTCTTTTGTTGAGCTTTCATACATTTATAGCTCTAGTGCATCCGTTGCATGGCAATCCCTACTCCTCATGTTGACATCATTTGATGGCCATCTCCATAGCCCGTTGATTATCCTCGTCAATATGAGACTTTCTCCTTTTTTGTCTTCTCCACACAACCTCCACCATCATATCCTATTCCACCCATAGTGCTATATCCATGGATCACGCTCAAGTATTGTGTGAAGGTTGAAAAAAGTTTGAGATTATATAAGTACGAAACAATTGCTTGGCTTGTCATCCGGGGTGTGCAAGATGATAGAATTTTTATGTGACAAAAATGAAGCATAGCCTAACTATATGATTTTGTAGGGATGAACTTTCTTTAGCCATGTTATTTTGAGAGGACATGATTGCTTTGATTAGTATGCTTGAAGTATTACTATTTCTTATGTCAATATGAACATTTATTTTGAATCATTTGGATCTGAACATTCATTCCACAATAAAGAAAATTACATTGAGAATTGGGGTAGGTAGCATTCGACATCAAAAATTCTGTTTTTATCATTTACCTACTCGAGGACGAGCAGGAATTAAGCTTGGGGATGCTTGATACGTCTCCAACGTACCTATAATTTTCGATTGTTCCATGCTATTATATTACCCGTTTTGGATGTTTATAGGCTTTACTTTACACTTTTATATCATTTCTGGTACTAACCTACTAACCGGAGGCCCAGCCCGAATTGTTGTTATTTTTTGCCTATTTGAGTGTTTCGAAGAAAAGGAATATCAAACGGAGTCCAAATGGAATGAAACCTTCGAGAGCGATCTTTTTGGAACAAACGTGATCCAGGGAACTTGGAGTGGACGTCAAGCAACAGAGGAGGCGACCACGAGGGTGCCTGGCGCGCCCCCTACAGGTGGGCGTGCCCCCACCCTCGTGGGCCCCTCGAGCGTCCACTGACCTACTTCTTCCTCCTATATGTACTCACGTACCCTGAAACCATCGAGGAGCACCACGAAAAACTATTTCCACCGCCGTAACCTTCTGTATCCGCGAGATCCCATCTTGGAGCCTTCGTCGGCGCTCCGCCGGAGGGGGAATCGACCATGGAGGGCCTCTACATCATCTCCAAGGTCCTTCCGATGAGTTGTGAGTAGTTTACCACAGACCTTCACGTCCATAGTTATTAGCTAGATGGCTTCTTCTCTCTCTCTGAATCTCAATACAAAGTTCTCCTTGATCTTCTTGGAGATCTATTCGATGTAACTCTTTTTGCGGTGTGTTTGTTGAGATCCGATGAATTGTGGGTTTATGATCAAGTTTATCTATGAGAAATATTTGAATCTCCTCTGAATTCTTTTATGTGTGACTAAGTTATCTTTGCAAGTCTCTTTGAAATATCAGTTTGGTTTGGCCTACTAGATTGATTTTTCTTGCAATGGGAGAAGTGCTTAGCTTTGGGTTCAATCTTGCGGTGTCCTTTCCTAGTGATAGCAGGGGCAGCAAGGCACATATTGAATTGTTGCCATCGAGGATAAAAAGATGGGGTTTATATCATATTGCATGAGTTTATTGCTCTACATGATGTCATCTTTCTTAATATGTTACTCTGTTCTTTATTAACTTAATACTCTAGATGCATGCTGGATAGCGGTCGATGTGTGGAGTAGTAGTAGTAGATGCAGGCATGAGTCAGTCTACTTGTCACGGACGTGATGCCTATATACATGATCATGCCTAGATAATCTCATAATTATTCACTTTTCTATCAATTGCTCGACATTAATTTGTTCACCCACCGTAATATTGATGCTATCTTGAGACAAGCCACTAGTGAAACCATGGCCCCGGGTCTATCTCTTATCATATAAGTTTTCAATCTACTTTTATTTGCATCTTTTACTTTTCCAATCTATATCATAAAAATACCAAAAATATTTATCTTATCATATTATCTCTATCATATCTCACTTACGCAAGTGGCCGTGAAGTTATTGACAACCCCTTTATTGCGTTGGTTGCGAGTTCTTGTTTGTTTGTATAGGTGCGTGAGACTTTTGAGGAGCCTCCTACTAGATTGATACCTTGGTTCTCAGAAACTGAGGGAAATACTTACGCTACTTTGCTACATAACCCTTTCCTCTTCAAGGAAAACCAACGCAAGCTCAATACGTAGCATTCACCCTCGGGGCTAAGGGTATGTACCAGTAGCTATGTGTTTGATCTCTCTCTCTCTCTCTCTCGTGTTCTTGAGGTGATATGATCTTGATGTATCGTGAGCTTTGCTATTATAGTTGGATCTTATGATGTTTCTTCCCCTCTACTCCCTTGTAATGGATTGAGTTTTCCCTTTGAAGTCATCTTATCGGATTGAGTCTTTAAGGATTTGAGAACACTTGATGTATGTCTTGCATGTGCTTATCTATGGTGACAATGGGATATCACGTGATCTATTTGATGTATGTTTTGGTGACCAACTTGCGGGTTCAGTGACCTTGTGACCTTATGCATAGGGGTTGGCACACGTTTTCGTCTTGACTCTCCGATAGAAACTTTGGGGCACTCTTTGAAGTAATTTTGTGTTGGTTGAATAGATGAATCTGAGATTGTGTGATGCATATTGTATAATCATGCCCACAGATACTTGAGGTGACATTGGAGTATCTCGGTGACATTAGGATTTTGGTTGATTTGTATCTTAATGTCTTATTCTAGTACGAACTCTATGATAGATTGAACAGAAAGAATAGCTTCATGTTATTTTACTACGGACTCTGGAATAGATCGATCAGAAAGGATAACTTTGAGGTGGTTTCGTACCCTATAATAATCTCTTCGTTTGTTCTCCGCTATTAGTGACTTTGGTGTGATTCTTTGTTGCATGTTGGGGGATAGTTATATGATCCAATTGTGTTATTATTGTTGACAGAACTTGCACTAGTGAAAGTATGAACCCTAGGCCTTGTTTCGAAGCATTGCAATACCGTTTACGCTCACTTTTATCATTAGTTACCTTGCTGTTTTTATATTTTCAGATTACAAAAACCTATATCTACCATCCATATTGCACTCGTATCACCATCTCTTCGCCAAACTAGTGCACCTATACAATTTACCATTGTATTGGGTGTGTTGGGGACACAAAAGACTCTTTGTTATTTGGTTGCAGGGTTGTTTGAGAGAGACGATCTTCATCCTACGCCTCCCATGGATTGATAAACCTTAGGTCATCCAATTGAGGCAAATTTGCCACTGTCCTACAAACCTCTGCACTTGGAGGCCCAACAACGTCTAAAAGAAAAAGGTTGCGTAGTTGACATCAAGCTCTTTTCTGGCGCCATTGCCGGGGAGGTGAGTCCTTTAAGGTATATCTTTAGATCTTGCAATCAAATCTTTTTCTTTCTTGTTTTATCACTAGTTTAGTATATAAAAGAAAACTGCTACAAAAAAATGGAATTGAGGGTGCCTCATATGCTTCATCTTTTTAATGTCTTCCGTGAAAATAAGGTTTCCGATAATTGTGCTCAATTGCTAGAGGAAGAATGCATTAGAATGTTTGGCACTAAATATTTGAATGACGAGGATGATTTAAATGTTGTTAGTATGAATTCCTTGAATATCCATGATGCTAATGATATGCAAATCCACAAGCTTGGGGAAGCTATGTTTGATGAAGATGATATTTGTTGTCCCCCAAGTTTTGATGAGAATATTTATTATGATGAAAGCATGCCTCCTATTTATGATAATTATATTTATTAAAGTGGATGTAGAGGAGTGTCAACTTTAGGAAGTAATGATCCCACTATTTTGGAGGATGTTGAATATTATTGTGATAATTATGAAAGTGGATTTGGAGAGGTCATGACTTTATTTAGTGATGAATCCACTATTTCGGAAGAGGTTCCAATTGATTATGAGAACAAAGTTGCTATCTATGATGATTATTGTGATGACTTGTATGCTATTAAGAATAATGATAACCATGAAACTTGTCATCATGATTTTAGTTTTCAATTGGATTATGCCTCACATGATAATTATTTTGTTGAGTTTGCTCCCACTACTATTCATGAGAAGAAATTTGCTCATGTGGAGAGTAGTAAATTTTCTATGCTTGTAGATCATCAAAAGAATGCTTTATGTGATGGTTATATTGTTGAATTCATTCATGATCCTACTGAAAATTATTATGAGGGAGGAATATATGCTTGTAGGAATTGCAATAATATTAAGTTTCCTCTCTATGTGCTTAAAGTTTTGAAGTTATGCTTGTTTTGCCTTCCTATGCTAGTCGATTATTGTTCCCGTAAGTAGTTTTCTCACAAAATCCCTATGCATAGGAAGTGGGTTAGACTTAAATGTGCTAGTCATATGCTTCATGATGCTCCTGTTATGTTTCAATTCTTATCTTTTATGTGAGCATCATTGTCATCATCATGCCTAGCTCAAAGGCATTAAAGAAAAGCACTTGCTGGGAGACAACCCAATATTTACCTTTACTGTTTTTGTGTTTCCACGTGATTGTGCTACTGTAGTAATCATGTTTTACAGCTTTTGTTTCAATAAAGTGCCAAGTAAGACCTTTAGGATAGCTTACGGTGATAGTTGTGTTGATCCTGCTGAAAATCAGAAACTTTGCTCCCAGTAAATTAGTTTTGATAATTCACAGGGACGTGATTTTGATCTGATTATTTTTGCTCTGGATTGGTACACACATTGCCTAGGTTTTCCTAATTTGGTAGGATTTTTGCAGTTGCAGAAGTATTCAAATGATACAAATTACTACAGACTGTTCTGTTTTTGACAGATTATATTTTCTATGTATTGTTTGCTTATTTTGATGAATATATTAGTAGTATCGGAGGGTATGAACCATAGAGAAGTTGGAATACGGTAGATATTACACCAATGTGAATTAATAATGAGTTCATTACAGTACCTTAAATGGTGGTTTTTCTTTCTTGCACTAACGGAGCTTATGAGATTTTCTGTTGAGTTTTGTGTTGTGAAGTTTTCAAGTTTTGGGTACAGATTTCATGGTCTGTGGAATAAGGAGTGGCAAGAGACTAAGATTGAGGATGCCCATGGCACCCTAAGATAATTCAAGGACAACCAAATTCCTAAGCTTGGGGATGCCCCGGAAGGCATCCCCTCTTTCGTCTTCATTCATCGGTAACTTTACTTTGAGCTATATTTTTATTCACCACATGATATGTGTTTTGCTTGGAGCGTCATGTCATTTTATTTTGTTTCGATTGCTATGTGAATAATATCACAAGTTCTAAAATTCTTAAATGTTAGAGAGTCTTCACATAGTTGCACAATTATTCGACTACTCATTGATCTTCACTTATATCTTTTGGAGTACTTTGTCATTTGCTCTAGTGATTCACTTATATCTTTTAGAGCACGGTGGTGGTTTATTTTGAAGAAATAGATGATCTCTCATGCTTCACTTATATTATTTTGAGAGTCTTTTAGAACATCATGGTAATTTGCTTTGAACTCTCACATAAAGTGCATTGAATACTATGATCAATTTGACGCTGGATGATTGTTTTGAGATATGAGGATGGTAATATTAGAGTCATGCTAGTTGGGTAGTTGTGAATTTGAGGAATACTTGTGTTGAAGTTTGTGATTCCTGTAGCATGCACATATGGTAAACCGTTATGTGATGAAGTTGGAGCATGATTTATTTATTGATTGTCTTCCTTATGAGTGCCGGTCAGGTACGAGCGATGGTCCTTTCCTACCAATCTATCCCCCTAGGGGCATGCGCGTAGTACTTCGTTTTGATGACCAATAGATTTCTGCAATAAGTATATGAGTTCTTTATGACTAATGTTGAGTCCATGGATTATACACACTCTCACCCTTCCACCATTGCTAGCCTCTCTTGTGTCGCACAACTTTCGGCGGTACCATATACCCACCATATACCTTCCTCAAAACAGCCACCATAGCTACCTATTATGGGATTTCCATAGCCATTCCGAGATATGTTGCCATGCAAATTTCCACTGTTCCGTTTATTATGGCACGCTCCATCATTGTCCTTTTGCTTTTGCATGATCATGTAGTTGACATTCTATTTGTGGAAAAGCCACCTTCATAATTATTTCATACATGTCACTCTTGATTCATTGTATATCCCAGTACACCGCTGGAGGCATCCACATAGAGTCATATTTTGTTCTAAGTATTGAGTTGTAATTCTCGAGTTTTAAGTAAATAAAAGTGTGATGATCTTCATTATTAGAGAATTGTCCCAGTGAGGAAAGGATCATGGAGACTATGATTCTCCCACAAGTCGGGATGAGACTCCGGACGAAATTCAAAAAAAAGGGAGAAAGGCCATAAAAAAGAGAGAAAGGCCACAAAAAAGAGAAAGGCCATAAAAAGGAGAGAAGGGACAATGCTACTATCCTTGTACAACACTTGTGCTTCAAAGTAGCACCATGATCTTCATGATAGAGAGTCTCCTATGTTGTCACTTTCATATACTAGTGGGATTTTTCATTATAGAACTTGGCTTGTATATTCCAATGATGGGCTTCCTCAAATTTGCCCTAGGTCTTCGTGAGCAAGCAAGTTGGATGCACACCCACTTAGTTTCTTTCGTTGAGCTTTCATACACTTATAGCTCTAGTGCATCTGTTGCATGGAAATCCCTACTCACTCACATTGATATCTATTAATGGGCATCTCCAGAGCCTATTCATACGCCTAGTTGATGTGTGACTATCTTCTCCTTTTTTGTCTTCTCCACAACCACCATTCTATTCCACATATAGTGCTATGTCGATGGCTCATGCTCATGTATTGCATGAAAGTTGAAAATTTTTGAGAATGCTAAAGTACGAAACAATTGCTTGGCTTGTCATCGGGGTTGTGCATAATTAAATTCTTTATGTGATGAAGATAGAGCATAGCCAGACTATATGATCTTGTAGGGATAGCTTTCTTTAGCCATATTATTTTGAGAAGACATGATTGATTTGTTAGTATGCTTGAATTATTATTGTGTTCATGTCAATATGAATTTTTATCTTGAATCATTTGGATCCGAACATTCATGCCACAATAAAGAAAATTACATTGAGAAATATGCTAGGTAGCATTCCACATCAAAAATTCTGTTTTTATTATTTACCTACTCGAGGACGAGCAGGGATTAAGCTTGGGGATGCTTGATACGTATCCAATGTATCTATAATTTTTTATTGTTCCATGCTATTATATTACCCGTTTTGGATGTTTATGGGCTTTATTATACACTTTTATATCATTTTTGGGACTAACCTATTAACCGGAGGCCCGGCCCAAATTGCAGTTTTTTTGCCTATCTCTGTGTTTTGAAGAAAAGGAATATCAAGCGGAGTCCAAACGGAATGAAACCTTCAGGAGAGTTATTTTTGGAACGGAAGCAATCCAGGAGACTTGGAGTAGACGTCAGGGAAGCTTCGAGGAAGCCATGAGGCAGGGAGGCGTGCCCTACCCCCCTGGGCATGCCCCCCACCCTCGTGGGCCCCTCGTGGCTCCCCTGACCAACTTCTTTTGCCTATATATATATATGTATCCATATACCCCGAAAACATCCAGGAGAAGAATAGATTGGGAGTTCCGCCGCCGCTAGCCTCTATAGCCACCAAAAACCTCTCAAAAGCCTGTTCCGGCACCCTGCCAGAGGGGGGATCCCTCACCGGTGGCCATCTTCATCATCCCGACGCTCTCCATGACCAGGATGGAGTAGTTTACCCTCGAGGCGGGGGGTATGTACCAGTAGCTATGTGTTTGATCTCTCTCTCTCTTGTGTTCTTGAGGTGATACGATTTTCATGTATCGCGAGCTTTGCTATTATAGTTGGATCTGATGATGTTTCTCCCCCTCTACTCTCTTGTAATGGGTTGAGTTTTCCCTTTGAAGTTATCTTATCAGATTGAGTATTTAAGGATTTGAGAGCACTTGATGTATGTCTTGCATGTGCTTATCTATGGTGACAATGGGATATCACGTGATCTACTTGATGTATGTTTTGGTGATCAACTTGCGGGTTCAGTGACCTTGTGAACTTATGCATAGGGGTTGGCACACGTTTTTGCCTTCACTCTTCGGTAGAAACTTTGGGGCACTCTTTGAAGTACTTTGTGTTGGTTGAATAGATGAATCTGAGATTGTGTGATGCATATCATATAATCATGCCCACGGATACTTGAGGTGACATTGGAGTATCTAGGTTACATTAGGGTTTTGGTTGATTTGTATCTTAAGGTGTTATTCTAGTACAAACTCTATGATAGATCGAACAGAAAGAATAGCTTCGTGTTATTTTACTACGGAGTCTTGAATAGATCGATCAGAAAGGATAACTTTGAGGTGGTTTCGTACCCTACAATAATCTCTTCATTTGTTCTCCGCTATTAGTGACTTTGGAGTGACTCTTTGTTACATGTCGAGGGATAGTTATATGATCTAGTTATGTTATTATTGTTGAGAGAACTTGCACTAGTGAAAGTATGAACCCTAGTCCTTGTTTCGAAGCATTGCAATACCGTTTACGCTCACTTTTATCATTAGTTACCTTGTTGTTTTTATATTTTCAGATTACAAAAACATATATCTACCATCCATATTGCACTCGTATCACCATCTCTTCGCCGAACTAGTGCACCTACACAATTTACCATTGTATTGGGTGTGTTGGGGACACAAGAGACTCTTTGTTATTTGGTTGCGGGGTTGTTTGAGGGAGACCATCTTCATCCTACACCTCCCATGGATTGATAAACCTTAGGTCATCCACTTGAGGGAAATTTGCTACTGTCCTACAAACCTTTGCACTTGGAGGCCCAACAACGTCTACAAGGAGAAGGTTGCGTAGTAGACATCAGCAGGCGGGCGCCAGCACGCGTAGAGTACCAGTTTTCTCTTTGGTGCAAAGGAGGCAAGCAGCAGGCACTGAGTCCCGAGGAATCAGCCAAAGGTTTCCATTCTGGTGCGACAAGACCAAGACCGTCAGGACGGCAGGGCGGAAGTCATCGCTGAGCCCACCGTAGCTTCACGACCAGAGGCTTTTGTAGGCGAAGACCACTTTAGTCAGGATAGGATGTACTTGTTGTCTCCCTTCAAATCTGGCCGTTGTGGGATCCCTTCCCGCCAACATTTGGGAAGAGGACCAAGGCCACTATAAATAGGACTTTGCCACCACCATAGAAGGGGGATTGATCTGAATGGAGCGAAGCGATTCCTCCTTCACCAGCTCTCTTGAGATCAACAACACCTCACCTCCTGAGGTTGTTCGTCCACTGTACCAGTTCCCCCTCTGCCCCTCGAGGCAATCCACCACAAAGCTGGAGTAGGGTATTACACCACAAGGTTACCCGAACTAGGATAAACTGATGTGTCTCTTTGTCCCTTTGAGCTCGACGCGCTATCCTATGAGGATCTTGAGTAGTCAGGCTGGGTAGGTTGAGATCTCCGCACGCACCCCAGAGTTCGAACCTCTCAAGAGTTTGTGGAACCCGAAATCCAACATTTGGCGCGCCAGGTAGGGGTGCATTGGATCTTATCTTCCGTCGATCGATCCACCGCCACTCCAACGCTTCCATGGCTGACGCACGTTGGGCTCACGCTGACCGTCGGGCCGCGGTTGCTGCCCGCGTTACTCAGACGGCACTGGCGGGCGACGGCTGTCCTCGTCGTTCTCCGTCACTAGCGGCCAACATCGCCACCGGCCCTGCTGGCCACGAGCAGCAAGCTTCATCGCTGCACCCCTCCATACGCCGCGACGGGCGCACCGCCACTCCGTCACTGACTCCGTCCGCTTTGTCCTCCCACGCGCGTTGCGGCCCGGCGAACGCGTAAGCTGCTCTGCTCATGGCGCGGTAGCTCCTTCACTACCGCCCAATTGATGACTTCTACGAGGAGTGGCTTGAACGCATCGCCGAGCTCGGCAGCACTGCCAGAGACTATGCTGCGTTGGCTCGCTCACTGCCTCAGGAGCCACTTGCTGCGGGCAAAGTGGCTCACTGGGCGCCCCCACCACCTCCAATCCAGGGCGCCATCGTCGAACCAAGGCGGGCGGCAGCGCCTGCGTGTGAAGAAGCAAGCTGTCAAGTGGTGCAGCGGCCCCAAGGAGATGCACGTGCGCTCACAGCACCTCCACGTGAAGACCGTGTGCCGCCTGTGGTGGTGGCGGTGCGCGAGCACCAAGACCAGGCTCCACCACCCCGACGAGCTCCTGTGACCACGACAGGGTGCCATGTGTTCACCCCAGAGCTGCGCAACGTCGTCTGGTCGGGCAAGTTCAAGCCTGACCTGCCCCCGCACTACGATGGCACGGACGACCCTGACGAGTTCCTGCAGCTCTATGAACTGAGCATCGAGGCAGCCAGCAGCGACGAAAAGATCATGGAGAACTGGTTGCCCATGGCCCTCAAGGATGGCGTGCGCTCCTTGCTCCCGAACCTTCCCGTGGGGTGTGTCTCCTCCTGGGATGAGATGTGCGACCGCTTTATCACCAACTTCCAGGGTACTCGCGACTGCCGATCGGCCGCGGATGACCTACAACGCACCAAGCAGCAGCCAGGAGAGACCCTGCAGAAGTACATTCAGCGCTTCAACAACGGTCGCCTAAAGATCCCCAAGGTGTCGGATGAGGCCATCATGTCAGTGTTTACTGATGGCGTCCGTTACATCAAGATGAAGGAGGAGCTCGCCATACATGAAGACCTCTGCACAACCCTGGAGATGTTAAACATTGCGAATAAATGCACGAGGCCTGAGGAGGGATGCCTCTCCCTCCTCGAGCTCCCCGATGCCGACCCAGAAGAAAAGAATGTCAAGGCCAAGGAAGTGAAGTGCAAGGGGCCGACTGTGCTTGTAGCCGAGCTGGAGATGAAGCTTGGCTGCGATCACCCTGAGTCATCCAAGAGCAGCCGTCAGTTCTGTGTCTTCCACAATGTGCATAGCCACAACACCAACAACTTCCAAGAACTCAGAGCCCTCCGCAATGGGCGCCTCGGTCGACGCCTCGAGTGCAACGATCGAGGCTACGGTCGTGGAGGTGGTAGAGGTGAAGGAAGCTGGGACGACCGCGACCATCGCTAGGAGTGGCGTGACCAGCCTCGGGAGGACCTCTGGCAGGGCCAGCCTCGCGAGGGCGCCTGGAGGGACCAGTCTCACGAGGATCGACCTCAGGGCAATGCATGCCTTCCCCCGCTACCTCCACCACCAAGAAGGAATGAAGATCACCACCTGGACGAGGGCCTGGGAACTTCCAAGAGCCTCATGCCATCGCCTGCATCTTGGGCGGCTCCCAGGACCCAGCCTCTCACAACGTCTTCAAGCAGTTCCCGCATGAGGTGAACGCAGCGCTCCCCAAGCAGGAGGTGACACGCCCACTCAGGTGGTCCAAGTACGCCATCACCTTCAACTCCTCCGACCAGCTCAAGTGCGTGGCCACAGCTGGCGCTCCGAATGCTCTGCTCGCCCATCATCAGCAACGTGCTCGTTACCAAGACCCTCATCGATGGTGGAGCAGGGCTCAGTGTTCTCTCTGTCTAGACGTTTAACAGGCTCCAAGTGCCATACCACCAACTTTAGCCTACCAAGCTGATAGAGGCAAAGGTGTCCCGTCTTTCGATGAGATGATGGATATCACTTTGGTGGAAGTCGACTTTGACGATCCGACTACGAATGTGCGAGGACGTCGCGCCTTAGCAATCGCTAAACCAACTCCGAGAGGTTATTGACCGCACCGGAGCACGATCAACCTGACCACGAGGGTCTGTTTCCTGCGAGCAAACGAAGAACAAGCAAGAAACTAAGATTGCAATCTGGATATTGCGAATATAAGATGAAAGCTTTATTGATCAAGGTGGGGTTCTGTGACGCCTTTGTCTGGTCGTTGAACACAAACGAAGTACGCGAAGTTGCAGCTATGGCGAACTTTTAATCTAAACAAAACCCAAAGTCTAAACGATGCCCTAAGGGCTGTATATATGGAGGAAGAGGGGGGAATTTCGTGGCCCTTGGTGGAGGGGTCCGAAATCAACCCTATCTCTTGTTTCCCCACACATACGGACTCTAAAAATAGCCTATACTTATGTATTTCGAAATTACATGGGCCTGGCCCAATAATAAGGTGACGCAGCACCTAAAATAGCCTCGGGACGAAATTTATGAAGTGGCATCTTGTATATTTCGTCCAAGGCTCCATGCACCCATTATGGTGGCTTCAAAGTCCTGAAATCATCACTTGTAACTCCGTTCTTGTTCTTGCTCCAATGTTCATCCTTCTCCAAGCTAGGCCCTTCATTTGTAAGCAAAACAAATGTATCCAATTTAGGCAGCATCATATTCTCATGAACATTAAAATCATTACCAAGAAACGAAAGTACCTAGTAATTTAGTTGGCGTGCACGAGCTCTAGTAATTGGTCCAGTATGTATAGCAGCAGGGGCTGTGGGTGTCCCTTGTCTTAAACGCTGCAATTTTTGAAGCAATTCACGTTGATAATATGGTGGAACCCAACGCGTACGCATAGCAGTTTTCAAAGCAGCCCAAGTAGTTGGAATAGGATATAATCTACAATGTTCAGACCACCATACACATGCAAAACTAGTGAAAGCACAAACAGCAGCAACAACTCGTCTCTCCTCAGGATATTGTAAACATGTAAATCGTTGTTCAGTTTCTAACTCCCAAGTAAGATATATATCAGGAACATATCTACCCTCAAATGGTGGAATATTCAATTTCAGTTTAGGAATATGGACATCATCGCGTACCTGAGGTGGTGGTGCAGGCCTACCATGACGAATATATACCTGAGGTCGACCTGCTGGTGGTGGTGCTGGTGGCTGCTCGTAGATCTGATTTTGATCAACCTCATCCTCATAATCACCCGCATACTCATCATCCTCCTGGGTACCAGCAGGAGCAGTAGCAGGAGCCAAAGAAGCACCAACAGCAGTAGCAGCGGCACCAGAAGTTTGTCCTGTCTCAATAGGAACACGCTGTGCTCGTCCATACTGATTCGGAAGGGGGCGTAGTTGTTGTTGTTGCAGAGGTGCGACAGGTGCAGCCGGTGGTGGAAGACGCGCAAGCAGTTCATTAAATTTGTTATCGAGCTTTGTTTCGAACGTCTTCTCAAGGCCAGTGATCTTCTCCATGGCCTCTTCAAAATTGTTCAGCACATCTTGTACTTGTTCAGTCATCATTTGCTGAAACTTATCATGAAGCTCCTTGTTCGATAAGTTCTCCCAGTCAATCTCGTCGGCTTGTGATCCTGGCATGGTTAGCAGCAATAGAAACACACAAGAATATGATCCTACAGACTACTAAGAAGTGGTGGTGGTGTATCACAAATCCGTCAAGCAAATCTCAAATTCTTACCAGTTCTTACCCAGCAGCAGGCGGTGATCGGCAACCGTTGTAGTCAAAAACTCTCAAAGCTTGGATAGAGCGATTACCAGGGAGAGTCGAACACACGACGTAGATGTATGTGGAGCTGGGAAGGCTTATAGTATGGTAGCAAAAAGGGTCAGCAATAATCAATTCAGAGATGCAAAGTTGAATAAACGCTCAACGACGGTACTGTGCTGGTCCTAGGCTAGACTGTGCTAGAGACGCGAGCCTAGAACACCAACAAAATCACGGCGCGGCACGTAAACAAGGGAAAAGCACACTCTGAATTTTTTTTTCGCTCTTTTTTTTTGCGCTCTTTTTTTTTCGCTGTTTTTTTTGGCGCAAAATCACTATAATGGCGAGTGTCTCAAAACTCTTCCTAGCTCAAACTAACAGGATGGGCACGAAATTTTTTCGACCAAATTTTTTTTTTTCGACTTCCCGGACCCAAAAACTGGAAACGGGTCAAAAAAAACTTCCTATAATGGCACCTGTCTCAAAACACTCAGAAACACCTAAAAATAGGATAGCCAGAAATTTTTTCGAAAAATGCGTTTTCGAATTTTTTTTTTCCGAAACCTACCTCGGCAAGGAAACACGAATCGGAATCTAGATGGATCCCGAAAACAAACCTAATAAGCAAAGAACTCGGATTGGTGGTGGATATATGGTGGTGGTATATGGCAGCGGTGGTGGTAGCGGTGGTAGTATATGGATATGGATCGGTGGTGGTATATGGACACGGATTGGTGGTGGTATATGGATACGGATTCGGTGCTGTGGTGGTAGATGGCAGGGGCGATGATGATGGTGCGGCGGCGGCGTGACAACTTATGACCAGAACTCGAAACTCTAAAAGACTGGACTCTAAGACCAGCAACTAGACACGATGATGCAACCGCAAATTCAACAAAGCAAAACCCTAAAAAGATTATGCAAAGGCTCAGATTGGTTCGGATATGATGAACTAACCCTAATTTTTTTTTGGCTTTTTCGTGGACTGTAGGTATGAAGAACAGACTCGATCTAAACTACGAAAAACTGTAAAATCTCACCGAGCAACCTGGAAATCTGATACCACTTGATAGAGGCAAAGGTGTCCCGTCTTTCGATGAGATGATGGATATCGCTTTGGTGGAAGTCGACTTTGACAATCCGACTACGAACGTGCGAGGACGTCGCGCCTTAGCAATCGCTAAACCAACTCCGAGAGGTTATTGACCACGCCGGAGCACGATCAACCTGACCACGAGGGTCTGTTTCCTGCGAGCAAACAAAGAACAAGCAAGAAACTGAGATTGCAATCTGGATATTGCGAATATAAGATGAAAGCTTTATTGATCAAGGTGGGGTTCTGTGACGCCTTTGTCTGGTCGTTGAACACAAACGAAGTACGCGAAGTTGCAGCTATGGCGAACTTTTAATCTAAACAAAACCCAAAGTCTAAACGATGCCCTAAGGGCTGTATATATGGAGGAAGAGGGGGGAATTTCGTGGCCCTTGGTGGAGGGGTCCGAAATCAACCCTATCTCTTGTTTCCCCACACATACGGACTCTAAAAATAGCCTATACTTATGTATTTCGAAATTACATGGACCTGGCCCAATAATAAGGTGACGCAGCACCTAAAATAGCCTCGGGACGAAATTTATGAAGTGGCATCTTGTATATTTCGTCCAAGGCTTCATGCACCCATTATGGTGGCTTCAAAGTCCTGAAATCATCATTTGTAACTCCGTTCTTGTTCTTGCTCCAATGTTCATCCTTCTCCAAGCTAGGCCCTTCATTTGTAAGCAAAACAAATGTATCCAATTTAGGCAGCATCATATTCTCATGAACATTAGAATCATTACCAAGAAACGAAAGTACCTGGTAATTTAGTTGGCGTGCACGAGCTCTAGTAATTGGTCCAGTATGTATAGCAGCAGGGGCTGTGGGTGTAACAATTGTATTGATGTCCTCATCATCCTCCCCTTCTTGAAACGAAGTCGTCCTCGACGGAAGTTCATCTTCCTCACCCAAATAAGGCTTCAAATCTGCAATGTTAAAAGTGGGACTAACCCCAAAATCTGCAGGCAGCTCAAGTTTATATGCATTATCATTTATTTTCTCTAACACCTTAAAGGGACCATCAGCACGTGGCATTAACTTTGATTTGCGCAAATCAGGAAATCTATCCTTACGCAAATGTAACCAAACAAGATCTCCAGGTGCAAACACAACATGTTTTCTACCCTTATCTCTAGCAAGTTTATATTTAGCATTCATGCGCTCAATGTTTTCCTTAGTTAACTCATGCATTTTTAAAATCAATTCAGCACGTTGTTTAGCATCAAAATTAACCTTCTCCGAAGATGGAAGAGGCAACAAATCAATAGGTGCACGAGGTAGGGAACCATACACAACTTCAAAAGGGCACATCTTAGTAGTAGAATGCAATGAACGATTATAAGCAAATTCAATATGAGGCAAGCATTCCTCCCACATTTTCTTATTATTCTTCAAAACAGCCCTAAGCATAGTGGACAACGTTCTATTGACTACTTTAGTTTGTCCATCAGTTTGGGGGTGACAAGTAGTACTAAAAAGCAGTTTAGTCCCCAACTTAGCCCATAAACATCTCCAAAAGTGGCTAAGAAATTTAGTATCACGATCTGAAACAATAGTATTTGGCACACCATGCAAGCGAATAATTTCACGAAAGAACAAATCAGCAACATTAACAGCATCATCGCTTTTATGACATGGTATAAAGTGTGCCATTTTCGAGAATCTATCCACGATAACAAATATGCTATCCCTCCCCTTCTTTGTTCGAGGTAAACCTAAAACAAAGTCCATAGATATATCCTCCCAAGGAACACTAGGTACAGGCAAAGGCATATATAAACCATGAGGATTGAGTCGTGACTTAGCTTTTTGACATGTAGTGCAGCGAGCAATAAAACGCTCAACATCCCGTCTCATCTTTGGCCAAAAGAAATGTGTAGCAAGTACGTCCTCCGTCTTCTTCACGCCAAAGTGTCCCATTAATCCTCCTCCATGCGCCTCCTGCAACAACAAAAGACGAACAGAGCTAGCTGGAATGCATAGCTTGTTAGCACGAAACACAAATCCATCGTTAACGACAAACTTGTTCCACATTCTTCCTTCTTTGCAATTCTGCATTACATCTTTAAAATCAGCATCATGCACATATTGATCTTTCATGGTCTCCAAACCAAATATTTTGAAGTCAAGTTGTGAAAGCATAGTATAGCGACGAGACAATGCATCAGCAATAACATTTTCTTTTCCCTTCTTGTGTTTAATGACATAAGGGAAAGTCTCAATGAATTCAACCCATTTAGCATGTCTACGATTCAGTTTAGCTTGACTTTTAATATGTTTCAAAGATTCATGATCAGAATGTATAACAAATTCTTTGGGCCATAAATAATGTTGCCATGTTTCTAAAGTCCGAACAAGAGCATATAATTCTTTATCATAAGTAGAATAATTCAGACTAGGCCCACTCAATTTTTCAGAAAAGTATGCAACAGGTTTGCCATCTTGTAATAACACACCTCCTAATCCAATTCCACTAGCATCACATTCAAGCTCAAAAGTCTTATTAATATCAGGAAGTTGGAGTAAAGGAGCATGTGTCAACTTATCTTTCAATACCGTGAAGGCTTCTTCCTGTGCGGTACCCCAAAGAAAAGGCACATCTTTCTTTGTAAGCTCATTGAGAGGTGCAGCAATGGTGCTAAAATCTCTCACAAAACGCCTATAGAATCCAGCGAGGCCAAGAAAACTCCTCACTTGTGTGACCGTTTTGGGCTGCGGCCAACTCTCAATAGCTTCAATCTTGGCTTTATCAACTTCAATTCCCTGTGGAGTAACAACATAGCCAAGAAAAGATACTCGGTCAGTGCAAAAGGTGCACTTCCCAAGGTTACCGAACAAACGTGCATCACGTAGAGCAATAAAAACAGCACGTAAATGTTCCAAATGTTCTTCCAAAGATCTGCTATAAATCAATATGTCATCAAAGTAAACTACCACAAATCGTCCAATGAAAGCACGTAAAACTTCGTTCATTAATCTCATGAAAGTACTAGGTGCATTAGTTAACCCAAAAGGCATGACTAACCACTCATATAATCCAAACTTAGTTTTAAATGCTGTTTTCCATTCATCTCCCAATTTCATACGAATTTGATGGTAGCCACTACGCAAATCAACTTTGGAGAATATTGTAGAGCCACTCAATTCATCAAGCATATCATCTAGCCTAGGAATAGGATGACGATAACAAATAGTAATATTATTAATGCCTCTACAATCAACACACATACGTGATGTACCATCCTTTTTCGGCACTAGAATAATAGGAACAGCACAAGGACTAAGGGATTCGCGTATATAACCTTTGTCGAGAAGCTCTTGTACTTGATGCATAATCTCCTTCGTCTCCTCTGGATTGGTACGGTATGGTGCACGGTTTGGCAGTGAAGCACCGAGAATTAAGTCAATCTGATGCTCAATCCCTCTAATAGGCGGTAATCCCGGTGGCACGTCTTGTGGAAAAACGTCAGCGAACTCCTGCAAAATGTTAGTGACAGCAGGAGGCAAAGAGGAAGGCACGTCCTCGAATGAAAATAATGCCTCTTTGCACACAAAAGCATAGCAAACAGATTTGCTGAAATCTAGCTCATCAATATCAGATTTGGTGGCAAATAAACATGCACTTTTCAATTTAATTTCAGAAGCAACACTAGATGGTTTATTATTAGGCTTCATTTGTTGCTCAAATTCTTTTGCCACAATCTGATTTTCACTCTTATTCTTCTCCTGTTGTGCTTTATTAGCTCTATTAATATCATCTTTCAAAATGGAATCAGGAGTCATAGGAAGCAAAGTAATATTTTTACCCTTATGAACAAGAGTATAGTGATTGTTTCTACCATGGTGTACAGAATTTTTATCAAATTGCCATGGTCTACCAAGTAATAAGGAACATGCTTGCATAGGTACCACATCACAATCAACATAATCAGCATATGTAGAGATACTAAAATGCACACGAACAGTACGTGTTACCTTAACCTTGCCGCTGTTGTTGAACCATTTGATGTAGTAAGGATGTGGATGTGGTCTTGTGGTGAGAGAAAGCTTCTCCACCATCTCCATGCTAGCCAAGTTGTTGCAGCTCCCTCCGTCTATTATGACGCGCACAGAACGTTCCTTCACAACTCCCTTGGTATGGAACAAATTGTGCCTCTGATTTTGCTCAGCTTGTGTGACCTGCACACTCAAAACACGTTGAGCAACTAAACATTCATACCTGTCAGCGTCTTCAGGAGCCATGTATTGCGTCTCATGATCAGAATCATCTCCACCATGTTCTTCACGTGTAATAAGAGCCAATGTCTCCTCATCATAGTCACTAGCGGACTCATATCCACCATCCGCGGTAGCAATCATCACACGCGGAGATTTGCATTCCCTCGCATAATGACCTCCTCCCTTACAACGACGACAAATAATATCACTTGTGTGCCCTGTTGATGCCATGGAAGAAGAAGAACGCTGTGCAAGCCCCGCAGGTGCGCTCTTGGAAGATAATGGTGGTTGTGCCTGTTTTCTTGTATCACGGCTGGAGGTGGCACCGGATGGAGGTGCTGGTGCAGTTGAAGTAGAAAATGCACGTGGTGTCCATGATGAAGGTCGGCCTGCAGAAGAGTTAGTTCGCCCCAATGCTTGTCGATCCTGCACTTCACGTTCAGCTTTACAAGCAAGATGGAATAAACGAGTGATATTAGTATACTCCTTATAGTCTAGAATGGTCTGAATCTCTCTATTTAATCCACCCAGAAAACGTGCAAGCATAGCTTCATTCTCCTCAACAATACCACATCTAATCATGCCAGTTTGTAATTCCTGATAATATTCTTCTACAGAATTTTTCCCTTGTCTTAAACGCTGCAATTTTTGAAGCAATTCACGTTGATAATATGGTGGAACCCAACGCGTACGCATAGCAGTTTTCAAAGCAGCCCAAGTAGTTGGAATAGGATATAATCTACAATGTTCAGACCACCATACACATGCAAAACTAGTGAAAGCACAAACAGCAGTAGCAACTCGTCTCTCCTCAGGATATTGTAAACATGTAAATCGTTGTTCAGTTTCTAACTCCCAAGTAAGATATATATCAGGATCATATCTACCCTCCAATGGTGGAATAATCAATTTCAGTTTAGGAATATGGACATCATCTCGTACCTGAGGTGGTGGTGCAGGCCTACCATTACGAATATATACCTGAGGTCGACCTGCTGGTGGTGGTGCTGGTGGCTGCTCGTAGATCTGATTTTGATCAACCTCATCCTCATAATCGCCCGCATACTCATCATCCTCCTGGGTACCAGCAGCAGTAGTAGCAGGAGCCAAAGAAGCACCAACAGTAGTAGCAGCGGCACCAGAATTTTGTCCTGGCTCAATAGGAACACACTGTGCTCGTCCATACTGATTCGGAAGGGGGCGTAGTTGTTGTTGTTGCAGAGGTGCGACAGGTGCAGCCGGTGGTGGAAGACGCGCAAGCAGTTCATTAAATCTGTTATCGAGCTTTGTTTCGAACGTCTTCTCAAGGCCAGTGATCTTCTCCATGGCCTCTTCAAAATTGTTCAGCACATCTTGTACCTGTTCAGTCATCATTTGCTGAAACTTATCATGAAGCTCCTTGTTCGATAAGTTCTCCCAGTCAATCTCATCGGCTTGTGATCCTGGCATGGTTAGCAGCAATAGAAACACACAAGAATATGATCCTACAGACTACTAAGAAGTGGTGGTGGTGTATCACAAATCCGTCAAGCAAATCTCAAATTCTTACCAGTTCTTACCCAGCAGCAGGCGGTGATCGGCAACCGTTGTAGTCAAAAACTCTCAAAGCTTGGATAGAGCGATTACCAGGGAGAGTCGAACACACGACGTAGATGTATGTGGAGCTGGGAAGGCTTATAGTATGGTAGCAAAAAGGGTCAGCAATAATCAATTCAGAGATGCAAAGTTGAATAAACGCTCAACGACGGTACTGTGCTGGTCCTAGGCTAGACTGTGCTAGAGACGCGAGCCTAGAACACCAACAAAATCACGGCGCGGCACGTAAACAAGGGAAAAGCACACTCTGAATTTTTTTTTCGCTCTTTTTTTTTGCGCTCTTTTTTTTTCGCTGTTTTTTTTGGCGCAAAATCACTATAATGGCGAGTGTCTCAAAACTCTTCCTAGCTCAAACTAACAGGATGGGCACGAAATTTTTTCGACCAAATTTTTTTTTTTCGACTTCCCGGACCCAAAAACTGGAAACGGGTCAAAAAAAACTTCCTATAATGGCACCTGTCTCAAAACACTCAGAAACACCTAAAAATAGGATAGCCAGAAATTTTTTCGAAAAATGCGTTTTCGAATTTTTTTTTTCCGAAACCTACCTCGGCAAGGAAACACGAATCGGAATCTAGATGGATCCCGAAAACAAACCTAATAAGCAAAGAACTCGGATTGGTGGTGGATATATGGTGGTGGTATATGGCAGCGGTGGTGGTAGCGGTGGTAGTATATGGATATGGATCGGTGGTGGTATATGGACACGGATTGGTGGTGGTATATGGATACGGATTCGGTGCTGTGGTGGTAGATGGCAGGGGCGATGATGATGGTGCGGCGGCGGCGTGACAACTTATGACCAGAACTCGAAACTCTAAAAGACTGGACTCTAAGACCAGCAACTAGACACGATGATGCAACCGCAAATTCAACAAAGCAAAACCCTAAAAAGATTATGCAAAGGCTCAGATTGGTTCGGATATGATGAACTAACCCTAATTTTTTTTTGGCTTTTTCGTGGACTGTAGGTATGAAGAACAGACTCGATCTAAACTACGAAAAACTGTAAAATCTCACCGAGCAACCTGGAAATCTGATACCACTTGATAGAGGCAAAGGTGTCCCGTCTTTCGATGAGATGATGGATATCGCTTTGGTGGAAGTCGACTTTGACAATCCGACTACGAACGTGCGAGGACGTCGCGCCTTAGCAATCGCTAAACCAACTCCGAGAGGTTATTGACCACGCCGGAGCACGATCAACCTGACCACGAGGGTCTGTTTCCTGCGAGCAAACAAAGAACAAGCAAGAAACTGAGATTGCAATCTGGATATTGCGAATATAAGATGAAAGCTTTATTGATCAAGGTGGGGTTCTGTGACGCCTTTGTCTGGTCGTTGAACACAAACGAAGTACGCGAAGTTGCAGCTATGGCGAACTTTTAATCTAAACAAAACCCAAAGTCTAAACGATGCCCTAAGGGCTGTATATATGGAGGAAGAGGGGGGAATTTCGTGGCCCTTGGTGGAGGGGTCCGAAATCAACCCTATCTCTTGTTTCCCCACACATACGGACTCTAAAAATAGCCTATACTGATGTATTTCGAAATTACATGGGCCTGGCCCAATAATAAGGTGACGCAGCACCTAAAATAGCCTCGGGACGAAATTTATGAAGTGGCGTCTTGTATATTTCGTCCAAGGCTTCATGCACCCATTATGGTGGCTTCAAAGTCCTGAAATCATCACTTGTAACTTCGTTCTTGTTTCCCTTGCGCATGCCATCATCTCCATGCTTGTTCTTGCTCCAATGTTCATCCTTCTCCAAGCTAGGCCCTTCATTTGTAAGCAAAACAAATGTATCCAATTTAGGCAGCATCATATTCTCATGAACATTAGAATCATTACCAAGAAACGAAAGTACCTGGTAATTTAGTTGGCGTGCACGAGCTCTAGTAATTGGTCCAGTATGTATAGCAGCAGGGGCTGTGGGTGTAACAATTGTATTGATGTCCTCATCAACTACTAAGAAGTGGTGGTGGTGTATCACAAATCCGTCAAGCAAATCTCAAATTCTTACCAGTTCTTACCCAGCAGCAGGCGGTGATCGGCAACCGTTGTAGTCAAAAACTCTCAAAGCTTGGATAGAGCGATTACCAGGGAGAGTCAAACACACGACGTAGATGTATGTGGAGCTGGGAAGGCTTATAGTATGGTAGCAAAAAGGGTCAGCAATAATCAATTCAGAGATGCAAAGTTGAATAAACGCTCAACGACGGTACTGTGCTGGTCCTAGGCTAGACTGTGCTAGAGACGCGAGCCTAGAACACCAACAAAATCACGGCGCGGCACGTAAACAAGGGAAAAGCACACTCTGAATTTTTTTTTCGCTCTTTTTTTTTGCGCTCTTTTTTTTGCGCTGTTTTTTTTGCGAAAAATCACTATAATGGCTAGTGTCTCAAAACTCTTCCTAGGTCAAACTGACAGGATGGGCACGAAATTTTTTTTTTCGACCAATTTTTTTTTCGACTGCCCGGACCCAAAAACTGGAAACGGGTCAAAAAAAACTTCCTATAATGGCACCTGTCTCAAAACACTCAGAAACACCTAAAAATAGGATAGCCAGAATTTTTTTCGAAAAATGCGTTTTAGAAAAATTTTGGGCCTAAACGGAGCGTGGTTTCCCGACTCTTTTTTTTTCTGAAACCTACTCCGGCAAGGAAACATGAATCGGAAACTAGATGGATCTCGAAAACAAACCTAATAAGCAAGGAACTCGGATTGGTGGTGGATATATGGTGGTGGTATATGGCAGCGGTGGTGGTAGCGGTGGTAGTATATGGATATGGATCGGTGGTGGTATATGGACACGGATTGGTGGTGGTATATGGATACGGATTCGGAGCGGTGGTGGTAGATGGCAGGGGCGATGATGATGGTGCGGCGGCGGCGTGACAACTTATGACCAGAACTCAAAACTCTAAAAGACTAGACTCTAAGACGAGCAACTAGACCGACGATGCAACCGCAAATTCAACAAAGCAAAACCCTAAAAAGATTATGCAAAGGCTCGGATTGGTTCGGATATGATGAACTAACCCTAAATTTTTTTTGTGGCTTTTTCGTGGACTATAGGTATGAAGAACAGACTCGATCTAAACTACGAAAAACTGTAAAATCTCACCGAGCAACCTGGAAATCTGATACCACTTGATAGAGGCAAATGTGTCCCGTCTTTCGATGAGATGATGGATATCGCTTTGGTGGAAGTCGACTTTGACGATCCGACTACGAACGTGCGAGGACGTCGCGCCTTAGCAATCGCTAAACCAACTCCGAGAGGTTATTGACCACGCCGGAGCACGATCAACCAGACCACGAGGGTCTGTTTCCTGCGAGCAAACGAAGAACAAGCAAGAAACTAAGATTGCAATCTGGATATTGCGAATATAAGATGAAAGCTTTATTGATCAAGGTGGGGTTCTGTGACGCCTTTGTCTGGTCGTTGAACACAAACGAAGTACACGAAGTTGCAGCTATGGCGAACTTTTAATCTAAACAAAACCCAAAGTCTAAACGATGCCCTAAGGGCTGTATATATGGAGGAAGAGGGGGGAATTTCGTGGCCCTTGGTGGAGGGGTCCGAAATCAACCCTATCTCTTGTTTCCCCACACATACAGACTCTAAAAATAGCCTATACTTATGTATTTCGAAATTACATGGGCCTGGCCCAATAATAAGGTGACGCAGCACCTAAGATAGCCTCGGGACGAAATTTATGAAGTGGCATCTTGTATATTTCGTCCAAGGCTTCATGCACCCATTATGGTGGCTTCAAAGTCCTGAAATCATCACTTGTAACTCCGTTCTTGTTCCCCTCGCGCATGGCATCATCTCCATGCTTGTTCTTGCTCCAATGTTCATCCTTCTCCAAGCTAGGCCCTTCATTTGTAAGCAAAACAAATGTATCCAATTTAGGCAGCATCATATTCTCATGAACATTAGAATCATTACCAAGAAACGAAAGTACCTGGTAATTTAGTTGGCGTGCACGAGCTCTAGTAATTGGTCCAGTATGTATAGCAGCAGGGGCTGTGGGTGTAACAATTGTATTGATGTCCTCATCACAAGCCCTTCTCACACTAAAAAGAAGACACATCCGTGACATTTTGGGCCAAACAATTTTTTTTCTGTCATACTTTTGACACTTCTATGATGATAATTGTGACAAAACCCGGTATCATTATCGATGTGGTGGGCTCCTACTTCTATGACAAAAAATCATGACCGAAAATGGGCTTTTCGTCCTAGGCGGGCCGGAGACGCAGCTGCATGAGATTCTTTGGGCCGTGCATGACGGAAAAAACCGTGGTAGAAGCGAGGGCGAGGAAAATATCGGGGAGTTACCGGTTACGGTGGATGGTTGGGGCCGAGTTGCACATTTCTCTCGTACACGTACACCCGTGAGTGCGGGGCATTGGGATCTAACTGAACCTGAGCGAGGCGTTCGCCTAACTGAACCCGAGCGATTGCACTGCAGGCTACGCGTTACTGAACCCGAGCGATCGAGCGATTCCTTCGCTACTGCTGCTAACTGAAGCCGATCGATGCTGCCTCTGGATGAACAGTTTGCGTTGTTGAGGGGTTTGGATGAAGAGTTCCCGATGGGGGTTGGATGAACAAGACCCCATGGTGTTGCCGCTGGATGAACAGGACCCCGATTGATCGAGCCGGTTGGGCGTGGATGAACAGGACCCCTTGGAGGGCTGGATGAACAGGACCCCGTGGAGGGAAGGTTGAAAAGTAGCCGATGGAGGGCTGGTTGAATAGTAGCCGGTGGAGGGCGGGATGAACAGTAGCCCATGGAGGGGTGGTTGAACAGGACCCCGTCGAGAGGGCTGGTTGAACAGTAGCCGGTGGAGGAGCGCGCGGTGCAGGCTGGATGAACAGGTGCCCGTGGATGAATAGTCACGGGTGGAGGCTGGAGGAGGTCGACAGTGGATGAACAGTAGCTCGTAGAGGCTGGAGGAGGTCTATAGTGGAGATGAACATTATCCCGCAGAGTCCCGTTTTGTGGTACGCCACACCCCTCCTGATGAACAGGTCCCCTGTTTCGAGCGTAGCGCTCCAACACAAGTCCATTTCCTCTGTTTTGTGTTACGCCACACCCCTCCGATCAACAGGACCCCGTTTCGACCGTAGGAGGTCCAACAGAAGTCCGTTTCCTCCGTTTTGCGGTACGCCAGACCCCTCCCGATGAATAGGATCTCGTTTCAAACGTGGCTGGTTGAACACAAGGCTGTTTCCTTCGTTCTGCGGTACGCCAGGCCTCGTTTCCATCAGCTGTTCTGTCCAAGCCGATTGGCTCCCAATGAAAAACACGCGTTCCGTTGCCTCCCAATGAACACGAAGCATTCCGTTGCCTCCCCATGAACACGATGATGATAAAGTTTCTCTGTTCCGACCCAGCCATGTACATGAGCCCTAGCCATACGTATGCGCGAGTAGGCATTCAAGACCCCGCCCGTATGTACGTACGTGGCCGTATTTACTTTATTGCATGTTGGTCGTTGTACGTATGTGTATGTGCTACGTGCGCGCCTCTAGTATGACATGTGCGTGCCTCTACTACGACACGTGCATGCCTCTACATCGACCAGTATGTACGTACATGTTTGTGACCAGAATGACAGTGATACGTAAGCTTCGACCAAGTGGGTCCCGACTGCCAGGCACTTCCTTGCGTGCGAAGATGTAGCCGGTGGGTCCCGGCAGTAAGGGGTGAATCGTTTTTTTGCCTATAATATGGACACACTTCCTTGTGTGTGAAGATGTAGCTGGTGGGTCCTAGTAGTCAAGGGGAGAAAACATTACTTTTCAGGGTAAAAGGATGCAGTTGCATGCATGCGTCCATGGGCGTGGTGCGTCCCCACTGTCAGCCTCTCACATACAATCATCTTCCGATGACTCTCGTTTGTTGACCATGTTGACCACACCGTGCCGAGCGCACCAAGGCTGGTGGACGACGGCGAGGCCGCAGACTGGAATGACCCGGAGATGGGAAGACGCGGCAGTGGAGTCGCAGATGGAGAGGAGTGGGAAACTTGACTAGTTCGGGTGCGGGACAGCACCGACGGCCACGGGAGAGAGGAGCAAGAACAGAGGTTGAAAAAGGAGCAGGCTGTTGGATTAACATCCAATGGTCCAGCTTCTAGAATCATTTGTTGATTAAGTTGACAAAGCCATGTGTACACGTCTGCTTAGTAGGCCCACAAGTCAGCCACCAAATCTGCAGGGTCCTAGCTATCATCGGGAGGAATAGTTTTTTCGCATAACAAGGAGGCACTTCCTTCCTTGTGAAGATACAACCGGTGGGTCTCAGCTGTCAGGGGGAGGAAACATCTTAATAAGGAGGAACTTTCCTTGCGTGCGACCATGGACCTTGTGGGTCCCAGCCATCAGGATCTCATGTACAGTCCTCTTTCGGTGACTCTCGTTTGTTGACCACGCCGCACAGAGCGCAGCGAGGCGGTGGACGACGGTAAGGCCCCAGATTGGAACGACTCGAAGATGGGGAAGATGCGGCAGTGAAGTCGCAGACGGAGAGGAGTGGGAAACTTGACTGCTTTGGTTGCGGGGTGGGCCTACACTCGACAGAGAATAACAGGAAGTGCAAGTGGAGGGATGGCTTGGCCGTCAGCGGGGTAGCGTTTCGCTGCGAGGCGCACAAAACAACGCTGCTGGACACCTGAGGCTAGAGCAGGCGGTCCCGGTAGCGCTGGGGAAGAAGATGAGAGATTGAAGAAGAATGTCGGCCGTTGGATGTAAATCCAACGCCTTGCTTAGGCTTCGACCTACGGGCCAACATGTCAGCCAGACCATTTGTTTTTTTAGTCCATTTGGTGTGCTGGGTGAAACAATGATGTAGCATCTATGTAGCCCGTATATATATATGGTAGAATTTAAAGCCCATTTGCATTTTTCTCGAAATCCATGGACTTGCCGAGATGGGGGAAAATATCATGTTGGGCTGGACGAAGAAATGTTATAAAAACATAAACACATGATTGCACGTCTATTACTGCATTGGTCAGTAAAATCTTTGCAAGCTTATGTACGCAATCACTACGAGTTAACTTTCCAAGTTATATATAAACAATTATTATTATTATTTTGTAAGAACTTTCAATTTATGAAATAAAATATCATTTTAATTTGATGAGTTATAGGATGTGGGGTATTATTTTTTTTTAGGCTAGATGTGTGACAGTTGAGTTGGTTCTAGGAAAAAGTACTGGGAGAAAACTTAGTTTACATCAAAAAAGAAAGTGGAAGAAAATTCAGATATAGAATTAATGAAAACAAAAAATAAAGGAAGTGGGAAGGTCTATAAAATGGTTGGACGAACGACAGGTTTAACGGAACCTTATGTTGTTTCTATTATTTATATATACATCTGGGCTATTCTGTTACGCGTAACAGAATATTATTCTGTTACCCTTTTTGAACTGACGGTTTCAGGTAGTTGTACTGATTTTTTCGAAGTGGTTGAACTGATGCTTTCAGTTGTATTTAACAGATCGTCCTCTTTAGTTCAAAAACTTTTTGTAATTTTTTTTGGAACGGGGCGTGTAATATATCATTGGAAAGCTCTTGACAACCATATTTCAAGTATATTGAACGTTTTTGCAAAATCATTATGGTTTAAGAGCAGTTTTGAAAAAAACGTTTTTTTCAAAACCGAAAATGTGAATCGTATTTTAGACTCAATTTTCAAACGGATTGTCGGAATTGAGCAAATAAGATGGCCTTGGAAAGCTGGTGAAAATCCACATCTTCCATATTTGTATTTTTTTTCTAATTCTATATTATTTGAAAAACGGTAAAATTCTGGGCGAAACGTATTTTTGCGATTGCTTGCAAACGGTTTGTTGGATTGACGCAAATGATACGGCGTTGGAAAGCTACGGAAAATGCGCAACTTTTTTGTATTGAAATGTTTTTCTAATTCCTTACGGTTTAAAAATGAATTCAAATACGATCAAATTTGATTTTGAACGCGATTTTTTTAAAAGTTTGTCGAAATGGGGCAAATAATATACCGTTGGATAGCTATCGAAAATGCAAAACTTAGTCATGTTGAACGTTTTCTCATATTTGCAGCTGTTGAAGAGTAATTTGGATTATGGTGAGACCCATCATGGTGTTTTTCCTTCAAAAAAACAGAGTACTCGTACTGATATATTTGTGTGTTTGTACTGAGGTATTTTTCACAGTAGTTTTGAATGGTTCCAAAAAATTACTTGAATGGATGTCTATATGATTTTGTACTGAGCATGTTTCCACATACTGGACTTTATTTTGTATTTATTTAAAAAGTTTTGAATACGGCAAAACACCCGTCTGATAAACAAAGTACTCGTACTGATACATGTGTGTATTTCTACTGAGCTATTTTTCACAATCCGGAATGTTCAGGGGGTTGATCACTTGAACTTGTAGAAATGTAACTTTTAGGTTCAGTTTAAAATGTGTTTCGACGTGTCATCATCATCGAACTTGCATGGTTTATATACTTGAATTGGCTGAATTTTTCTTCTCTAAGAAATGTTTTTGTGTTTTGTGATAGTAACCGTTGATGCAACAATCCATACCTAATTTGATATGCCCTTTGAACTGATTATAAAATACATACTGAACTGTTGGACATATGGTAACGCATGAAAACAATTACATAATCGTCCACGGGTTGTACATGTTGCAAACAATTATCAAATGCTAAGTTACAGTCTGTACAGTTCTTTTCTAAAATGTATTTAAAAAGGTCACACAATCTTCTATGGAACAGAGGAAAGATTTTTGTTCGTAATACAACATAAATGCTTGCTTAAACATATGTTGCACATCCTCGCAACCGGCAGCGAAGCATGCCGTTGTACTGTCAAGGTAAGTACTAGTCATCAGTACTAAAAAAAATTGTACAAGTATATATTGCGACATTCTACTATTCCATATCAGCAAGATATTGAATATAAGATTCCAAACGATCGTTAGGAGCATTAGAACTCAGAGATACTAGTCATGGAGCTCCTTCAAATCGGTGGCACTGACGGGGTGTTAGAGGATGGTCGTGAGCCTGCAAATCCAGTGAGGGAACTGAAACCAGCAGTAGCAGAGTACTTTGTCAAACCAGGATTGCATATACACGTTTGTTGGAATGGAGTAGTGAAGTCTCACTAGCAGTACTTCTCATGTAGTAATACATGGACTTGGTGTTAAATATACATGGACATGCTGTTAAATACACATGGAACTAATCGTTTTCTAACCTGAGAACTGCAGAAAATTAGCAAAAGTGAGCCACCAAATTCTATATAGAAGTGCAGCAATTAAGACATCAAAAGCTTAAACAAAGTAGCTGGAGTTTTTTTAACACATCAGCATTTGAACTTCTAGTTGTTCTTGTCCTCGGAACAAAGTACCTTCATTTTTAACCACCGCAAATAAACTCTTAAATACTTATGGCAAGCATATTTGAACCGATGTATCATTTTTCTAGCTATTGAATTGCTAACCACCACAAATGAACTCCTAAGTACTTATGAGTTTTTAAATGCATAATACAATGGGAAATGGGTTTCAATCATATGCTAGAAGATGCCCCATGCAAAAACTAGAAATATGTGTGAGATAGAAAGAGTTGTACAAGAGTTGTTTCAACAAGAATCTACTCAACCTACAAAGACAACACCCACCGATCCATGTACCACTCGCTCCCTCATGTCCCCAACTCCATAATATGTACTAGCAGCTAGCCTTAATACCGCAGACTTGTTGAGCAACATCTGCCCACATTCCACTTGTAAGTAAACTAAGCATCACATAATACTGCCCTAGAAGATCAAAGCCAGTAAGTTACCAAGGATGAGGATTCGTTTTGGTGCTGTTGTGGTACTGTTACGCATACATTTCTTTATTTCGGAACTGGCAATAGAATTATGATTGTCTATTTGAGAATCGGATTCAAAACTGGCAATCTATATATTTGGAAGGAAAGGCAACACAGCAAGAATGCTTGATTATGTATTTTTTTTGCAAAGGAAGCTACTATTGGAACTCATGTACCCTGTACAAGTTCGGTTCTGAAAATAAAATTAACAGTACAAGAAATAAATAATGAGGGTGCAGCTCTTGAAAATGTTGTGCTAATTCAATGCTAGGGTAGCAAAAAATAAAACATTACACATCATACTAATGGTAGTACAAAATGGTTCTTTTTTGCACATTTTTGTGGGTTAAGTTCCTATGGCCAGTAGCTATCAAGGATTCAAGTGAACTCTCAGTAAAAGTAATTTTGTACTCCTCATGTTGAAATACCTGGACTTACTGTCACATGTGTTCTTTGTCATCCAGAACACAACAACGTTTCTCTATGCTACTCTCTCTGATCACTTAAGAATCACAAAAGGCTTGCAAACTATGAGCTTGTACTCTCACTAATTGTGACGCCCCCGATTCAATTGTACACTAATCATGCACGCAAATGTGTATGATCAAGATCAGGGACTCACGGGAAGATATCACAACACAACTCTACAAATAAAATAAGTCATACAAGCATCATAATACAAGCCAGGGGCCTCGAGGGCTCGAATACAAGTGCTCGATCCTAGACGAGTCAGCGGAAGCAACAATATCTGAGTACAGACATAAGTTAAACAAGTTTGCCTTAAGAAGGCTAGCACAAACTGGGATACAGATCGAAAGAGGCGCAGGCCTCCTGCCTGGGATCCTCCTAACTACTCCTGGTCGTCGTCAGCGGGCTGCACGTAGTAGTAGGCACCTCCGGTGTAGTAGGGGTCGTCGTTGTCGGTGGCGTCTGGCTCCAGGGCTCCAGCATCTGGTTGCGACAACCAGAAAGAAAGGAAAGGGGGAAAAGGGGGAGGAAGCAACCGTGAGTACTCATCCAAAGTACTCGCAAGCAAGGAACTACACTACATATGCATGGGTATATGTGTAAGGAGGCCATATCAGTGGACTGAACTGCAGAATGCCAGAATAAGAGGGGGATAGCTAGTCCTATCGAAGACTACGCTTCTGGCAGCCTCCGTCTTGCAGCATGTAAAAGAGAATAGATTGAAGACCTCCAAGTAGCATCTCCAAGTAGCATCTCCAAGTAGCATCTCCTATCGCATCGCATAGCATAATCCTACCCGGCGATCCCCTCCTCATATCCCTGAGGTAGAGCGACCACCAGTTGTATATGGCACTTGGAAGGGTGTGTTTTATTAAGTATCCGGTTCTAGTTGTCATAAGGTCAAGGTACAACTCCAAGTCGTCCTGTTACCGAAGATCACGGCTATTCGAATAGATTTACTTCCCTGCAGGGGTGCACCACATAACCCAACACGCTTGATCCCATTTGGCCGGACACAATTTCCTGGGTCATGCCCGGCCGCGGAAGATCAACACGTCGCAGCCCCACCTAGGCAAAACAGAGAGGCCAGCACGCCGGTCTAAACCTAAGCGCACAGGGGTCTGGGCCCATCGCCCATAGCACACCTGCATGTTGCGTGGGCGGCCGGAAGCAGAACTAGCCCCCTTAATACAAGAGCAGGCTTACGTTCCAATCCGGCGCGCGCCGCTCCGTCGCTGACGTCTGAAGTGCTTCGGCTGATACCACGACGTCAGGATACCCATAACTACTCCCGCGTAGATGGTTAGTGCGTATAGGCTCGTAGCCAACTCAAATCAAATACCAAGATCTCGTTAAGCGTGTTAAGTATCCGCGAATGCCGAACAGGGCCAGGCCCACCTCTCTCCTAGGTGGTCTCAACCTGCCCTGTCGCTCCGCCACAAAGTAACCGTCGGGGACCGTCGGGAACCCAGGCCCACCTCTACCGGGATGGAGCCACCTGTCCTTTCAGCCCCCAACTCCGAACAGTATCACAGGTAATGTAACAGTGTAAAGTATACAGTATATGCCCGTGATCACCTCCCGAAGTGATCACAGCCCAGTAGTATAGCATGGCAGACGGACAAGAGTGTAGGGTCACTGATGGAACACTAGCATCCTATACTAAGCATTTGGATTGCGGGTAAGGTATCAATGACTGTAGCAGCAATGACAGGCTATGCATCGGAATAGGATTAACGGAAAGCAATAACATGCTACACTACTCTAATGAAAGCAATATAGAGAAGAGTAGGCGATATCTGGTGATCAAAGGGGGGGCTTGCCTGGTTGCTCTGGCAAGAGAGAGGGGTCGTCAACTCCGTAGTCGAACTGGTCAGCACCAGCGTCGGTCTCGTAGTCTACCGGAGAGAAGAGGGGGAAGAAATAATGAATACAGAGCAAACAAAGCACCACAAAATATATCAAGGCAATATGCGGTGTTCGGTGTGCCCTAACGCGGTAGTAGGTGATACCGGTGAAGGGGGGAAAACCCCCGGGAAAGTATTCCCGGTGTTTCGTGTTTTCGGGCAGAGGAGCCGGAGGGGGAAAGTTGCGGGTTCGATAGGTTAGGGGTGTGTGGCGGACGAACGGACCGCTTATCCGGATTCGTCTCGTCGTTCTGAGCAACTTTCATGTACAAAGTTTTTCCATCCGAGCTACGGTTTATTTTATATTAATTTTAAAAGATTTAAATCATTTTTAGGATTTATTTATTTAATTTAATCAACATTATCCAGAATAGTGTCTGCTGACGTCACCATGACGTCAGCATGACATCAGCAGTCAACAGAGGTGTTGACTGGGTCGCTGACGTGCGGGACCCACTAGTCATTGACTGTTTAGCCTAATCATTGTTTAACTAATCTAACTACTGTTTAATTAAATTAATTAGTTAGTTAGGTTAATCTAAATATGATTAATTAACTTAATTATTTCCTTAATTAAATAATTAATTTAATTATTATTATTATTTTAATTATTTTTATTATTAATTCTCTCTTTTTTTAAACGTTTTGTGCGGGGCCCCCATGTCAATGGCTCAGCGAGAGCCTTAGCGGGCATTCGGGTAACGGGCACCGGCGTCGCTCGTGCGAAGACTGAGACCGACCCGGGGTGGGGGCAAGGCAAGGCCGTGGCCTCTCGAGGGCGCCGGCGCACTGCAGTAGGGGCCGGTGCAGCCGGATCGATGGCGATTAGCAGTGGGGCAGAGGGAGTGGCCGGCGGCAGCGCCAGCGGTGGGGAAAGGGGTGCGGCCCGGCGGACGCAGCGGCAGGGGCGCAAGAGGAGCGCGGGCAGTGGCGAGGCGGGCGGCCGTGAGCAGCGCACAGCAGGCGCAGGCGGCAGCGCTAGCAGGGAGCGAGGCGGGGTGGCGCGGTAGTGGGCCTCGATGGCCGGGGACAGAGAGCCAGGGGAGAGAGGGAGGGAGGCCGGAGCTCACGGCGGGGCGTAGGGACTCGGCAGTGGGGTCGAGGTGGTCCGGTGACGATGGCGCCGGCGAGGAGGAAGGCGATGGTGGCGTCGGGGGTCGAGGCGGCGAGGTCCAGGCGGCGGCGCGGGCTTCGGACGACGACGAGCGATGGGGCGTGGCGTCGGGGTCGA